>NC_134244.1:76665908-76973202 GCF_965152275.1 Natator depressus
TAATATCCTTCACCCATTTTAAGCATGTTTATAAAAATCCTGCTCCACTGATCCTGACTGGTCAGAACAAGATGTACATCTCCATGGACCATCTCAGAATACTGACTCTCTAGACTAAGGCTTGGTCTACACGTGGAAGTTATATCGGCATAGCTCCCTCAGTCAGGGGTGTGAAAACTGCCATAACCCCCCCGCGTAGATACAGCTGTGTTGACAGAAGAGCGCTGCTTCCTTTGCTGCAGCTAATGTTCGGGGAGGTGATATTCCTACACCTACAGAAACCCCCCGGTGGGGTCTCCATTACAGGGCTCTGCTGCCCAGTTTATGCTGATACAGTCTCCACAGTGTAGACATACCCTAACGTTCCAAATGTGCTACTGAATTCATGGTGCAAGCAAGCAAACTCAGCTCAGAAGAGTCGGCCACAATTTAAATCTCCCCATAGCTCAGCAATGGGTCAGTGATAAACTTTAATTCTGGACTAATGAATATTGAACAGTAAAAAATTAAATTAAATTAAATTAGGGAGTCACTTTAAGTTTGCCTGTATGATATTATCTGGATGGCCTTAATTTCCATATTAAATATGTGTATATATAATTTCTGGGATGTTTAGAAATAGTGTTTCAAATTCTAAATTTTGTATTTGGATATAAAGAATGCAGAGTGAGGTTATCACTTTATACATTTTAAATGTTCTATAATTTGATTTTACAAAATGCCCTATGTTTTATGGAAATGAAGATATCTTTCTATAGTTCCTTGCTAAGGACATGCATGTAGGAAAGGTACTGCCCTACATTCGGATTCAAATTAAAGCAGCAGCTCTAACCAAGTGATTGTGGGGTTTATTTTTAAGTTCAGTTCTTTAGAAAAAAGTAAATTAGCATTCAGTGTTCCCACCATCATATTTTTGACATCTTTGGGAATTTTTGGTTCTATTATTTTTCAGCCCTTTTGATTGCTAATGAAGGCCCCAATCCTGCAGCAGGATCTATGTGCGTGCAGCCCCACTAAAAGGTATTTATCAGTCAGTTTCTGAGGGTAAGATACGTGTGTGTCCCCCTCATTAACTCAGTTTGGGTTTTGTCTCCCTCAAGTGGCCAGTCCCACACAAGGCCTTTGAGTCTGCTACAGGCTCCAGCTACCAGCTGGATTTACTCATTTAGCTCAAGCAGTAGCAGTTCATGTGTGACCCTTTTTAGGTGAGAGGGCTCCGGGTCAGTCCTTGCTGCTGACCGTGGCAGGCAGTTGTCACAAATGGTGAGCTGGGAAATGCATGGTGATGGATCACTGATGTGTGGGGCATCAGACCCTCCAAAATAGCAGTTCTGTCAATCCTTCCAGTCTCAGGTTAGGCACTGTCCATAAAGTACCAAAAACCCAGCTGAGGGACCATTACAACCCTTTCAGTGGTAACATCTGTCTCTATCTACAATGTTTACAATAGTGTTCCTAGACTGTACGAATTGAAGGTATTATACGTTCATCGTGCCCCCTGCAGGTACTGTGTGACTGATAAAGTACCAAGTCAGCAGAACAGGTGCGCTCTGGGGTAACTGTTCTGTTGATTTGCATGAACTGGGAAAGAGAATCAATGCAATTAATACGTAGAGACCTCTGGGTACCACATGCAGCTATAATAAATTCCTAGTAAAACCAGCACCTAAATACAATCCTATACAGCCACATCAGGGTTGAAATGCACAAACTGGTGAGCGGGGCATTGCAAGACTAAACAGGTTAGGACAGCAAGTGAATGGTCCCTTCCAAAAATAGTTCAATTGCATATTATACTAGTGGGGGAAAAAGTCTGATCCAGATTTGCTGGACTGGCTGAGACATGCTCAGGGATGCTTCACCTGCCACAGAGCGGCCAATGGCCCCCCGGGGCCATTACAGCATCAGCAGATGAGACACAATCCCTTTTGCCTGGCCATGCCCCCTGTGCTTAGTGGAGAGGGATGGCCGGCACCTGGGAATTCCCCTGGACGCCGGTTGCACTGGAGGGGTGCAAACCAGACTTAGAGTACAAACCCTGATCCTATCTGAATAATTGTTGCTAATGAGATGTTTCCCACTCTAGACCTGATATTGTCAGCAGTCTTCCCTTCATTCTTTTTGACTCTTAAAATTGAAATAACCCTAAAAAGAAAATGTATGCTGGTAGGAGCATTAATTACGTGTTAGCCCTATTTACCCACCCTTCCTGGGAGGTGGCCAGGGCATGTGACTGTGAATTAGGAGCCTAGACTTACAAGCAAGTCCCTTAGCCTTTCTGTGCCTCAGTTTCCTTGTCTATAATAACTGAGTCTCACCACACTTGATTAATGCATGTGAGAGATACCAAGCTGCTCAGCTGGCAGGGGTTGTAAGATTGTGGGACGTTAACAGAGGTCTGGACTGTGGGGTATTTCTTAGAGATGTCTTATGCAAACAAGCCACCTAAATAGAAGGTTCTGCTGAGTAGGTCACTCGGCTGCTTTGTAAAAAGGTTCTGAACATTCAGGCAGTTGAGCGAGCTGACTGATTTGTACTGTTTGACTTCAGTGCTGGCTAGAGCTGCAAGAGTAAATAAGAATCACACCAACATGGGGAAGAACAGTGACTTCACAGTTCTCAGCCACTGCTAACAAACTCCTGCTCTGTAAGTTTAAACTAGTTTTTCAAACCACTGGGAAAATGGAAAGAGAGCAGAATCCCCTGCGCAATGTCCGAGTATGTTTTCAGCAAGTGGTGGTAGCAGACATTTCCATTGCTATGGTGCCCTATTGGTCGAACAGAAGGGCTTTGATCCTTGCACTAATGGTGACAAAATAAAGTAGGCAGAAAATTGGATTCTCCAAGGCGGGTTTTCAATCATTGGAGCAAAACACCAAGAACCAGACTAAATAAATCACGGCACGTACAGCATGGCTGCTTTAGGACAGCAGGCTGGCTGGGGGCTGGATCAGTGGACTGTATTTTCCTCTGTTAGAGAGGAGAGAGGTAACGTCTTTTGTGAGACCAACTTCTGTTGAGACAAGCATTCGAGCCACCCAGCGCTCTTCTTCCGAGGACAACCATTCAGATTTTCCACTGGTACCTTGAAAATTGTGCAGGCACTTTCCACTGATTGAAAGGAGAGAACTGGTGGGGCCTCTGAAGAAGCCTGTCTAGTCAGGAACAAGATGACGTTACTTGGAAGGGGTCTGGGAGGAAGCCCTCAGCCAGGCACCAGACGTGCCCAGGAAGGGCAGGCCCCAGACAGCTTCCAGCTGAGGGTGAAAGGCTCTGGCCCATGAGGCCCAGCTCAGCTCTCCTCACACTTCTGGGTGGGTGAGCACAAGCCCAGCACTGACCCTACTGCCCGGCTGGGCACCTGCAGCCCCAGCTCCCGCTGCCCGTCAGAACTGGCCCTGGCTACGCCGAGGAGCAGGACCCAGGGGTAAAGGTCACTCACGTCAAATCCCAGGAGGCCGGTGGGGAATCGCAGCAGGGTGGTGCTGCTCCTCGTGGCCCTGGCTCTCCCTTGGCTCCGGACTGGATCCAGAAGTCAACGTGCTGTGGGAGAAGGAGGCAGGTCATGGTCAATGTTCTGTACCAGTGAGCCCCTTCCCCTCCCCCACTCCCGGGGCTAATCCTCAGGGGCCATGGTGGAATATGGGACTTCCTGAGAGAAGAGCCTTAGAAGGGCTTTTGCTCCTCTCAGGATTCGGCCCGTGTCCTTTGGGTTTTGTCCCACTTCATCAGAGCCTGGGATGATACATGGTCAGGCATTGTGGACCCATCCCCTGCTTCCATCATGAGGCAGGGGTTCACAATCCCTGCCCACATCCACAGCTCTCTGGGTGATGGGGCTGAGAGGAGAGATTCACCAGCTTGTTTGCTGGTCCCTTAAACCAGTTTCTTTAAGGGACTAAGTCATGGAACAGGGTGGGCTGCCCCCAGCCCCGTCTCCTCCCTAACTGAGCCAGATGACCCAGTGGCTTGCTGCTGCTCATGCTCTGCCGGCTATTACACGCACACACTCTGGGAAGGGCAGGGGTTGTTCACAAAGCAAGAGACTGTCCTAAAAACACAATATCCTTTTTTAAAATGTCATGATCTTGGGGCCAATCTCATGATTTTGGGGAGTCTGATTCATGACGTTTGATCTCTGAATATTGGCCGGACTGGGCTCCAGAAGGCCTCTCCCCACTCCCTAGGGTAATTCCCTGCCTTGGCTCATGTTCCGTTTTCACCTCAAGCGGGTTCAGGGGTTTGCAGTTGTCTCTGATGGTTTCCACTGATAGCCTTGCTCCACCCCAAGTCTACATAGGTAAGCCTTGCATTACCTCACTGGCTATCAGGGGAGGGGAGACAACATAGGAACGGCCATACTGGGTTAGACCAAAGGTCCATGTGGCCCAGTATCCTGTCTTCTGACAGTGGCCAATGCCAGGTGCCCCAGAGGGAATGAACGTATCACCCTTCTGCCAGGTGGAGCCAGCCGCAACCAGAGCCAGGTTCAATATCTAGGGGTCCTTTCCATTGATACAACACAGAACCGGTTTGAGCCCCCACCCCGTAACCTGGGAAATTTACACATCAGCCCTGGGCACCTCTGAGAGGCAATACTTCCCCACTCGCAAGCACAGAGTCTGAGTGTAGAAAAGACTTGTAATTAAAGGAGGGAAGTAACTCGCGTTAATTTGGGGAAACACCACAAACAGGATTTATAAACATAAACCATGAGTAAAAGACCCACCGCCAAGTAGGTTGGGCAGTGTCCTTTTCCCCTCAGGTTCTTAAGTCCAGCAACTCAAAAGTCCCTTTCATGTGCCCAACCCTTCTCTGCACCCCACTCACAGTTGTTGTCCTTGGTCAGCACAGACCCAGAGTCCAGAGGTGCATGTGCAGAATTCATCACCCCCGCCAGGGGCGGGATAAAGAGGGACCAAACTCACAAGACCCCTCTCTGCCAGCTACCCAGCTGGCCACTCACGCTGGCTGCCGGCTCACCGTGCCTCTCCACCAGCTGTCCTGCTAGCCGCTCACTGCGCCTCTCCACCGCACCAGACATTCATCAGCTGATTATCAGTCACCTTCTACTACCACCTGCCTCTCTGCTGGGACCACTGCACAGCACTCTTAATAATTTTTAGCTTCTTTGTAGGCCGGGAAGACACACTGCCCCCTCTCAAATGATTTCAGCTCTCAGTGATTTTTTTTAGCTTTTTGTAGGCTGGCAGAAACACAGTCCTATCACAACTGATTTCAGCTCTGATTAGCTCCTAATAAAGTCTATTTAGTTGTATTATTTGAACAGTGGAAAAGAACAGATTACAACAGGACTCTACAAGATGTGCAACCCCTTAACTAAAAACACATATCCCCACCCTCTTACTTTCATGGGGCTCTGACATTCGAGCCCCAGACCTAACAAGGTTCTTTCAACTGAGGGCAACAGGTTAAGCACAGTCCTGCTTTCCTGTATTCCTACAATAATTACAACATTGGTAACCATATTTCACTACCCCTGCATTCAGTACTAAGGTGGTTTGTACCCAACACCAGCCAAAGTTGATCACTTTTTGCTCAGTATGTAAGCAGAGCAGGAGCAACCTGTGTTTACATAAACACACCCAAGTCTCTCCCCCTCCCAGCTAGCTGTCAGGGAAGCATTCATTCAGATCCTGCTTACAAACAGAACAGATAATCATCAAGTGATCCATCCCCTGTTGCCCATTCCCAGCTTCTGGCAAACAGATGCTAGGGACACCATCCCTGCCCATCCTGGCTAATAGCCATTGAGTGACCTATCCTCCATGAACTGTAGTTCCTTTTTGAACCCTGTTATAGTCTTGGCCTTCACAACATCCACTGGCAAGGAGTTCCACAGGTTGAATGTGCATTGTCTGAAAAAATACTTCCTTTTGTTTGTTTTAAATCTGCTGCCTATTAATTTCATTTGGTGACCCCCCCCCCCCCAGTTCTTGTGTTATGAGAAGGAGTAAATAACACTTCCCTATTTACTTTCTCCACACCAGTCATGATTTTATGGACCTCTATCATATCCCGCCTTAGTCGTCCCTTTTCCAACTGAAAAGTCCCAGCCTTATTCATCTCTCCTCATATGGCAGCCATTCCATACCCATAATAATTTTTGTTGCCCTTTTCTGAACATTTTCCAATTCCAATATATCTTTTTTGAGATGGGGCGACCACATCTGCACACAGTATTCAAGATGTGGGTGTACCATGGATGTATCTAGAGGCAATATAATATTTTCTGTCTTATTATCTATCCCTTTCTTAGTGATTCTCAACATTGTTCGCTTTTTTGTCTGCCACTGCACAGTGAGTGGATGTTTTCAGAGAACTATCCACAATGACTAAGATCTCTTTCTTGAGTGGTAACCACTAATTTGGACCCCATCATTTTGTATGTATATAGTTAGGATTATGTTTTCCAATGTGCATTAATTTGCATTTATCAACATTGAATTTCATCTGCCATTTGTTGTCCAATCACCCAATTTTGAGAGATCCTTTTGTAGCTGTTCGCAGTCTGCCTGGGACTTAACTATCTTGAGTAGTTTTGGATCATCTGCAAATTTTGCCACCTCACTGTTTACCCCTTTTTTCCAGATCATTTATGAATATGTTGAATAGAACTGGTCCCAGTACAGACCCCTGGGGGACCCCACTATTTACCTCTCTCCATTCTGAAAACTGACCATTTATTCCTGCCCTTTGTTTTCTACTTTTTAACCTGTTACCAATCCATGAGAGGCTCTTCCCTCTTATCCCATGACAGCTTACTTTACTTAACAGCCTTTGGTGAGGGATCTTGCCAAAGGTTTTCTGAAAATCTAAGTACACTATATCCACTGGATCCCCCTTGTTGACATGCTTTTTGACCCCCCCCAAAGAATCCTAGTAGATTGGTGAGGCATGATTTCCCTTTTCAAAAACCATGTTTACTCTTCCCCAACAAATTATGTTCATCTATGTGTCTTACAATTTTGTTCTTTACTATAGTTTCAAACAGTTTGCCCCAGTACTGAAGTCAGGCTTACCGACCTGTAATTGCCAGGATTACCTCTGGAGCCCTTTTTAAAAATTGGCATCACGTTAGCTAGCCTCCAGTCATTTAGTACACAAGCTGATTTAAATAATGGCCCCTCACCAAGACACATTATCCCCATGGTGACTAACTTTTACTCCAAGACCACGAAGCATACTTCCAACACAGTTACATTATTCCTTAAATATAACCCAGACATGCCAACTCTCAGGAACTGAGTGTGAGAGTCGTGATTTGAGTAAAATTAAGCCTCTCACTCATGATCATGCCACAGAACGCTCAAATGTCCGGATTTTCTTTTTTCAGCTGCGGCACAAATCATGTGTCTCCAGTGAACCAGGCGTTACCCCCCACAAACAAAGGGATGTGGTTCCTTCACTGGGCAGTTAATTCCAAAGTACTTTGAAAGACAATGAGAATTCATTTACATATCAGATAAACAAAGCTATCAAGCTAACAAGACAGAGCTGGCTACACGCCAGCAGGGAAGAGACACTTTACTGGATGTAATGCTCAAATAAGTTTGCTAGTCTCTAAGGTGCCACAAGTACTCCCTTTCTTTTTACTGGAGATAGAAAGGGGCAGGGGGAGGCAACCCTCAAATAAGCATCAACTGAAAAAAAATTCGACATTTGAGAGCTCTAAAAGTGAGCCTTAAGTTTACTTAGAAATCCTGTCAGCCACCCTGGGCAGCTGCTCCCCTGCCAGTCTGGAAGGTGGGAGAGGGACCCCACTGCAGCCCCCCACCCCTGGCCTGAGGAGGTGGAAGAACCCTAAGGAGCGGAAATGAGGCTGGGAGTTCCAGGGGGGCTGAAGCGAGGAGGGTCAAGGCTGATGAGCTTTGGGGGGGGGGGCTGAGCAGATGTGGGGGTAAAAGTTTCTGCAGCAGGGGCCAAACTCACCTGATCCAGTACAGATGGGAGAGTGGGCAACACAATTGTCACATGCGCACGCCCTGGGGATGGGTAGGGGGGGTTCAAAACATCAACAGACTCACCTAAAAACACTATTTTTAAAAAGTCTTACGTTTTTGGGGCTATTCTCATGACTTTTGGGGGGGTCTGACTCAGTTTTGTCTCTTGAACTTGGCTATACTGTATAGCCTGCACATACAAATGATTATGAATCTGGATAAGCCACCAACTTTCTGAAGATACCTTAGATGGTACCATGCAAGGATAAATACCCTGAAGGACATGAGTTGGTGTCAATGAGTTTGTCAAGTCTTTGTTTGCACAGAAGAGCAGACCCCTTGCCAAATGGTCTCAGTGTCACAGTCGATTCCCCAAGGGTCTTCCTAGAGAGGAGCCGATGACTCTTCTCAAGGGCATCTCCTGGATCTAATGGGTTTGAGGACTCTGCCCAAACCAGCCTGAGGCCCTGTGATTGGTGCTTAACAGAACCGTACAGAGGTTTGGGTTGAAGTCCCAGCTCCCCTGGCCAAGATGGCCCAATGGGTTCCGAACAGGAGGACAGCAGGGAAATGTGGATCTTCCAGGTTCTCCTTTGCAGCCCCCACAGGGTTCAAACAGAAATCCCCTCATCCCCTGGCCTCTCCCCATCCTGCTCACCTCCGAGAGGAGTTGCAGCTGGTCCGTGTTGGGGTCGCTGCCAGCAGGCTCCTCAGCGTTCTATCCAGAGCCTGAGTGGAGAGAGAGCCTTGGGTCAGGGGCATGGGTGCTAAGGGGAGCCCCAATGAGACCCCAAACACACGGCCCAGCCTCTCCTGTTCAGATCCCTCAGCGGGCAGCTGGCCAGAGTTCATGGCAGGATGACAGCTGGCCCCTCCTCAGGCCTTGATCTTAGCGGTTCTCTGCCAAGGGCCTGGCACACAGCAAGGTGGCAGAGCCAAGCAGCTGTGGATGGGAGCTGGGCTTGTGGCCAGGCTCCAGGCTCCAAAGCACAGAACGTGGAAGGAAGAAAGGGGCCCACATGGAGGGTAAAGGAATCTCTGATGGAGGAAGGGCCTCTCTCTGCGCCTCTGTTGACGCTCCGGCCTGTTCCCAAAGGCTGCTCCTGCTCCTCGGAGGGTCCTTGTCCATGCCCATGGTGAACACGCCACGCATGGTGGCCCACAGGAGGTGAGATTCCAGCTCTGGATCCAGGGCTGGTTGCAGGTTGCTGGCAGGAGAGAGGAGCGGGTATTAGACTTTCCAGTGAGGGGCTGGGACTGGCTGCCATCCCCTCCAGGCTTAGAGCAAGACATCAGGAGCCACCAGCTCTCGAGGCATTACAGTCCAGACTCCTGCTCTAACCATAGATGACAGATACCCGCCCCGAGACAGGCAGGTCCGGCCTTAGGGAAAATGGCGCCCTGGGCCAACTTGCATTTTGGTGTGTTGGCCACACACACCAACAAGCTTTTAGTGACAGGCTGTGATGAAGTGGGACTGTTCTTGATGTTCTCTCTGAATACTGTGTGGGTGCCTCAGTTTCCCCTATGCAGTGCTTATGTATCTAGGTGGGGGGATAAGGGTGTGTGATTGTTGCAGAGCCCTGCATGGCCAGTGTGAGGCTGTCTGGACAGAGAATGGCCGACACCCTGTCTCCTGGCAACTGATGGCCTGGGCCCCTCCCCTGCAAAGGTGCAACTGAAGGTGTTGGAGACCAAAGAGATCAGGTGACCTCCTGGCCTGGGAAAGAGCAAAGGCCAGAGAGGAAGGGCTGGAGGGTTTCAGTTTGGTCTCCCCTCCATTTTCCCAGCCAGCTCCAGACAGACCTCCTGGCCTCCCCAAGATGGACCTGACTGAGGGGGTCCTGTTGTCTGTACCTGCAAAACCTGTCTTGGACTGCGTTCCTGTCGTCCAGATAAACCTTCTGTTGTATTGGCTGGCTGAGAGTCATGGTGAATTGCAGGAAGCCAGGGGTGCAGGGCCTTGTCTCCCCCAACTCCGTGACCCAGGCTGTGACCCCAAGGGGCACATGCAATTCACAGCCTGGGCTGTGCTGCGGGCGACACCGGCCAGGCCCAGGGTGGGAAAACAAGGGGCATGCCGGACTCCCAGGCTAGGCCCAGCACCACGTCTCACCCCAGGAGCCGTCTACGGCCGCCCGGCTTCCACGTCTGGCCCCACCCACCGCCCAGCTGGTCAGGGGCGCCAGTCCCCGGTTCGCCTTCACTCTCCCCCGCAGCCTCTGTCCCTGCCCTGTAGCAAGCTGTGTCTGAGACCTATCCCTCCTCTCACTGCCTGAGACAGAGATGGGAATTTTCTGCAATCTCCTCACCAAACTTAGTGAATTAAGGGTAACCCCCCGTGGAGCTTTCCTTGGTTCCTGGGTCTCTGTGTGCTTGTAGCTCAGGGCTGGGCTCGCTGGGGAACAGGGGCCAAGGGCAGACGCAGAGGCTGCTGGGTAACCAAGAGGGAGAGATGCTGTTTTGAGCGATGGGGGGCCCTGTTGTCTTGAGGAGATAGCAGGGTGCCTGGATGGCCACCACCCACCAGCTCAGGGGAGGAGCAGTGTCTGAGAGACGGGGGGCGGTTGGGGGGTTCGAGTCCATTGACAAGTCAGAGCTGAGGAAGAGGAGTTAGCCTGACCAACAGACGTGCGATACCCGCCCCCAGGAGAGGGGAGAAGCCATGTTGGAGGGGTCTTGAGCCAGCCACAGAAAGGGCAGGTGAGCTGGTGAGTCCAAGGCCTGCATGCAGGGTCCCCCTGAGAACTGTCCTCTGGGGTCTGGCAGCAACACTCTCAGCCTGGGCCTTTCCCTTTCCAAGGTGACACCCAGTGAGTAGAGTTTTGCTGGGAAAACTCCCCCCTGCCCCAACTGAATTAGCCCTTCAGCTCCTAGATAAATCAGTCTGCAAGTGGCAGGTTCTGCTCCGGCTGCTAGCTCAGGGCTCCCTGCTGGCTGTGAGGGTAGCTGAGCGCTAGGGTAGATCAGGAGTTAAGTAGAGTTATTATAATCTGCACCTTCAGCCCTGCATCCCTTTGTGGGGACGGGAAATCCTGGCTTGTAATACACAGGAGGTCAGACTAGATGATCACAATGGCTCCCTCTGGCCTTGGAATCTATGAATCTAGGGAAGCCAAAGTCACAGGCAGGAATGCAGGTTACCTGATGTCAGGGAAGGCATGAGCAGAGCTGGGTGCGAGGGATGAGCAGGGCTGGGGCAGACCTGGAACAAGGGAGGAGTGGGACGGAAACAAGGTAGGAGCAGAAGGGAACAGTGCTGAAGTCAAATGTTGCCTGTTTTAAGTATAGGTCTGCTAATCCCTTCAGCCAATCAGGTGGTTTGGCCAATCAGGTGGCTCAAGTGGGGCCCAACTGCACTCATTAGATTGCTTTTGGGTTAAGCTAACAGGTAAACAGACTAGCTGGGGGTCCTTATGTGATGGTTCTTGAAGTACCATGACTGCAAGTCACCATAAGAATGGCCATACTTGGTCAGATCAACAGTCCATCTAGCCCACTATCCTGTCTTCCAGCAGTGGCCAGTGCCAGAAATGAACAGAAGAGTGCAATTTCAAGTGATCTGTCCCCTGTTGTCTGGTGCCAGCCTCTTGCAGCTGGAGGTTTAGGGACATCCAGAGCAAGGGGTTGCTAGTAGCCACTGATGGACTTATCTTCCATGACCTTATCTAATTCTTTTTTAACCCTAAAAAGAAAAAAGGAGTACTTGTGGCACCTTAGAGACTAGAATTTATTTGAGCATAAGCTTTCGTGAGCTACAGCTCACTTCATCGGATGCATGCAGTGGGGAGATTTTATATACACAGAGAACATGAAACAATGGGTGTATGAAACATACAGATGGTAACACCCACTGTTTCATGTTCTCTGTGTATATAAATCTCCCCACTGTATTTTCCACTGAATGCATCCGATGAAGTGAGCTGTAGCTCACAAAAGCTTATGCTCAAATAAATTTGTTAATCTCTAAGGTGCTACAAGTCCTTTTTTTTTTTTGCGGATACAGACTAACACGGCTGTGTCAAGGTTCCTTCCCCACTCTGAACTCTAAAATACAGATGTGGGGACCTGCATGAAAACCTCCTAAGCTTACTTTTACCAGCTTAGGTTAAAACTTTGCCAAGGTACAAACTATTTTACCTTTTGCCCTTGGACTTTATCGCTGCCACCACCAAACGTCTAACAGGTATATAACTGGGAAAGAGCCTGTTTGGAAATGTCTTTTCCCCAAAAAATCCTCCCAAACCTTACACCCCCTTTCCTGGGGAAGTCTTGATAAAAATCCTCACCAATTTGCATAGGTGAACACTGACCCAAACCCTTGGATCTTAAGAACAATGAAAAAGCATTCAGATTCTTAAAAGAAGAATTTTAATAGAAGAAAAAGTAAAAAGAATCACCTCTGTAAAATCAGGATGGTAAATATCTTACAGGGTAATCAGATTCAAAACAGAGAATCCCTCGAGGCAAAACCTTAAGTTACAAAAAGACAAAAACAGGAATCTATATTCCATTCAGCACAGCTCATTTTCTCAGCCATTTAAAGGAATCAGAATCTAACGCATATCTAGCTAGCTTACTTACTAAGTTCTAAGACTCCATTCCTGTTCTGTCCCCAGCAAAAGCAGACAGACAGACAGAGAGAGCCTTTGTTTCTCCCCCCTCCAGCTTTTAAAAGTATCTTGTCTCCTCATTGGTCATTTTGGTCAGGTGCCAGTGAGGTTATCCTAGCTTCTTAACCCTTTACAGGTGAAAGGGTTTTTCCTCTGGCCAGGAGGGATTTTAAAGGTGTTTACCCTTCCCTTTATATTTATGACAGGCTGCTACTCTGAAACTTTTCTAACCCTGTTATACAACATCCTTCACAACATACCTTGGCAACATGTTCCACAGATTAACTGTGCATTGTGTGAAGTACTTCCTTTTGTTTGTTTCATACCTGCTGCCTATTAATTTCATTGGGTGACCCCCCTAGTTCTTCTGTTACGTGAAAGGGTAAACAACATTTCCCTTTCTCCACACCATTCATGATTTTGCAGACCTCTATCACATCCTCCCTGTAATTGTCTGATTTCTAAGATGAAGAGTCCCAGTATTGTTAATTTCTCCTCCTATGGAAGCTTTTCCATCCCCCTAATCATTTCCCTTGCCCTTTTTTGCACTTTTTTGAATGTTAACATATCTGTTATGAAATGGGGCGACCAGAACTGCATGCAATATTCAAGGTGCGAGTGTATTGTGGATTTATGTGGCAGCATCGTGATAGGTTCTGTTGTATTATCTATCCCTTTCCTTCTGCTTCTGAACACTCTTAGCTTTTTTTTTTTTTTTTTGACTGCCACTGCACATTGAGTGGATGTTTTTCATAAAACTAGCCATGATGACTCTAAGTTCTTTTTCTTGAGTGGAAACAGCTAATTTATACCCCGTTGTTTTGTAAGTATAGTTGGGATTATTATTTCCAGTGTGCATTACTTTGAATTAAATTTCATGGGCCATTTTGTTGCCCAGGCACCTAGTTTAGTGAGATCCCTTTGTACCCCCTGCCTCCAGTGAGAGGGAGACCTGCTTGTGCTTCTCAGGGTGTTAGCTCCATGACACCTCCAGCTCGTTAGTCACACAAGCCCTCTCCTCAGGGCAATGGCAGCCCTTACTTTGCCTGGCGGGATAACAATAAGAACATAAGAATGGCCATACTGGGTCAGACCAAAGGTCCATATAGCCCAGTATCCTGTCTTCTGACATTGGCTAATGCCAGGTGCCCCAGAGGGAATGAACACAACAGGTAATCAAGTGATCCATCCCGTGTTGCCAATTCCCAGCTTCTGGCAAACAGTGGCTAGGGACACCATTCCTGCCCATTCTGGCTAATAGCCATTGATGGACCTATCTTCCATTAATTTATCTAGTCCTTTTTTGAACCCTGTTACAGTCTTGGCCTTCACAACATCCTCTGGCAAGGAGTTCCACAGGTTGACTGTGTGTTGTATTGTATATTTCCTTTTGTTTGTTTTAAACCTGCTGCATATTAATTTCATTTTGTGACCCCTAGTTCTTGTGTTATGAGGAGTAAATAACACTTCCTTATTTACTTTCTCCACACCAGTCATGATTTTATAGACCTCTATCATATCCCGCCTTAGTCGTCGCTTTCCAAGCTGAAAAGTCCCAGTCTTATTAATCTCTCCTCATATGGCAGACGCTCCCTACCCCGACTCATTTTGTTGCCCCTTTTCTGAAGCTTTGCCAATTCCAGTTCAACAATAGGTGCACCCCAGCCCCCAAGCCTCTTTAGAGCATTCCCCTACAGTGTCCAGCCCTTTCTCCCCTGAACACTCGCAGAAATGCCAGGTTTGTTGTCCCCAAGAGAACAGTGCACACACCAGCTTGTCTGATTCATCTCAGCATCAGCTACTTGAGTGACACCACAGTGCTGAGCTAGATCTGGTGTAAACAAGGGTAGGTTTGTCATCAAAAATTCGTGATTCAAGAGATCGTGAGTAAAGAGACTGGAAACAAAAAAATCAGGCTCACCTTCTGCCTAAGGAAGTTTGTGTTACCCAAATGTCGTTTGGGGCATTTCAACCAAGCCTGGTTGGCACCCCATTTTCAGGAACATGAACGGGCTGTGCATTAACTTCCTAGGTGCAGGATAAAGGGGTGTATTTTTCCTTCTACTTATATCCCGAAAGTTCAGAGACAGTGAAACCTTTGGTTGTTTGTTCTTTCCTGAGTCTTGCTTCTTCCCTATTGATTTCCTGTCCCCTTGTTGACTTTGTGTGTAAATGAGGCTTTCATGGTGTTGGCTTACAATGCTTAATTTATATGTCAATCAGGTGATGGGTGAACATAGTTTGTCTAACAGAAAATCTGTCTGTCAACTCTGCCTTCATCCAGAATGCAGAGCATATTTCCAGTACCTAAAACAATACCCTACATAGTACCTGTGACCATCTGGATCCCCCTGTTCACCATTTTTACAAAGCTATATTGGATTTTGTACAAAGTATGCCTTGGATCACTTATAATTTGAAAACTCATAATGTACTGAATCGGATCATTATTTTCATCCTGGCAAAGTATGTGTGGCAAGATCGTAAGTAAAGTTATAAGATTCTACAATATAGCATTACTGAGACATATGCTAATTTTAGAAAAGGAGGCACAAACTGGTTCCTCAAAGACAAAAGGCAAACGGAATACTCAGTCAGATGACTTGGCTCTGGAGGCAGGGGGAGGGGTTGAAAGGGGATTGGCTAGCCCCATGTCTTTCCGGTACCTGCTAAAAATCTCTTGCCGGTAGTGCGTACTGGAGAGTACCACCCTACTGTACAGTAGGATGATTTCCTTGTTTATCATCTGCTTAACTTTTTGATAGAATCAGTTATGGGTGGTTGTTATTTCCAACACTGTACTTTGCGTTGGAAAAATTATTCAGCCTACTGTGTTTTTTGGAAAATAATGCACATTTTCCACCAGATTTTTCAGCTTCTTGGATTTCCAATTGGAAATACTTCCACAATAAAATGTTTTGTCTGCCATCTAATGTCATATGGATCCCTCATCTATACATACAACTTTGTACCTTATGAATTTTCAAAGTTTTACTGTTAGTCCATGCTGTGAGCAATAGGTTATCCCAAGTCTTAGTTATCGATTGTCCCTGTGTTAGTTGATCTCTGTGTTTGAAGACAATCTTAGCTGATGGGCATGCAATCAAATTGAGTCCTTGATCCTGTTTCACTTGTTCTCAAGCCCAAATCAATATTATCACATTATGCGTTTCAATATGCAAATCCAAATAGAGTGCCAATATCACAATACCACCCACTACTCGGGGTCCCAACCCAGGGACCCTATACACAGCAGCCATGTACTGCTGCCTCATTTGCTGCTGCTGCTGCTATTCTTTGGGCCTTTTCCCACCTAGCTTTTTTCCTTTCACCTATTACCTTATGGTTACAGTTCTCTGGTCCTCTTGATCCCAGGGCCAGTAAATGAGCTAGTCAAGCTCCTCTGGAGAGAGCAGAGCCTTCCCCATGCCTCTGGTCTGAGCCCAGAATTGACCTGCTCAGGCCCTGCAGCTCCTTTTATCTGAGCTTGCTGGATTCTGATTGGCTGCTTCCACAAGGCCTCTCTAGGAAGGTCTGGAGGACCTACATCCGCTGCTCCTTCCCTGGGGTGGGGTGTGATAGGATTGCAGGGCCTCCAGCAGGGGGCCTCAAACGGTCAGGTGCACCCTGTCACACTTGGATTTTCCCAATCTTGACAACTCATGCACCCTGCATCCATGGTTGTATAAGACTTGCAGCTATGTATTAATTTTAATTTTCTCAATTCCATTTATCTTTTGGTCATCACCTCAAGGGTGGTTGGCCAGTTGAGGCAACAGAAGTTATTTAAAAAGCCACTAAAATTATGGGAATTAAAAGCTTCCCAGTTTGCTTTGGGCATTTACCACCCTTTAATTTGATTGATCCTTTCCACTATCCTCAAACCTATGAGTAATAAGGGAAGTGGAACTTTGTTAAACTGTCAACAATATTATCAATATTTTTGAAATATAGAACCAATAAAGTGGTTTTTCTTCTTGCCTTGATGTTATTTTTGATAAGAGTCCCCAGCGCCAAATATCTGTTCTCCCAGAGCCTTAGTGGTGGCAGAAATATTAACCTTAAAGGGAAAATCTTTTATCCATTTTGGATCCACAATCACTTAACTTATGTTTAAGAGGTAGTGGTCCTATAAAATCAGTTTGGAGGGTATAATTGTTTTTCAGAGGGAACATCCTCTACTGAACGTTTTAACTGCCAAATTGTTTTACAAACATTTTAGTTTCCTTTATAGGGCCTTTTACATCAAAGGCTGAGATGGTTTTTACTTCCCTTAATTGAAGACAATGGATGAGGGTACAGGGTGACTCATAAATGTGTCATAGCCTGTTTACATCATGCCTCTTCGTGCTCCTCTTTTAGCTAACAAATTAGCTTTATTGTTTGGACCTACAAAGCAGCCGCTTGAAGTGAGCTTTTACCTTGAAAACATAAAGTGGTTTGCTCAGGCAAGAGGCTAAAATAATAAAACAAGTGAGTGTTTTTGCATACTCGAGGAGTGAACCGTTTGAACAGGTGAACCCTCAAAATACCAAACCAAAATCCAAAAAGAATACAATGCAAATATTAACTGAGAATGCCCCAGAAAATGCTATTACACAAGCCTCTCCTGACACCCATATAAACAGAAGTTTGATCTGAAAGAAATCTCTCAAAATTAGGTTTCGGGTGTGTACCCTTTCGCCCCCTTGTTGGGGGGATAGCCCTGATAACGACCTCACTACTGTGTTACTTAGCTGGAACCTGATTTTATTTGCATTAATTTGATGATGTTTAACAATTTATAAACACAGATAACCAATCAATATAGAGTTACATTGTAAAACACTGTAGCCATAACACAGCTATTAATGCTACATAAATATTGCCATAGTTCGCCTTTAATGAACTTATACATTTTAACCTGATTGTTCCAAACAACTTGCCACATTGCTTGACAAACCCCGAATTAAGATTAACCAAAAACATTGCATCAATACATAACTTAATTATAAACAAATATACCTGTATTTATGACTAACATTTGCAAAAAAGAACTATCATTCGTGTATTGTAACAGTACACCAATAGTGGTTATAGCCTAATTATAATATTGAAATAGTGTGGGACCACAAAAAATGTTTTATTAATTAGCTTTTTTATACCTTTGTGCAAAAAATGTTTTTGTTGCAACAACAAAAATAAAATAACCCCCGCAAATTGAAAACCCACAACAGTCACATGACCTAAAACATAACTAAGGGACAAATAAAGACAAAACAATTTCAGTATAATTGTGTTGAAACATAAAACAGAACATCAGAGAACAAAGAGTTAAATACATAAAACAGACCTCTAAACATTGCTGTTTAGGGCAGGTCCAGGAAACCTAAGGGTTAAAATTATTAATTGCTTAATACTTAGTTACCACCAAGATTGATCAATAAGGCAGACGGGCATTGGAAATTTGTTCGTTTTTAAACAGGATGATACCTAAAAACCAAATGAACAAACAAAAAACAAACCCTGTTTGAATTAACAACTACATTTTAGTTAGAGTAACTTATTTTAACAAGCAAAATTAAGATGTAAACAGTTTAGTTGGGTGCCGAAGGTGTCTATCCTGAATATTTACATCCTAAAAAAGAAGAAAACAAAACAAATGATTAAAAAAATTAACAAATGCTTTATTTTACCGAGGGAATTATAAACACTTTATAAGGAAGACGTGTAAACACTTTTATTAAGAATTAATACTAATAACCATGATCGTTATTTGTGAATAGCAGAGGCTGCTACATTTATTTTGTTAGAGGTTTTAATACTTCCTTAGAAGAACGATTCCCGTGTAAAACAGAAAGATTGCTGATTTCCTTTACCATGCCCATGGTGGGTGTGTCCGGAACTGTAACGGACTCGACACCTTTCTTTGGGATAATAACAGGCAATAACTGATTGGTTCAATTGAAGAATACGTTCTTTTCGTTCAACAACCCAATTTTTTTTTAACAACAAAAATAATGCAAACTTGCAGCAATACAAGAATACATGTACTTAATATTTCAGTTTTACCCCAGACTTTTACCTTTGTTTTCTTCACTCTTTCCCCGCCATACTTCACAGGTTAGAGGGGTAGTGAGCCGGGTCATACAATCATAGAATATCGGGGTTGGAAGGGACCTCAGGAGCTCATCTAGTCCAACCCCCTGCTCAAAGCAGGCCCAATCCCGAACTAAATCATCCCAGCCAGGGCTTTGTCAAGCCTGACCTTAAAAACCTCTCAGGAAGGCGATTCCACCACCTCCCTAGGGAACCCATTCCAATGCTTCACCACCCTCCTAGTGAAATAGTGTTTCCTAATATCCAACCTAAAGCTCCCCCACTGCAATTTGAGACCATTACTCCTTGTTCTGTCATCTGGTACCACTGAGAACAGTCTAGATCGGGGTGGGCAAACTTTTTGGCCTGAGGGCCACATTGGGGTGCAAAACTGGATGGAGGGCCAGGTAGGGAAGGCTGTGCCTCCCCAAACAGCCTGGCCCCTGCCCCCTATCCACCCCCTCCCACTTCCCACCCCCTGACTGCCCCCCTCAGAACCTCCAACCCATCCAACCCCTCCTCCCACCCCCCGCTCCTTGTCCCCCTCCTGCCCCTTCCCAGGACCCCTGCCCCTAACCACTCCCCGGGACTCCACCCCCTATTTAACCCCCCCCCGCTCCCCGTCCCCTGACTGCCCCCCCCAAACCTCTGCCCTATCCAACCGCCCCCTGTTCCCCGTCTGCCCCCCCCCCAACCTCCACCACCTCCAACCGCCCCCTGCTCCCTGTCCTCTGACTGCCCCCTGGGACCGTCTGCCCCTTATCCAACCCTTGGCCCCAGCTCCCTTATCATGCCACTCAGAGCAGCATGTCTGGCTGCCGTGCTGCCCAGCCAGAGCCAGACACGCTGCCGCACTGCCCTGCATGAGTGGGCAGCCCCGCTGCCTAGAGTGCTGCCCGCATCGCAGTGTGGCTGCGGGGGAGGGGAGACAGGAGGGGAGGGGCCAGGGGCTAGCCTCCCTGGCCAGGAGCTCAGGGGCCGGGCAGGACGGTCCCACAGGCCGGATGTGGCGCGAGGGCCGTAGTTTGCCCGCCTCTGGTCTAGATCCATCCTCTTTGGAGCCCCCTTTCAGGTAGTTGAAAGCACATATCAAATCCCCCCTCATTCTTCTCTTCTGCAGACTAAACAATCCCAGTTCCCTCAGCCTCTCCTCATAAATCATGTGCTCCAGCCCCCTAATAATTTTTGTTGCCCTCTGCTGGACTCTTTCCAATTTTTCCTTCTTGTAGTGTGGGGCCCAAAACTGGAGACCCTGGAGACAGTACTCCAGATGAGGCCTCACCAATGCTGAATAGAGGGGAATGATCATGTTCCTCAATCTGCTGGCAATGCCCCTACTTATACAGCCCAAAATGCTGTTAGCCTTCTTGTCAACGAGGGCACACTGTTGACTCATATCCAGCTTCTTGTCCACTGTAACCCCTGGGTCCTTTTGTGCAGAACTGCTGCCTAGCCACTTGGTCCCTATTCTGTAGCAGTGCATGGGATTCTTCCACCCTAAGTGCAGGACTCTGCACTTATCTGTGTTGAACCTCATCAGATTTCTTTTGGCCCAATCCTCTAATTTGTCTAGGTCCCTCTGTATCCTATTCCTGCCCTCCAGTGTATCTACCACTCCTCCTAGTTTAGTGTCATCTGCAAGAGGTAGGGTCAGTTTTTCCCTACCTCTATTTACTAAGTCACCTTTTACATTTACATCAGACATAGCCTTGTTAAAAAAAACCCTAAACTATCTAACTTATACTATTTTAAATGACCATATTAGATGCGCCATATGACAAAGACAATTTAAAATAACAATTTTAACATGGGCTTCTGGGACGCTAATTTTAATTTTATTCAGCCACATTTAAGTTCAACCTGTTTGCTTAGTCTGCTCTCTTCTCGCAGATAAATTTCCCCAAAGTTACTTCCCCTTCTATGTACAGCAACATATTGAGTGCTGCCTGAAGAGCTTTAGTAACTTTTGCTATTCCATTAGTCCTGACCAAAAGATTACACAAAAACTACAATTTATAGGCATAGAGACAATTTATGCCTTAATATACTTGACCTTAACTTATTACCCTTCTAATTATTAAGGCAAACAGATTTTTAGTGGACTTTCTTAAAGGTCTATTTATTTCATACATACACTTTACATAAATCCTTCTACCTTTGTAACAGGTCGGTAAAATGACCCATGGCACCCGAGATGGGTCCCTAATCTGTAGCCTTATTTATGGATCGGTGTACTGATCACTGATTAATCTCTTAGACAGCATTGGTTAAAGATTTGGTCTCCTGAGGGCTACAGCATTGGGAATATTATTAGTATTAAGAGACCCTAGAACACACAAGAAACAATTTTGCTTTATTAACAAATTCACTAAACAGATAAACAATCCCACACATACTCAATAGCAGATAGAAAGATAGTGCAAAGTGTTTAGCCCTATCACCAGCCTCACTCACATCTCCCATCTCTTGCTGGGGGACCCTGAAACATCAGTCATTATTCTCCTCATCATTGCTGTCGTTACAACCCATGGTTTGACATCCTGGCATTTCCTGTGCATTTCTTCCCTCCACACACAGGCTGGCCAACACCTTTTATTCTGAGTCAAGCTTACACCCACTACGGCTCATGCATGTGCATAAGGGTTCCAACCCCTTTTTCCTTATCCATGCTTCCACACCCCAGTAATTCTGGGTGCCCCATATCTCATTGGCTATTCCCTTAGATCCCCTTCTTCTCATTATGCATCTAGGTAAACAAGTCCCCATGGTAACCTGTAGTTACTGCAGAATTTTTCATGATGTCACAATCAGGTGTCTTGCGGTTTAGATGGGTGCATTGTGGTATATTGTCCTGAACATCACCCACTGGAACATTCTTTACAGTAATCTTGTGACTTTACTGGTACAGGATTATTTCTGGGTCGCTGACTTACGTCAACCCTCCTCAGGACTAGTGTAATGAAGCTGAAATCTTACAGGCCTCAGCCTGTAGGCCCTGCTTTACAGCCTTACTTGGCTTATATACTGAATACACTCATCCCTCCTAAATGCTTATCAACCTTATACGCCTGTGATCCTGTCCTACTTGAACCTATTCATCACCCCTTAGATGATTGTGTATAACTACAACCATAAGTCCTCTATTAAAATAAATATTTGGCTATAACCTCCTCTGTGGCTGGGTCCTCATCATTATTCTCCTCCTACTCTGTGGCTGAGTCCTCCTCATTATCCTCCTCTGTGGCTGGTTCCTTCTCCTCCCCTGTGGCTGGTTCCTTCTTCTCCTCCTCCTCCGTGGCTGGTTCCTTCTCCTCCTTCTTGGTTGGTTCCTTCTCCTCCTCCTCCATGGCCAGTTCGCCTCTGACAGGTCACTGAGATAGTCTGCATCGGGGAGAGAAGGGCAGAGGGTGACTCCTGCTGCTGCTATGGGGGGGAAGAGGAAGAACAGGAGCCCTGAGGGAAAATAGTGTTAATGCTTCCAACTGCCATGTAAGGGCCCAATGGCAGAGAGGGCCCCACACTGACCCTCTCAGCCCCAGGGCCTCATGGCAGAGAGAGCCCTGAACTGCCCTCTCCTCCCTTGGAAGAGCCCACCCCCAGAGCATCAGGGACCCAATTGCCAGCAGCTCCCCCCATGCCCTGTTGCAGGGGGCTGCTGTGTGACTCCTGCTGGCATCGTTGGGCTCACGAAGCTCAGGCTAAACCCCTTGGCTGGAATCCAGGAGCACTGGAACCATGTAGAACTGGAGGAGCCAGTGCCATGAGCAGTGTTCCCTCTAATTTTTCCCACCCATGTGCGGAATGAATTTTGTTATGTGCACCAATATGGAGGTGAGGTGTGACACATCACCTTCATATTGGTGCACATAACTAAATTCATGTGGTGAGGCCAAGGGATTCGGAGTGTGGTAGGGAGCTCAGGACTGGAGCAGAGGGTTGGGGTGCAGGGGTGTGAGGGCTCCAGCTGGGGGTGTGGGCTCTGGGGTGGGGCTGGAGATGAGGGGCTCAGGGCTGGGATAGAGGGTTGGATGCAGGGGGTGCAGGCTCCAGCTGGAGGTGTGGGCTCTGGGGTGGGGCTACGGCAGGGAGAGAGGACTTCCCCCAGCTCTCTCTCCCCGCAGCAGTACCTGGGCTGTGGGGGAGAGGCGCCTCTCCCCACTGCGGCAGCTCCAGGGCTGGGACCACAGGATAGGCATCCCCCCTCCCCTAGCATGTCCAGGCTGGGGCTGGGTTTGGGCTGGGGTAGGGGTGCCCCAGCCACGGCAGGTCCAGACGCCACGGCAGGTCCGAGCCACCCTGGCCGCGGCTGGTTTTGGGCAGGGTAGGGGCTCCCTCGCCACAGCAGATCTGGGCTGGGGCTGGTTTCGGGCCGTCCGTCCCCTGGCCACGGCAGGTTGGGAGCTGGGCTAAGTTGGGGCACCCCTCCCCCAGCTGCAGCAGGTCCCTGGGCGGGTTCCCGGAGCACCTATATGGCACTAACTAACAATGCAGCCCCCTACCCCCCAAACTATGCCCATGTTAAAAAATGGGCGGGCACAGGGCTCCCACTTTTAGAGTGTGGGGGCCATGCCCCCCCAGTTTTGGTGCCCAGGCTGGGATCCCCCAATGACTGACAGAGCAACATGGCACGGGGTGTAAATGGCTCCTTACTCCTCCCCGTGCCCAGGGGGTCTCCTCACCTGCAGTGGAGGAGCACTCGGCCTCCGTGCTCCAGGGACCCCCCAGGAAACGTCTGCTCTCCCCTTGGGAGCAGGCCGAGCTGCTGGTGCTGGGGCAGGGATCCCCCATCTCCTGCCCTGGGGAGGCAGCGAGGTCGCCAGGAAGCAGGCCGGGAGATGCCTCCTGCTGGGCCACAGGGCTGGACTCCTGGGGGCTGGCCTTGCAGCAAAAGCAAACCCAGAGCTGCGTTGCCTGGCTCCTGTCGTGGGCTGGGTCCCGCCTGCCCGGACAGAACTTGGGGCACCTCCCTCTCAGGGCGGATGCAGCCTCTCCCCGCTCAGTGCCTGCTGGTCTCCTCCTGGTCAGGAAGGCCAAATGTGTCCCTGTCCTGGGCTGGCTGGTGGCTGCTTCCCTCCCGGCAGAGACTGAGGGGGCCCTTTCTGCCTGGGGCTGCTGGCAGCTGCCTCCAGTGGGCTCCGGGGCCACCTGCAGAGCCGTCCTCCTCTGCATCCTCCTTAGCACGTCCATCCTGGAACCGAGCGGGGGTAGCTGTGAGTCTGGGGCAATGGGCCTGTCTGCACCCCAGCTCGGGAGACTCCCTTTCACCCCACGCCCACCAAGGGGCACCTGGTCTGGGCTCTGCACGCACTGGCAGGAGCTGATAGGACAGGCTGCTCCCGTCCTGGCACAGGGACACCAGGGGAGTCTCACCCATTCCCAGCAGTGGGGTCAGGGATTGAGACCTGCAGTTAGTTTGGCCAAACAGCTCCCTCCTGCAGCCCCAGGCCACACTACCTCCCTGGCCTGAGAAGGAAGGGAACCCAAGAGTCTGGGCTTCCCCTGGGAAACTTCCCTGGCTCAGATTCAGAAGGTCCCAGTCGTGGGGAGTGGAGTGCCTGGGTTCCCATTGATTTCAGTGGGGGCTGTGGGTGCTCAGCACTTCCCAGGGTCTGGCCCCCCCAGAGACTTCCAGCCTGGGGAACAGTCTCCTACAAGGGAAGGGCTGGGGGCCCATTGCTGGGATGTTTCTAAACACACTGGAGCTGGCTCTGGAGAACGTGCAGGGAACGTGCTGCCCAGGCCCCAAGTGAGGGGCTCCAGGGGGCTGTGCTTAGAAATCAATCTCTCATTGGGGGAGATTCTCCCCCATTTCTGCCCCTGCTCGGACAGAAAGGAGAGGCTGATAAGGAAACGCTGCATGGCACTCACTCGCTGCAGCAACAGAGACAGATGTTCCAGGTCACTGCCTGCCCCCTGCCTTCTCCTTGATCTCCTCGCCCAGTGCAGGCTGGAGGGGTCCTGCCCTGGGGTTTCACACTGCCCGGGCAGCAGGGTGGGTGCAGACACTGGGCAGATGACGTCTGTGAAAAGAAGAGCAGGTCCTACTGCCAAGGGATGGGAACTCTCAGGCCAGCAGCAGGGGCCAGAACACTGACCCTCTGTGTGTGTGGGGGGGGTGACACCTCCCCGCTCATGATCCCCCAGCACTTTACACACATTCCTGAAGCCTCCCAACCCCTGGGCTGTAGGGACTGGGGACCTAGCCCCTCTGATGGGAACGGTATCTGGGCTGGGGAAGCCACTGGCTCAGGGTCACAAGTCACTGACGGAGCCAGGGATGGAACCCAGGGGTCCTTCTTTCCAGGCCATTGCACTAACCACTACAGCACACTGCCTCCCAGAGCTGGGAATTGCAGCCTGGCTCTTGTTCTCACTGGCCCTGGCCTGGAGATGAAGTGGGATCTGCTGCAATGACTGGAGCAAGGGAGTGGGAGTCAGGACTCCTGGGTTCTATGGCTGTGTGTTGTGGTCTTTGTGAGGTTATACAAATGAAATATGACCATGTATATCATTGTTGCTACCACTGTTATATAATTGCAACAAAACTGTAAGAAGTATGTCAAGTAAGGTGTCAATGGAAGAGTTATGAGTTGCTCAATATGATTATCATATTTGTATTCATGTATCGTTGTATCTGAAGTTATGAATATTGACTATGTACCTGTCTTTCAAATGTGTTTGCTCCTGGGGTGACACCCACAAGGT
This sequence comes from Natator depressus, assembly GCF_965152275.1. NCBI lineage: Eukaryota > Metazoa > Chordata > Testudines > Cheloniidae > Natator > Natator depressus. The sequence continues at coordinate 76,691,269 of NC_134244.1, forward strand.
AAGGAGGACTTGTGGCATCTTAGAGACTAACAAATTTTTTTGAGCATAAGCTTTCGTGAGCTACAGCTCACTTCATCGAATGCATTCAGTGGAAAATACAGTGGGGAGATTTATTACATCCAGTCTAGCCAGCACATTGTGAATCGACTATTCAAGTTGATGGCCCATTAACAAATACAATGGGCCATAGAAGAAGGTTGTCCCCCCACGATAGACTTTCCTGTGGACGTTTGAACCAGAACATGGGTAATGGCCCCTCCCCTGACTCATCAAAGCATTCAAGGGCATGTGACCAGTTCATGTGACATTGGACTCCATCTTGTGCCTGTACTTTTCCACAAACTGTGCTGGGGGCTTTGCTTGGGACAATGAGTTTCCCTCCACATGGGAGAAACTATAAAAAACTCTGGAAGCATCTCTGTTTTGCCTCTTTCCTGCTCTGATCTCTGGATTATGGGCTTACATTAACAAGAGCATTACAACCAATGACCTTCCAATCTTTTGGATGTTACCAGAGACATTATAAGCCAGCAGTTTATTCCATCACTGATACAAACTTGATCCAAGAACTTTGCAGTGAGTGTGTGTATTTGATTCCTTTAACCATTTTAACTCTCTCCTCTTTCTTTTCTCTTATAAATAAACCTTTAGATATTAGATACTAAGGGATTGGCAACCGCATGATTCTTGGGTAATCTGTAGTTCACGAAAGCTTATGCTCAAATAAATTGGTTAGTCTCTAAGGTGCCACTAGTACTCCTTTTCTTTTTGCGAATACAGACTAACACGGCTGCTACTCTGGACAGGAACAGGCTGAGTTGGTAGGCAACTAGGAAGCTGAGAACAGAAGGGTCTGTAATGTGGACCCTGCAGTCGCTCTTTAGCCTTACAGAGGGAAAGGAGGAAATCAGGGGGAGAATAGAAGCTCGGGGGGTGCTGATCCTAAGGGAAGGGTTTACACAGAGGAGGGTGGAGAAGGAGCCTGGTGGAAGTGAAGTAGGAGCAACCCAGGGAACTAGTACGAAGTTTGGTACAGTATAAACAGTAGCTGTTGGTTGTAGGGTCCCTGGGCTGGAACCTGGAGAGGTGGGCAGGCTTCAGTTCCCCTACAAGCCGCTGGGCAAGTGGCACGGGGCTGGCAGTGGAGGTGAAGGCTGCTCTTGCTACCCCAGAAGGGGAGGCCCATAGCGGCCTGGCTGGAGGGCCAACCCACGAAGACAGAGCATGCTGAGTCACAGAAAGAGGGGATGGCGGGGCATGTGAACAAGCAGCAGAAGGGGGTGTCAGACATGGAAAGAGCCAATCCCCAGAGAGGCCAGGAGGAGGTGCTCTAGGTGGTGAGTGGAGTCTGTGACTGGCTGGTTTCATGAGTGACATGTGGAACCTAGGGCAAGTTTCTCCCCTCTCTGAGCCCATCTGCACTATGGGGATTGCTCTTGTAAAGAGCTGTGAGATTTACCCAGGGAAAGCTGCTCTTCAGACGTAGAATCATAGAATAGAATCATAGAATATCAGGGTTGATATTATATGAACAAAACCGGCCCCAGGACCGACCCCTGGGGCACACCACTTGACACCGCCTGCCAACTAGACATGGAGCCATTGATCACTACCCGTTGAGCCCAACAATCTAGCCAGCTTTCTACCCACCTTATAGTGCATTCATCTAGCCCATACTTCCTTAACTTGCTGACAAGAATACTGTGGGAGACCGTGTCAAAAGCTTTGCTAAAGTCAAGAAACAATACATCCACTGCTTTCCCTTCATCCACAGAACCAGTAATCTCATCATAAAAGGCGATTAGATTAGTCAGGCATGACCTTCCCTTGGTGAACCCATGCTGACTGTTCCTGATCACTTTCCTCTCATGTAAGTGCTTCAGGATTGATTCTTTGAGGACCTGCTCCATGATTTTTCCAGGGACTGAGGTGAGGCTGACTGGCCTGTAGTTCCCAGGATCCTCCTTCTTCCCTTTTTTAAAGATTGGCACTACATTAGCCTTTTTCCAGTCATCCGGGACTTCCCCCATTCGCCACGAGTTTTCAAAGATAGTGGCCAAGGGCTCTGCAATCACAGCCGCCAATTCCTTCAGCACTCTCGGATGCAACTCGTCCGGCCCCATGGACTTGTGCACGTCCAGCTTTTCTAAATAGTCCCTAACCACCTCTATCTCCACAGAGGGCTGGCCATCTCTTCCCCATTCTGTGATGCCCAGCGCAGCAGTCTGGGAGCTGACCTTGTTAGTGAAAACAGAGGCAAAAAAAGCATTGAGTACATTAGCTTTTTCCACATCCTCTGTCACTAGGTTGCCTCCCTCATTCAGTAAGGGGCCCACACTTTCCTTGGCTTTCTTCTTGTTGCCAACATACCTGAAGAAACCCTTCTTGTTACTCTTGACATCTCTTGCTAGCTGCAGCTCCAGGTGCGATTTGGCCCTCCTGATATCTTTCCTACATGCCCGAGCAATATTTTTATACTCTTCCCTGGTCATATGTCCAACCTTCCACTTCTTGTAAGCTTCTTTTTTATGTTTAAGATCCGCTAGGATTTCACCATTAAGCCAAGCTGGTCGCCTGCCATATTTACTATTCTTTCGACTCATCGGGATGGTTTGTCCCTGTAACCTCAACAGGGATTCCTTGAAATACAGCCAGCTCTCCTGGACTCCCTTCCCCTTCATGTTAGTCCCCCAGGGGATCCTGGCCATCTGTTCCCTGAGGGAGTCGAAGTCTGCTTTCCTGAAGTCCAGGGTCCGTATCCTGCTGCTTACCTTTCTTCCCTGCGTCAGGATCCTGAACTCAACCAACTCATGGTCACTGCCTCCCAGATTCCCATCCACTTTTGCTTCCCCCACTAATTCTACCCGGTTTGTGAGCAGCAGGTCAAGAAAAGCGCCCCCCCTAGTTGGCTCCCCTAGCACTTGCGCCAGGAAATTGTCCCCTACGCTTTCCAAAAACTTCCTGATTGTCTATGCACCGCTGTATTGCTCTCCCAGCAGATATCAGGAAAATTAAAGTCACCCATGAGAATCAGGGCATGCGATCTAGTAGCTTCCGTGAGTTGCCGGAAGAAAGCCTCATCCGCCTCATCCCCCTGGTCCGGTGGTCTATAGCAGACTCCCACCACTACATCACTCTTGTTGCACACACTTCTAAACTTAATCCAGAGACACTCAGGTTTTTCCACAGTTTCGTACCGGAGCTCTGAGCAGTCATACTGCTCCCTTACATACAGTGCTACTCCCCCACCTTTTCTGCCCTGCCTGTCCTTCCTGAACAGTTTATAACCATCCATGACTGTACTCCAGTCATGTGAGTTATCCCACCAAGTCTCTGTTATTCCAATCACGTCATAGTTCCTTGACATCACCAGGACCTCCAGTTCTCCCTGCTTGTTTCCAAGGCTTTGTGCATTTGTATATAAGCACTTGAGATAACCTGTTGATCGCCCCTCATTCCCAGTATGAGGCAGGAGCCCAAAGACGTGTTGTTATTGGCCTTGGATGGTGCCCAGCAGATCAGCAAGGATTTCTGCCCAAACAACCCTCCCACTGCCTTGTTAGCTCACAGGATTCAACACTCATGATCTGATCAGGACTCACTACTTCCAGGAGTTTGAGACGTGTCTACACTGTCACTGGACAGATGGGGAAACTGAGGTGCAGAGACGAGAAGTGACCTGCCCAGGGTCCCACAGCAGGGCAATAGGAGAGCCAGAAAGAGAAGACAAAGCCCTGCAACCCCTGCCCTGGGGCCTGGATCAAGCCTTCTCCTGGCTGCTCAGTGGAGCTTCTTCCCTCAGGGGGATGGAACCTGGGTCCTTCTCTTGGCACCTGCTGACTCCACCCCAGGGGGCCCCTCCTAGCGGCTGGGTCACAAGGGCTGCTGTGCCCCGGGGAAGTGTTTAGTACCATATAATACACTAGGGGTATAGTCCAGTGCACAAGGGAGAAAATAACTATCCCAACGTCCCAGTAACAATACCAGAGGGGGAGCTTTACTGGGTAGAGGGACGAAAGGCCTGGGGCTAAGGAAAGAACAGGAGTAACTCGAATATTAAACCATCAACAATACCTTAAACCCTCCACCCCCAACATTCACAACGGGCCCAACCCCCCGCGCCCCTGGCTACCTCCCAGCCCCAGCCCAGGGAGAATGGGGGTGGGGAAGCTGCTCTGGGAAGAGTGATGTACTCATCAGCCAGCCTAAAACTCACAAGTAAACGTGAGGTTTCCTACAAGGGCTCCCCCCTGAGCAGGCAGCGTGGTGCTAAGGCTCCCTGCCCTGGAGTCCAAAGGACAGTTCGGCTGGCTCTTGGTAGCGTGACCTGGGATCGTCCTCAGCCTCCAGGTCAATGGTCTCGGCTGGGCTGAGGCCCTTCAGCACCCGGAAGCACCCACAGGTTCCAAGCTTCCCTTTGCATGGCAATGGGACATTGGATGGGGAGCACCCAGGCTGTGACACATCTCGCCCTGCACCACTCCACCAACAGCCGACCACCGAGTGTAAACCAACCCCGTCTCCGAGCGCTGGCTTCTGATTGGCTGTGGAGGTAGATCCCCGCGTGTTCCCGGAGCCGGGCGGGGCTGGGACCGGCCGCCGTCCCCTCCAGGCTCCGAGCAAGACGTCGGGGGCCACCAGCTCCCGAGGGCCTTACAGTCCAGACTCCTGCTCTGGCCATAGGCGACAGATACCCGGCCCCGAGACGGGGATAGAACCCAGGTGTCCTGACTCCCCGCACCCGCCCTAGTCACTGCACTTAGAATCATAGAATATCAGGGTTGGAAGGGACCCCAGAAGGTCATCTAGTCCAACCCCCTGCTCGAAGCAGGACCAATTCCCAGTTAAATCATCCCAGCCAGGGCTTTGTCAAGCCTGACCTTAAAAACCTCTAAGGAAGGAGATTCTACCACCTCCCTAGGTAACGCATTCCAGTGTTTCACCACCCTCTTAGTGAAAAAGTTTTTCCTAATATCCAATCTAAACCTCCCCCATTGCAACTTGAGACCATTACTCCTCGTTCTGTCATCTGCTACCATTGAGAACAGTCTAGAGCCATCCTCTTTGGAACCCCCTTTCAGGTAGTTGAAAGCAGCTATCAAATCCCCCCTCATTCTTCTCTTCCGCAGACTAAACAATCCCAGCTCCCTCAGCCTCTCCTCATAAGTCATGTGCTTTAGACCCCTAATCATTTTTGTTGCCCTTCGCTGGACTCTCTCCAATTTATCCACATCCTTCTTGTAGTGTGGGGCCCAAAACTGGACACAGTACTCCAGATGAGGCCTCACCAGTGTCGAATAGAGGGGAACGATCACGTCCCTCGATCTGCTCGCTATGCCCCTACTTATACATCCCAAAATGCCATTGGCCTTCTTGGCAACAAGGGCACACTGTTGACTCATATCCAGCTTCTCGTCCACTGTCACCCCTAGGTCCTTTTCTGCAGAACTGCTGCCTAGCCATTCGGTCCCTAGTCTGTAGCGGTGCATTGGATTCTTCCATCCTAAGTGCAGGACCCTGCACTTATCCTTATTGAACCTCATCAGATTTCTTTTGGCCCAATCCTCCAATTTGTCTAGGTCCTTCTGTATCCTATCCCTCCCCTCCAGCGTATCTACCACTCCTCCCAGTTTAGTATCATCCGCAAATTTGCTGAGAGTGCAATCCACACCATCCTCCAGATCATTTATGAAGATATTGAACAAAACCGGCCCCAGGACCGACCCCTGGGGCACACCACTTGACACCGCCTGCCAACTAGACACTTCCCCCTTCACAGGCTCTGAAAAATCCTGTGTCTTTTTTCTGACCTTTTGCTTGGTCTTACCAGAGGATAACAAGAGGGCTGAACTCTCTGCTGCGAACGGAGGCCGAGCTGGCAGGGCGTGGGAGGGGCAGGAACGCAGCCCGTGTCTGAGTGGAGTGAGGCCTATCCCTCCTCTCACTGCCTGTGGCAGATGGCAATTTCCTGCAAGGTCCTGATGTGATGGCCTTCACTCGTGGGGAGCGTTGCCTAGTGGCTGGGGGGGGTTGTCCCTTGGAAGTGCGGAGGGGGGGTTTGGTAAGGGAGCCAGGGCCCTCCCACTCCAGCAGGCTCCAGCCCAGGGCCCTGTGAGGGCTATCAAAGGTCTGACACCCAGGAGCCCCTTGAGGCTGCCCTCGCTGGGCCACTTCCCACCCCGCTGTTGCTGACGGTCTGTAGCAAGGTGGAGCGAAGGGGGTCAGCTCACCACTGGGCGCCTCCTCGTGGCCAGGTGTGGCCGTTCTCTCTCTCAGGGTGGCAGCTGCCTGCTCCCGGGCCTTGGCCCTGCGGCCAGGTCAGGGCCGCCAAGTCTCTCCCCTGCTGGGGCAGTCCCTAAACCAAACCAGGGAATTAACACAAACAGACTGAGTTCGTGTGAGAGGGAGGGGAATACACCCTGCCAGGGAGGCATCCGAAGCAGGCCCTCCCTTCCCTCGGGAAGGGACCTGTGGGCAGTTGCTGTAGGGAGAGTGCCTACCTGCTCTCAGCCCATTCCTCAGGAGCTGCGACTTGTGGGTCGGCTCTCAGCCCTGGCCTGCCCCCCAGTGAGCGGGTCCGCTCCCTTTTAGCTCCTCCTCCAGTCTGTGCATCTCTCGCAGGTGTGGCAGGGCTGGCTGGCTGGGCCCAGAGCAGCTCCTTCACCCCTGGGTGCCCAGTGTGGGCTTTGTAGACCCCAGCACATCTCACCAAACCTTAGTAAATAAAGTTATACGATATTGAACTAAGGTGCAGTGTTTTAGGAGATCCTTGTATTAAAAATGCAAATGTTTCTGTTTTATTGTGGGACTGTATGGAAGTTCTGTAAAGAGGAGATGCGGCTAATGTAAACCTTGGGAAGCGTTGTGGGCTTGAAAGGACTGTTTGAAACCATGTGTTGGACAAACAATGTTTGGCCACCCCTGGTCTATACCTCATTGTCATTACAGATGAGGATTGTGAACCAGCAAGCTTTGCTGTCCAAATATGATTTTCTCAATTGGTTTGCTATGTCCAAGTTTGTGGATCACTTGCCCAAGCCCTCCTGTGAGGAGTTCCAGGGTTGCTGTGCTGGGTTCCCCAAGGTACATTCTGGAACTGGGTTACTGCTGAGCCCCCCGTCCCACCAATCTGGGCTCCCTGTCACACTGTGCTGCTGTGTCAAGCTGCAAACCTCTGGCAAGTACTGTACTTACACAGACATCCACAGCCAGGGACACACCCAGCTGAGTTACATGAATGCTCTCCCAGCCACTCATGAACCAACAATAGAGAGACACCAGCCAGTTCCCCCCAGCTCCCCAGCCTAAGACCTGAGAGCTGTACTGCCTTGTCCTGGTCAGAAGCCTGACCAGTGTAAGTTTATTACCCAGTCCGCCCCTCTCTCAATGTGGAGGGGACATACACAAGCCTTTGTAAATGAGCTGAGATTTCCCCAGCACTTCAAACAAAATACGCTGCTTTAGGTAAAATATAAAACATGGTTATTAACTACAGAAAGATAGATTTTAAGTGATTATAAGTGGTAGGCATAAAAGATCAGCTATATTTACCAAAGAAAATAAAAGATAAGCACACAATCTAAATCTTAAACCTTATAACACTAGGCAGTGTTTCGATCAAGCAGTTTTCTCACCCCACCGGAGGTTACAGTTCTTAATACACAGGCTTCACCTGGGACCAATCTCCTTCAGTTCTGTTAGGATATAGATATTCAGGCCTGTCTGTAAAGGCCTATACTCTAAGAATTTAGGTGTATTCTTATCACTTGGCTAGTTCTAGAGGTACAAAAGAAAGAATCAAAATCACTGTCTGCGGGTGTAAGGGCCTTCTCTTACTGTGACAGTTTGAGGCCCTGTGCTTAGGCTAAGGCCTTTGGCTAAGCAGCAGAGGCAGCCATAAGCTGGGAAGCCAACGGTCACATCCCCACATTCCAAACTAGTCACATTGAAATAAGGTGCTATTGGGCTGTTAGGAATACAATCCTGTCCTGATAATGCCCATTGCCTCCAGAGAAAGGGAAGTGCCTAGAAAATATAAAAGGAAACTTCGTTTGATAGCATCCTGTCTGGCAAGAACTCGCTTATCAATAGCTGGGATGTGAAATCCTCACTTCTGTATTGTTTTGTCATTATAGTTCCCACTTTGCTATTGTTTGTCTGTATAATCTCTGTCTGGGTCTGTGATTGTTCCTGTCTGCTGTATAATTAATTTTGCTGGTGTAAACTAATTAAGGTGGTGGGCTATAATTGGTTACATAATCATGTTAGGATTGGTTAGTTAAATTTCAGGAAAATGCTTGGTTAAGGTATAGCTAAGCAGAACTCAAGTTTTACTATATAGTCTGCAGTCAATCAGGAAGTGAGGGGGTGGGTGTGTGGGTGGGGGAGATGGGAACAGGGAATGGGGGTAGGGAAATTGGAATCATGTTTTGCTAAAGGGGGAAATGGGAACAGGGAATGGGGGTGAGGAAATTGGAATCATGTTTGGCTAAGGGCAGGAATGGGAACAGGGACACAGGTGTAAGGCTCTGTGGTGTCAGAGCTGGGAAGGAGGATACTAAGGAAGGAAACTGGAATCATGCTTGCTGGAAGTTCACCCCAATAAACATCGAATTGTTTGCACCTTTGGACTTCGGGTATTGTTGCTCTCTGTTCATGCGATAAGGACCAGGGAGATAAGTGGGTGAAGGAATAAGCCCCCTAACAAGTTCAAGTTTCTGTCTCGCTGCTTCCAGCGTGGTTGGGGGAGGAGAAAGGCCAAAACATGGGGCCACTGTCCCCTATTTTATATCTTTAGTCCATATGCCTAGAAGCACTTGCCCAGACATGTCCTGGTGGGCTTTGCTGAATCACAGTGATCGAGTCAACCCCCATGGTGTGGACTTGTGCAACTGAGTCATAGAGTTGCTTAGTGGTCAGTTAACACCCACCTGGCAGTACTGAGTCTCAAACTTACAACATGTTTCAGTATCAGCCATACAGCAGAATCTCATAACTTCACACACACCAATGATATACATATTTGGACAGAACAATGGGTTTCAGCAGATCATGACCTTTTATATGACATCTTACATGGCATGCTTTGTGTGACCTGGGGTAGCCCTCACTGGAAATGCTAAAGTCAGGGCAGGCTGCAAAAAGGAGAGAGGATACTCCCAAGACTGGTGCGTAACACTGAAGTTAAACTTCCCAACCACTCACAAACTGTGCTTCTGATCTCCACACTGGTTATCAGGAAGCCAAAAAAAAAAAAAGAAGAAGAAGAAGAAGAAAAAAGAAAAAGAAACCACACAGCCCCTTCTACTGCATTCCAGTTCTCTAGCTCCTAATCAGCCCCTAGGTCCAGTACAGTGAGGAGTTATTTAAAAATTCTGCTCACTATACAAAATGTTCTCCTGCACCCCAAAAGGCCAGCCACATTGCCAGGTCAATAACAGGTTGGATCTTACTCAAAATACCACGCTGCCAGACAGTCCTTTAGTGTCTAAAACTAAAGGTTTATTAGAAAGACAAAAGCAAGAACAAGAAGAGAGTTGTTAAATGGTAAAACAGTCACATACATACAAAGACTTCAAACTCCATATATCAGGTTCCTAGCAGTGTTGGTGAATTTGCTGGCTTGAAAGTCCCTCTGGACACATCCACAGCTTGGATGGGTTATTCAATCCTTTGTTTAGAACTTCAGTTTGTAGAAGAGTTACTCTAGAGGTAAGAAGCAGGACTGAAGACAAAACAAGAAGATGCAGCTGCCTTTTTACACCTTTTGCCATGTGGCTTGTACTTCCTTTGTCCCAAACACAAGCTGCCCAGCACATGGCATGGAAAACCCTTAGAGTTCTCTATTCACAGGCATACCACATGTCTTGCTGACTCATAAGGTGTATCCCCTAATTCCTTTCAATTGATTCATCATACAGCTGATGACCCCTGATGGGCCATCCAACAGGCTAAGCAGTGCTGATGCCAATCTGTCTAGGGTTGTCACCCAGAAACAGAGCACACGTTTGGAATTACAGATATACCCCACATATCTATAACTCATAATACAAAGGTGATACAAACATATAAACAAGACTATCATACTGGGCAAATTATAACATTTCTGCAGATACCTCACCTGGCATATCTGGTCAGACTTGTTGCAGTTTTATAACATTGGTATCAAAAATATTATAAATGTTCTCCCATATTCCATACAGCGTCACACTTTGTATGAAATATACCATATGCCAGGGTGGATATGGGGGTTCCAGGGTGGTGCTTTGAGGCACAGAGTGCCACAGTCGCCAAGGGCTGCTTTGTGGCCAAGATGTCACTGTAGTCTGCCCTGGACATTACGGACACTTTGGCCAGGATGATGGCCTCTGCAATTACTATGAGGAAGGCTTTCTGGCTGCAAAACTCGGGGATCACTTTGGATGTCCTTGCTAACCAGCCCTTGTTTTTAGATAAGATGGATGACACCCTGCATTCCTTTAAGGAATACTTTAAGGATTTCTGGGTTACCTTAAGATCCTTCTGGGTGTACACACTGCCAAGGCAGAGATGCCACTATGGAGCACAGCAACAACAGCAGAATAGGCCACAGCATCCCTTCGTGCAGCTCTTTCCCCCGAGACTATCCCAGGAAAAGGAAACACTCAAGTTCGGGACTTGGCTGATCCTCTTGCCCTCTTCTGGTGCCTGCTAAGGTCCCATTTTGACATCTTTGTCCAGAGCGCCATTCCAGTTGTACCTCCATTCCTTTGGGGACAGGCAGATCCATTTTTACAATGCCTGGGTCTCAAACATCTGCAACAGCTGGGTCCTAGACACTCTCAGATCAGGCTACTCCATCCAGTTTCTCTCCACGCCTCCTCCGCATCCTCTCTCCCCGTCCCTCTTCAGGAACCCCTCTCACAAGACACTCCTCATAGAGCAGGTCAGCTCTCTGTTGACATTGGAAGTGGTGGAGGAAGTCTTGCCAGAATACTGGGGTCACAGCTTTTACTCCTGGTACTTCCTGATACCAAAATCCTAGGGCGGGATGAGACCCATCCTCAACGTTCACGGCCTCAACAAATTCATCAAGTACATGAGGTTCCATTTGGTCGCTCTATTGGCTGTCCTCTATTGGCCTTTCTTCAGCCCCCTGAGTTTTCACCAAATGCATGGCAGTGGTCATATCTCAGGAGGAAAGGAATCCACACCTTTCTGAATCTCAATGACTGGTTGCTGAAGGGTGGTTCCAAAGAGGAGGTTCTTGCCCATGTCAACACTACATTGAGATTTGCTCAGCCATCTGGGAATCATTTTAAACACCAAAAAGTCAACCTTGGCTCCCGCTCAAAAAATCGAGTTACTTGAGGCACTTTAAGATTCCATGAAGTCAAGAGCATTCCTACTGCTTCAAGGCAGTCCAACAGCTTTTCCTCAGTCTGCAGTCTCAGCCCTCCAAAACTGTCTCAGTGTGCCTGAGCCTGTCCGATTGTACACAGGGGGTCCAGTTCACCAGCCTGCACCTTTGCCCCCTTCACATGTTGCTTGGGATGGTTATGCACTCCCTGGACAAATGAGTGCACCTCCCACCTTTAGTCCTCAACTCCTGGTACCTATGGAGTCCCCGCTCAACGTGTGTCAAGGAGACTCCTTCATTCAGCCCCCTCCAACCAAGACAGTGGTCGTCGAGACCTCTCTTCTGGTTTGGGGGGCGCATCTGGACACACTGAAGTGCAGGGCCTGTGGTTGGAACAGGAAGCCTCACTCCATATCAATGTGCTGGACCTTTGGGCCATCCACAATGCATGTTGTGCCTTCTGGGACTGTATCAGGCATTCAGCAGTTCACATACTCACCAACAATACCACCACGATGTATTATGTGAACAAACAATGGGGAGGCCACTCCAGATTAGAGGCGATCCACCTGTGGCAGTTCTGTATTGAAGAGGACATCACCCTGGCAGCTGTCCACTTACCAGGTGTGCAGAATCGTCTTGCCAACCATCTCAGCAGGATCTTCTCCCTGAGCCACGAGCTGTCCCTGAAGGCAAGTTGTCCTTTGGATCATCTTTGCAACGTTTGGCATCCCCACGATCGACCCATTTGCGATGAAGGAAAACAGGAAGTATCATCTATTCTGCTCTCAGGGGATTCAGCCCGGGCTCCCTTTCTGCCGTCTTCCTCTGCAGCTGGCAGTCGACTCTGCTGTATGCCTTTCCTCCTATCCCAATCATTCTTCAGGTCATCACCAAGCACAAGGTGGATCAAGCCAGGCTCATCATGATCACTCCAGTGTTGCCAAGACAGTGCTGGTTCTCAGAACTCCTTGCTCTGTCAGTTCAGCCTCCCATACCAGCTCCTCTCCATCCCGACCTCCTCACACAGGACCATGGCCTCATGCTGCATCAGTCATCTGCTCCCTGCACCTTATGGCATGGCTGCTGCATGGCTAAATGAAGAAGAAGAGTGTTGCTCTTCTTCTTCTAAAGATAGTGCCAATCTTTAAAAAAGGGAAGAAGGAGGATCCTGGGAACTACAGGCCAGTCAGCTTCACCTCAGTCCCTGGAAAAATCATGGAGCAGGTCCTCAAGGAATCAATCCTGAAGCACTTACATGAGAGGAAAGTGATCAGGAACAGTCAGCATGGATTCACCAAGGGAAGGTCATCCCTGACTAATCTAATCGCCTTCTATGATGAGATTACTGGTTCTGTGGATGAAGGGAAAGCAGTGGATGTATTGTTTCTTGACTTTAGCAAAGCTTTTGACACGGTTTCCCACAGTATTCTTGTCAGCAAGTTAAAGAAGTATGGGCTGGATGAATGCACTATAAGGTGGGTAGAAAGTTGGCTAGATTGTCGGGCTCAACGGGTAGTGATCAATGGCTCCATGTCTAGTTGGCAGCCGGTATCAAGTGGAGTGCCCCAGGGGTCGGTCCTGAGGCCGGTTTTGTTCAATATCTTCATAAATGATCTGGAGAATGGTGTGGATTGCACTCTCAGCAAATTTGCGGATGATACTAAACTGGGAGGAGTGGTAGATACGCTGGAGGGCAGGGATAGGATACAGAGGGACCTAGACAAATTGGAGGATTGGGCCAAAAGAAATCTGATGAGGTTCAACAAGGACAAGTGCAGAGTCCTGCACTTAGGATGGAAGAATCCAATGCACCGCTACAGACTAGGGACCGAATGGCTCGGCAGCAGTTCTGCAGAGAAGGACCTAGGGGTGACAGTGGATGAGAAGCTGGATAGGAGTCAACAGTGTGCCCTTGTTGCCAAGAAGGCCAATGGCATTTTGGGATGTATAAGTAGGGGCATAGCGAGCAGATCGAGGGACGTGATCATCCCCCTCTATTCGACATTGGTGAGGCCTCATCTGGAGTACTGTGTCCAGTTTTGGGCGCCACACTACAAGAAGGATGTGGATAAATTGGAAAGAGTCCAGCGAAGGGCAACAAAAATGATTAGGGGTCTGGAACACATGACTTATGAGGAGAGGCTGAGGGAACTGGGATTGTTTAGTCTGCAGAAGAGAAGAATGAGGGGGGATTTGATAGCTGCTTTCAACTACCTGAGAGGTGGTTCCAGAGAGGATGGTTCTAGACTATTCTCAGTGGTAGAAGAGGACAGGACAAGGAGTAATGGTCTCAAGTTGCAGTGGGGGAGGTTTAGGTTGGATATTAGGAAAAAAATTTTCACTAGGAGGGTGGTGAAACACTGGAATGTGTTACCTAGGGAGGTGGTAGAATCTCCTTCCTTAGAAGTTTTTAAGGTCAGGCTTGACAAAGCCCTGGCTGGGATGATTTAATTGGGAATTGGTCCTGCTTTGAGCAGGGGGTTGGACTAGATGACCTCCTGAGGTCCCTTCCAACCCTGATATTCTATGATTCTATGCTTGGAGACAGTCCAACAGGCCCTACTTAACAATAGGAAGTTGTCCACTAGGATGACCAACTTAGCGAAGTGGAAGAGGTTTTCAGTGTGGTCCTTGGCCTGTGGGACCCATCCGGTGGAGGCTTACATCCAGGACATCTTAGAGTACCTAATACACCTTCAGAAACTGATCTTGGCCCTCAGTTCTCCAAGTGCACTTGGCAACAGTATTAGCATTTCATCCTCCTATCCAGTTTTTTCCAACACCATGGTGACGAGATTTCTGAAAGGACTTCTCCGCCTGCATCCTCTGATCAGAGAGCCAGTTCCACTGTCTTAGTGCCTCTAATGAGGCCTCCATCTGAGCCTCTTGCATCCTGTCCACTGCCCCTTCTGTCTCAGAAGACAGTGAGTGGGTGCAAGGAGGGTGGGTGAGTCGCAGGCCCTGATGGCTGGGCCTCATTACATTCAGTTCTCCAAGGACAAGATAATGCTTCGGCCACACCCAAAGTTCTTATCCGAAGTGGTCTCTCAGTTTCATTTGAACCAGATGGTATATTTGCCTGTGTTCTTCTTTAAGCCGTATTCCTTTCTGGAGGAGCTTCGTCTCCATATGTTAGACATTACATGGGGTCTAGCCTTTTATCTGAACAGGACAGAACTCTTTTGTGCTTCGCCTCGCCTGCTTGTGTCATATGTGGACTGCATGAAGGGACAAGGGGTCTCTGTGCAGGCCAGCTCTAGATGGATAACATCTTGTATCAGGTCTTTTGATAAATGAGGTAGGGGGGTAGCGCCCTTTTATGGACACCCAGCCAACCAGTTATCTGTAAAATCCCTCTTGGTAGCTGTTCTCTGCTTGCTTTACCTGTTAAGGGTTAAAAAGTCCCCCAGGTAAAGAAAAGGAAGTGGGCACCTGACCAAAAGAGCCAATGGGAAGGTGTAACGATGCTGGCTTTGGTGGGACCCAAATGAGAGTGTCAATTCAGGACAAATTGCTTAAAGCAGGGCAGTTACAGCCCAAGGCTGGGGTTCTTTTGCACACCAAGGCAAACCAAACCAGCCAAACAGAGAAGACTTCGGTTTTACCCCACTGGCTAACCATAAGTCACACAAGCAATTCCCTTAGACACTCCAGTTTCCCAGTATCACCACCAGGGCCACTCGTTATGGGGACGAATGGTTGTGAAAACCAATACCCCGTAAAAGAAAAAGGTTCTCCCGATCCCAAAGGACCAAGCCCCAGACCCAGGTCAATATACAAATCAGATGTTCCCACAAATCACACTGGTGCCAATCCTTTAGAATCTAAAATCTAAAGGTTTATTCATAAAAGGAAAAAGATATAGATGAGAGCTAGAATTGGTTAAATGGAATCAACTACATATAGTAATGGCAAAGTTCTTGGTTCAGTCTTGTAGCAGTGATGGAATAAACTGCAGGTTCAAATCCAGTCTCTGGAGTACATCCACAGCTGGGATGGGTCATTCAGTCCTTTATTCAGAGCTTCAGTTTGCAGCAAAGTCCCTCCAGAGGCAAGAAGCAGGATTGAAGACAAAATGGAGGAGTTTTCAGGGCCTTTTATATCCTCTGCCCAGTGGAAGATCACACCAGCAAGATGGAGTTTGGAGTCACATGGGCAAGTTGCATGTCCATGCATGACTCAGTTCTTTACAGGCCAACACCATTGTTTATGTGTTAGTTTGAACGTTCCCAGG
Source organism: Natator depressus (assembly GCF_965152275.1). Classification (NCBI taxonomy): domain Eukaryota; kingdom Metazoa; phylum Chordata; order Testudines; family Cheloniidae; genus Natator; species Natator depressus. Next base: position 76,706,844 of record NC_134244.1, read on the forward strand.
AAAGCTCAGATGTGGATTGGCATCTTCCATAGTCCATTGTCAGTTAAGTGTTTCTTGATTGGGCACTTACTGAAAATAGTCCTTTCTCAAGAAGCTGTCCAAATGCTTCACTGAGGCTTCTTAGAATCAAAACACATTGAGATACAAGTACAGAGCCAATATTCATAACTTTAACTACAAAAATGATACACACCTACAGATAGCATAATCATAACCAGCAAATCATACCCTTTCCATAGACACCTTACTGGACCTTCTTTGTATAAGATTTGGTGCAACTATAGGACCTTGGTTGCAACAATGATCTGTACGGTCACAGTTTATGTCAGTCACGTCACAGAAGGCTAGAACTTTTTAAAATTGGGAAAGAAACTTTCCCTTTGTCTGTTGTTCTCCAGAGAAGGAGACACTGAGCAGCAACGCTATAAGCAGGAATGCTGTGTAAGGTTTGAACCAGGTATGAAAATTCATTTTCCATACCTAGAAGGAATCATTTGGGACAGGGAATGTTTAAATAGACGCAATCAGGTTTATTTTTTTATTTTGGCTTGTGGATCTCCTCTGTGCTAACCCCCAGGTGTTTTTGTTTGCTTGTAACTTTTAAGCTGGACCCCAAGAAAGCTATTCGTGGTACTTAATTTTTGGAATTGCTCTTTTAAAATCTAGCAAAACCTTAAGTTCCAGATGTATTGTCTTCCTTTTCCTTTTTAATCAAATTTACCTTTTTTAAGAACAGGATTGGATTTTTGGTGTCCTAAGAGATTTGTGCATATTGTTTAATTAGATGGTGGCAACAGCTAATTTCCTTTGTTTCCTTTCTCAGCTCTTCCCCGGGGGGTGGGGGGTGAAAGGGCTTGAGGGTACCCCACAGGGAGGAATTCCCAAGTGCTCCTTCCTGGGTCCAAGGGGTTTTTTTTGCATTTGGGTGGGTTTACCAAGCCGAGGTCAGAGAAAAGCTGTAACCCGGGGAGTGAATACAAGCCTGGAGTGGCCAGTATTAATTTTTAAAATCCTTGCGGGCCCCCATCTTCTGCACTCAAAGTGCCAGAGTGAGGAATCAGCCTTGACAGGTCTGTATATGAGATAACGTCGGCTACACCTCCTCAGCAGATATGGGTTCATTTGACGAGAGCACAGTCAACGTTCGTAGCATTCCTCAATGACATTTCCATAGTAGACATTTGCAAGGCGGCCACTTGGTCATCCATCCATCCATTTGCAGATCATTATGCTATCACTGCATTTTCCAGAGCAGACATTAATCTCAGAAGAGAAGTCCTCCAGTCCCTACTCTGATAGACTCCGAGCCCCACCTCCAACAAGGGTTATTGCTTGTGAGACACCTACTTGGAACACACGTCTGCATCCATGTGAAGAAGAAGAAATGGTTACTTACTGTAACGGTGGTTCTTGGAGATGTGATGCCAACGTGTATTCCACGAAGCAGCCTCCATTCCTGCTGCATTGGAGTCTTTGCCTGGATATTGAGTGCAAGGGAATGGAATGGGGTGGGGCAGTGCTGCCCGTATAGCCGGGGAGGGGCTACAGACATGAGGGGCGAGTGCTGCCCCTCCACGGGTACTTCTAGGCAAAAGTCTCTGGCTCCAGCACGCGGGGCCTGCACACATCTACCTGGAATAGACGTCTGCATCACATCTCAAAGAACCAGAGTTAAAGTAACCGTTTCTGATAGGCTCAATACAGAATTTACTGAGTTACATCCTGTGGCCTGAGTTACACAGGAAGTTAAATTAGATGATCATAATGGTTCGTTATGGTCTTAAACTCTATTAATGACTGATCTAGGGATGTTACTGTGGAAGCTTCTGTTCTCTGTACCTCATAACACAAGAACAAGGGGATATTCAATGAAATTGAAAGGCAGAAAATTCAAAAGTAATGAATAAGGCTAAGATTTTGTCATGGATATTTTTAGTAAAAGTCACGGACAGGTCACGGGCAATAAAGAAAAGTTCACAGAAGCCCGTGACCTGTCCCTGACTTTTACTAAAAATATCCATGACAAAATGGGGAGCTGCAGGGCAGCTGTGGGGGCTGGCTGGGAGCTCCGAGGCCCCTCACCCTGCATGGTGGCTCAGAGCGCAGGATACCCCACAGCTCCCGGCAGGCAGCGGCGGGACCCTGCAGCTCCCAGCCTTGGCGGGCTGAAGTCACGGAGGTCTTTGGAAGTCACTGATTCTGAGATTTCCACGACCTCCATGACAAAGTAATGAAAGGAAACACTTTTTCTCACAACATGTAATTAGACTGCGGAACTGACTGCCACAGGTGGCTGCTGAGGCCCAGAACATAACACAAACCAAAGACAGATTTAGGGTGACCAGATGTCCCGATTTTATAGGGACAGTCCCGATTTTGGGGTCTTTTTCTTATATATATATATATATATATATATATATTTTATATTCTTATATACTTCTTCTTCCTATTACCCCCACCCCCTGTCCCGATTTTTCACATTTGCTGTCCGGTCACCCTAGACAGATTGGACTTTTGTATGGCGATCCTGAATATCCAGGGTTATAACAGCTAATGAGTAAACAGTAAAAGAGTATTGGAAGGGAGATAAAACATCTGGCTCCAGGGCTTAATCTCTAGCTATTGGAGACCAGGATGAGATGTCTATAGGGGTAGATTATCCCATAGCTGCCTTCGCAGGGTTCTTTTGAAGGCCCTGGTGCTGCCCCCTGCTGGAGACAGGACAGTGGGCTGGATGGACAGTGTGTCTGATCCAGTCTGGCTGTTCCTTGTTTCTCTCACCATTTTCCAGTTCATGTTTACTTTCTGACTACCTTTCTCCCTTGTGTCACTGTCCCCCTTTCCCTCTCTCTGCCAGCCCACTCCTCTGCTTCTTTCTGCTTCATTCTCCCCCAGGCTCCATCATGAGAGGTCTCTCTTCTCGTCTTTCCCCAGGATCTCCTTCCCCACTTATGGTCACTACCCTGGGGTCTCTCTTCTCATATGCACTTAGCCAAGCCCCTCTCCTCTTGGGCGTGTCTCCCCTTTTCATCACTGCCACCTCTCTGGGGGGCTTCCCTTCCACCTGGATCACTAGCTTTGGGAATAAATCTCCCCCATACCTCTCCCCATTGTGGGTCTCTCCCACTCACCTCTCAGCAAGAGTCGCTCCCTGTCCCCTCTCCCTGCTTTAGGGGTCTCTTGTCCAGAAAAGACAGGAAAAGGAAAAATGATCAAAGAAAAACATAGAATCATAGAGTATTAGGGTTGGAAGAGACCTCATCTAGTCCAATCTCAGGCTCAAAGCAGGACCAACCCCAACTAAATCACCAATTAAATCAACATTTTTAAGCAATTAAAAAAGTCCGTGCAATATTTTGAAACATGTAAAGTGGGTCCATTTAAACAGATACAGTTCAACTGCCATCTGGGTTAGAGCATATCTTGCCTCAGCTGTTTCCTCATGCTATGGCTGGTTACCCCTCTCGACTGGGCAGGATGGTGCCATTGTCTCTCCTCTTCATGTTTTGCAGCTGACATTATGGTAGACTACAGCTATGTGGAGTGCACTTTGTCAGTCGTGCAGGTGCTGAAAGACTTCCAGGAGAAATTCCTGGGGCATGGGGCCCAGGAGATCAGTTACTGAGGAAGAAACAAGAGAGGGAGGGGAAGTCTTAAAGTGAGATGCCTGAAACCTTCAATTCAGAGCTTATTGTCCCTGGGAAAGAACTTGCACCCTGGGGAGGTCAGTACAGTGATGCCTGCTGATATTAATGCAAATGAATGGAATAAGCTTGTGAAAGTAATAGAGCTGGTTGAATTTACTGGGTGAAGAGTAAATTTGCTAAAAAATGCATTTTGGGGGGCATCAAAACTACTCCTGAATTTGGGGCAAAGTCAGCAAATAGCTTCAGCTAAAACGAAACACTGCTGAAAACAAAAAGTTTGGAAATATCAAAACTGTTTGTTTTGAAAAAAACTGAAATATTTTGACTCAACATTTCATTTTCAAACCGTCATTGTGATTTGACATTTCGTTTAGTAAATGTTGGTTTTGCTTTGACCTTCAAAGTGGTTCATTTTGACCTGAATGAATTTTATTTTATTTTTTAATTTGTTTAGTCACCAAAACAATTCAGTTTTGGTTCGAAATGAACCAATTTTTTTAAAAAAAATTTCTGGTTCAGCCACTGAACCTAAAAATCCGTTCTTCACTCAGCTCTGGAAGTGCAGGTAGGGTTTGCTCCACCTGGCTGGACCAGTGGACCAGGTGGTCTGACATCTTGCACCTGTGTCGGACCAGGAAGATGAACCCTCCCACAATGCACCTGATCAGTTGCGCAGTGTGACACACAGAGGAAACTATTCTTCCTAAATCCCAGCAAAGCAAACAATAAACCGGCTTGTATAAGAACTGGAGCTGGTAAATCAGGGGCAAGCTGAACACAGCAGCGTGCGTCTCTGAAACAGAGCCATTTCAAGACATATACCAGATTAAAGTATAACCATGGATCCATGGAATATTATTTCTCTGATACATTTCTGCTGCACGTCAGATGCGAATCTGCCCACAAAAATGCTGGGTCGCTGCTCTCAGTGTATTTACTTCCTATGTTGCCCTTGTTCTTGCACTTGACATCAGGTCCTGTGTCTTGCACTGGCTGCCAGCTGATTTCCAAGTGAAATTCAAGGTGCTAGTTTGCCCTAATAAACCTGACCTGCTTTGGACTCTGTCTACCTGAGAGGTTGCCTCTCTCCCATGTGATACTGCAGCAGATATAGTCTCCGAGAGTTTGGAGCTGGCAAACCCTCCAGCTAAAAATGGAAGAACACCCTAACATGGGCCCACCCCAATTTTACCTGGAGGGTATGTCTGCTCAGAACTCTCAGGGTCTGAACCATCTGCAGCACCACGTGGGAGAGAGGCGGCCTCTCAAGTGTCAAGTTTTGTCCTGAGAAGACAGTGTGTCACAAAGGACATTGGCCACAGGGCCTGGTGAGCCAAGGCAGGACCTGCTGATGTTCTTACACACACTCTGTCTACTTGTTCAGGCCAAAATATTCAAATCCAAGTGCCTAAAGTCAGACACCCAGATCTGGATTTAGATACCAAAATAAACCTGGCCTGATTGGATATTTGCAACTGTAAAGAAAATACTTACATTCCTTTATCTAGTGGGACGCTCCAGAAGGGCCTGGAATACTGTCGGAAGGTGCAAAGAGCCGATGGCTCATGGGAAGGGTGCGTAATGTTATGCAGTTATGCGGTACTGTAGTGAATTCCAAGTATAATGGGTGTTGGGGGCCATCAGACTGACTGTCAGGACCAAACAGATTTCCCAAGGAAGAACTGATACGCAGAGAGTCAGAAAAGTGTAAATCCGCACTGACAACAAGCATCCAGATGTGCAGTTTACGGGAGCACAGAGCAGTGCCCACAGAGGAGGGAGCTGGGATCCATCCTTTCCCACCCAATGGAGGGGCTGCTTCCTAGTGGTTGCTCTAAGTGCTGCGCAGGGGGCAGAGAGGAAGCAGCAGTGGCTCTTGGAACAACTGGCAAATTGCATGTCCCGGGAGGAGGTGGCTGCTTTGTGTGCGTTGCAGTGAAGCGTAACATTTATACAGCAGCAGCGCATTCCATGGCACAGAGCCCCTGTGAGCTAGGTGCTCCTAGCTCCACGTTACAAATGAGAGCACTAAGGTGAACTGACTTGATTAATGCCACGGTTAGAATCCAAGGTCAGGGCTGACCCGAGTTCCTTGCCCCCTGTGTAGTGCACTGGAACAGACTGCCTTCTGGATCTCCTCCATCCCGCAGGGCTCGCCAATCTGTCACTTCCGCCTGCCTGGCCGCTGGGAGGCAGAGCCAGCTCTGTCCATGGGGCCAGGATCCCAGGTGTTATTGAGAGGTATAGCACGCCTGGAGAATGTAAAGTGACCACGTGGTGCAGGTGAGAACACACCTCACTCACACTCACAACTTAAATTATTTCTGTAAGCTTTGACGTAAGGTAAGGTCAAAGGAATTCTTCCCAAGTACAATGAATGTGCTTGGGACTCGCCTGGGAGATGCCCTGCCCCCTGTGGACAATTTGCAATGCAGCACTGCCATCTACGGGACATGCTGGGGAACATGGCACTGATAGGAGCTGCCATCTGATTCCCACGAGTTGGGTGGGGCGCTACTCCCTCTCTTATCTGGCAACCTGATCAGTGGAACCAACATGGCTGGACGCCCCCACAACCTGTCATAGGAAGGGTCTTGTACCGGGCATTGAAGGCAAGCCGCAGAACCACTGCACTCCGAGGCCCAAAGAGCAGAGCCGAGCCATTGCTCTTAACTCCCCACAGAACAGCTGGGAACACAAGGGTCTGGCGCTATCTGAGTGCACAGCCTGAACGGGAAGCAATGGAAGAGGACAGAAAGCAGTGTGGCCATGAGCACGGGAAGTTACCTTCTTGTACAGTTTTAACACACAGCACCATCCCGTATCTATATTTAAGTTGCTAAGATCCACAAAGGTATTTAGGCACCTAACTCCCTTTGAAATCAGTGGGAGCTAGGCACCTGAATAGCTCTGAGGATCTGGGCCTAAGTGAACAAGTTTGGCGGGTCACTTAGAAGTCCTAGTCATAGAGGGACTTATCTGCTTTGTGTGAGTCTAGAGAAACAAGGTGTGGGGCTAGCTGACCTGGCAGAGAGCAGAAAAATGGAGAATTCCTCTTAAGCAATTGTCTTGGGTTGTGAATTTAAATTCTGTGTTGGAGGGAGACCCCAACGCCTCCTTTGTAGTCAGTAAATACGGTGTGGGCTGTAGGATCTGGAACTTGAGCACATGACAAACTGTGTCTGAGTTTCACTGGCCCCTTAGTTCTCCTCATGCTGCCTCATCAGATGAATTGTATTGCTTGATCGCTGATTACGGGAGAAGTTTCCATGTGTGTTTTGGCGTGTGATCAAATAACTCATATGTGATGCCTTCCCTTTTATCTCCCATATTGCATATTCTGGCTCCTGTACTCATGGGGCTACGAGCTATTCTTTTCACTATTATTGAGTTATTTAATTATGTGGAACATATAATGGTTCCTGGATCTGACCCAGCCTGGCAGCTCCAGGAGTCTGCACCGGAGGGCCCCTAGGATATGACGTGATCCTCTCTGTGCCGTACTGAGCAATATTAGCATGTTCTTTAGCAAGGATGTAGAAGTTGGATTTCTCACAGAGTAGGGTGTGTTTCAAGGCTCTAAATCAAGAAATTCTTGTAGTAGCGCTGTTATATTGACGGAGGATTGTGCAATAATAGACCTGTGCTTTAAGAATTTCCCAGGAGCTGGTTAGCTTGTCCAAATGAGGGCACTTGTCTCTGAGAAAGGAGAATGCTTATAGGATGCCTGTAACCGGCAGCTGCCATGTCTTTCTTTTCCATGTGACATTTTGCTGTCATGGTGACTGTAGCTCATTACAGAGGGCAAACACACTGGGCTCTCTTGTGTAGACTTTACTTGTGGCCTTTCTTATTGGTCTTCTCACTGTACTAGAGGAAGTCAAGAAAAGCTCTTTAATACAAGTCAGTGTTGTTCTATCATGTCCAATATCTTCCCATTTCTCTGCCTTGTCCCTTCAGAGCTGCATGTAGGGAGGAGGCCCAGGTGTGCCAGTTCCTGGTCTCCAAGCAGATGGAGGATGGTGGCTGGGGAGAGGACAGCGAGCGGCGCAGATACATGCAGAGCCCCACCTCCCAGATCCACAACACCTGCTGGGCCCTGTTGGGGCTCATGGCCATCAGGTAGGAGCACCGACACCACTTCTCAATGGCAGAACATAAAACAATGGTGTTTTGCCATTGACTTCAGTGGGCCAGGAGCTCAGCCCAATTCTTTAGCTATCATAGAATCATAGAATATCAGGGTTGGAAGGGACCTCAGGAGGTCATCTAGTCCAACCCCCTGTCCAGAGCAGGACCAATCCCCAACTAAATCATCCCAGCCAGGGCTTTGTCAAGCCTGATCTTAAAAACTTCTAAGGAAGGGGATTCCACCACCTCCCTAGGTAACGCATTCCAGTGTTTCACCACCCTCCTAGTGAAAAAGTTTTTCCTAATATCCAACCTAAATCTCCCCCACTGCAACTTGAGACCATTACTCCTTGTCCTGTCATCTGCTATCACCGAGAATAGTCTAGATCCATCCTCTTTGGATCCACCTTTCAGATAGTTAAAAGCAGCTATCAAATCCCCCCTCATTCTTCTCTTCTGCAGACTAAACAATCCCAGTTCCCTCAGCCTCTCCTCATAAGTCATGTGTTCCAGACCCCTAATCATTTTTGTTGCCCTTCGCTGGACTCTCTCCAATTTTTCCACATCCTTCTTGTAGTGTGGGTCCCAAAACTGGACACAATACTCCAGACGAGGCCTCACCAATGTCGAATAGAGGGGAACGATCACGTCCTTCGATCTGCTGGCAATGCCCCTACTTATACACCCCAAAATGCCATTGGCCTTCTTGGCAACAAGGGCACACTGTTGACTCCTATCCAGCTTCTCGTCCACTGTCACCCCTAGGTCCTTCTCTGCAGAACTGCTGCCGAGCCATTCGGTCCCTAGTCTGTAGCGGTGCATTGGATTCTTCCATCCTAAGTGCAGGACTCTGCACTTGTCCTTGTTGAACCTCATCAGATTTCTTTTGGCCCAATCCTCCAATTTGTCTAGGTCCCTCTGTATCCTATCCCTACCCTACCCTATGTGCCTGATGCTCTGATTGCACTATCAGACAGGAAGTTACCAAACTAACCCAATGAACCTCGGTGGAGACATAACCCTTGGTGTCGTCACTGAATGGTCAGTAGAACAAAGTAATAACTGGTGCAGAATAACTAATTGTCTCTAGCACGTTTGCGTCTTCATAATATGATTAACAGTTTTATTTATGAAGCCCCCTGACCACGCAAGGTGCTGTACAAGGATCTACAATGAATACAATACAATATAGACTGCAGTAAGGAACTAATATAATTTTCAACACCCGTCCTTCAAGCCAAACCCAGAGTACAAACTGCATGGGAAGAAGGGAAATGAAGGAGCTGATATTAGTCAGGTTCATCACCTTTGCCAAAGACGTGTTCTCAGGTGTTTCTCAAAGCTGGGCAGGATGGGCTCAGATAAATGTCTGGGGAATGACCGCCACCCTCCTTGAGATTAAAATTGTTACAAGTCCCTCATTTTTCTGTGTCCCTCTGTCTCATCAGTGGGGTCACACTGCACCACACGCATGGGCAAGCTGGACATTTGGATCATGGATGAAGCACTTAACAGGAGCAGGGGTTGTGAAATTTCTGTAGTATCTGGTTGATGAATCTTGCCCATACGCTCAGGGTTTAGCCGATTGCCATATTTGGGGTCGGGAAGGAATTTTCCTCCAGGGCAGATTGGAAGGCCCTGGAGGTTTTTCGCCTTCCTCTGTAGCATGGGGCACGGGTCACTTGCTGGAGGATTCTCTGCTCCTTGAAGTCTTTAAACTACGATTTGAGGACTTCAATAGCACAGATATAGGTGTGAGGTTTTTTTGTAGGAGTGGTGGGTAAAATTCTGTGGCCTGCGTTGGGCAGGAGGTCAGACTAGATGATCATAATGGTCCCTTCTGACCTAAATATCTATGAATCTATGAATCTATGAAATTGTTAAGCAATTGTCATTGTTTTGAAAATGATTCATTGTTCTCTGTAAGACAGGGAAAATGCCCGGGCTACTAGACTATTTTCAGAACCAACTGGCAAGCCCTCCTTTCAGAGAGGAAAGGGCGCTCCAAGAACATGTACAATTTCTCTTCTTTGAAGTTTTCCACCAAAATGCCACTTTGGTGCCAGGGATGGGCATAGGCTCATTTTCCAGAGGAGGATAATGGAGGAACAGGGAACTCACCCCTGCAGTTCTCCACAGCTCTGTATCATGCATGAGAACTGCTGACCTCTCCATCCTGTGCCTTGCAGGTACCCAAGTGTTGGGGTGCTGGAAAAGGGGATCAAGGCTTTGATTGACAAGCAGCTGCCCAATGGTGACTGGCCTCAGGTACATGATGTAGATGTTACAAACAAAAAAACAAAAACCCACATCAAAATACTGCGCTGGGGCTCTCAGCAGTATTTCCCCTCCGATCTGTGAGCCCAAGACATTATGGTGCTGGATTGGTTTGTCTCTTTTTAGTATGTTAAATTTTCCATTCCTGGGTTGATTTTTCTTGTCAGTCTGTCCTCCTCTTCCTGATGAATATAATTGAATTCTAAGCTCCATGTACAGTGTCCTCTGTAAACATGTCTGTTTCACAGCAATGCTATCCCTGCTCAATAACCCATTTCCCTGGCACATTGCCTTTGTGGAGGGGAGGTTCTTCAGAGCTCTGAACCTTGAAGAATTCCTCATTCTTTCTCTGCTGTACAAACTACCTGCAAATGCCTTGAGTTGTGGCCACAGGTCTTCTGGCTAATGAGGACTAGATTAGGTGCCTTTCGGAGCCTGTCAGCTCTTCTTCTTTCTCTTTGTTGGCTAATGCAAGGCACTGCCGAGAACAGGAGACCTTTCCTCCCACTTCTAGGCTGATAATCAGTTCTGCCTCTACACTCCTATCTCCCCAGCTGAGTGGTGAAGTCAGAGGGACACTGGAGACCAAAGTGCTGGTAATGATTCAAAGACTGAAAGAACCTGTGTTATCCATGTGTTTCATAGAGACACACGCTGGATGTGGGACAACTCACTGGCAAAAAAACCTTTGGCCCAAGATGTTCTGGCCATAGAATGTCACCCAGTGTTTCCTGTGTCAAGCCCAGTAACCCGTGACTGAGCTAGAAAGAGACAGCCAATCTTGTTTTAAAGACTCCATGTGATGTTGAATTTACTACATCCCTAGGTGAGCTGTTCCAGTGGTTAATTTCCTTCACTAACACAAATTGATACCTTATTTCTAGTGTTAATTTAGCTGATTTCTACTTTCAGCCTTGGTAATCTGGACACAATCATATACATGCATTTAACACAGCCAAATGTAAGGTTGTACATCTAGGAACAAAGAAAGAATGTAGGACACAATTACAGGATGTGGCACTGTGTCCTGGACTTACTGAAGAGTAACTAGGGGTCATGGAGGAAACCAAGTGAACGAGCTATCAGTGCGATAATGCTGGGACAAAAATGGTTAATGCACGCCTTGGAAATATAAACAGGAGAAGTATGAAACAGGAGTAGGGAGGTGCTATTACCTCTGAATAAGGCATCACTGAGACCATTTAAGAGTCCACACTTTAAAAGGGATGATGAAAAATTGGAGAAGGTTACGAGTTGAGCCATAAGACTGATCTGAGGTCTGAAAAACATGTCTTCCAACGCGAGACTAAAGGAGCTCAGTCTATTAAACTGGTTGAAAGAGAAGGTTGAGAGGTGACTTGATCACACTCTACAAGTACAGATGCAGGAAGAAGATTTCTGATAGAGGAGAGCTTCTTGATGTAGCACACAAGAGCAAAACGAGAGAGAGAGCCTGGCTGGGCTGAAGTTGGTTTCCCCCCAGCCATCTCCAGACCCAGCAATCCACCCACCCCTTTGGAAAAACAGCCTTCTCCTGCTGCCAGCTTTCCCTGTAGCTTGCATAGTACCAGTGTCCTGCAGCACTGAAGGTTCAAACCCCAATGATGATGCTCTGTGTGTGTTAACAATTGTATTTAATAGACTTTTAGTTTAGTTTTTACATTCTTAAAAAAAATAGCTAGGAAATGACACACACACAGTGTAAACTGTTCAAAGAATGTTATTTAGGTTGCAAAGTCAAACACTCAGAAGTTGGGAAATGCCAGATCTGCAGTTTTCCATTCAACCTTAATTTCTCACCCTTGTGCGCATGCATTATGGTATGGTCTTTAATTACATGATCACATCTTATCTTACCCACAGGACCCCTGCCTCATTTGGTGCACAGACTGGATCTACAAAGGAGCAGAATTAAGGTTACGTGGGCTAGTGTAAATCTGGCTGTAAACATGTGTCCCGAGGGCAGCCCTGCAAGTGGCCCACCACCTCAGTTTCCATCTTGATTCCTCAAATAAACTCAATGCAGCCTTCAAAGTATATCAATAGCCCTTTTTGCACGGTTTCCTTCTTATCAGAATCCCCCCAGTGCAGTCCAAACAGTACATTCGTCCCAACAGTCCGGCACCAAGTCCAGCTCTAATATCTCTACCTGCCCCAGCACCCAGGTGCAGCTCTGGCTGCTCTCCTCACACCCTAGCTTCCAGGTATGGCTCCAGTGTCTCTCACCACACTTCTAGCTTGGGTGTTTCTCCACCCTGTTTTCTTGCCAGGCAGAGCTCCGGCTCTTGCCTGGAGACATCAGTGGACTCACCCTCCATCACTCCCCAGCCTTCAGCGGCCCTCTGAGTTCAGGTCTCCAGCTCAGGGAGCCAGCAGGCATCTCCCTCTGCTGTTCTCAGCCTTCAGCCCTCTCTAGCTGTGGCTTTCTGGCCTGGGGAAGTTTGTAGGTGACCCCTGCCTGCCTGTCTGCAGCTTTCACCAGCCTGCTCTGGCTCCACTGCTCACTGGGGAACTGACTGCTTCCCCCTTCAGGGACAGCCCCCCTGAAAGCTCTGCGCCCAGCTCTGCTCTGCCTCTGAGCTCCCGTTACTCTCTGGGTTCTCTTCCTTTCTGCTCTGGGCTCTCAACTCTCCTTCTCAGGGCAGGTCTACACTACCGCTTAAGTCAATATTACTTACATCACTCCGGGGCATGAACAAGCCACCCCCCTGAGCGATGTCAGTTACAGCGACCTCAGCAGAGAGAGCTCTCTTGTCGGCATGGAGCATCTTCCCCAGATGCGCTTCAGTGGCACCGTGGCATTGGAGCAGCTGCGCCGATGGAGCGCTTCTAGTGTCGACTAGCCCTGCGTTCTCACAGGACTTTGGACTCGGGGTTTGGAACTTCCCTCTCAGGATTGTGATCTCTCATTTATAACTCCAGGGGCAGCCCCACCCTTCTCACTACACCAAAGTAGGGTGCACCTGGACTGGAACAGGAGAGCTGAGCCCAACTGCATTTAAGTGGGGGCCACGTACCTTTTTATACTGGCCTTTCCTAACTGTCAAGTTCTTTCCTTTGCAACCTAAATAACATTGTTTTTACGTAGTTTTGGGGTGCAATCTGCTAAGTATGCTCGTTAGTCAATATTTCTTTTTTAAAATAAAAACACAATCTCCTGACGCTTTGTGGTTATAATTTTCTATCAACAAACTTCCATTTAAGATAAAAAGAATGAGGAGTCCTTGTGGCACCTTAGAGACTAACAAATTTATTTGGGCATAAGCTTTTGTGGGCTAAAACCCACTTCATCAGATGCATGCCGTGGAAAATACAGTAGATGCCACAAGGACTCCTCGTTTTTTTGTGGATACAGGCTAACACGACCGCCCCTCTGAAACCTGTCATCATTTAAGATAAGTTACCATGAAAGAAGTCTGTGTCCAGAACACCTTTCTTAGCCTTAATTCTCCAGATAGTTTCCTCAGAACTATTCCTTTTCTTTACGGACATTTGAGTTCCTGTAAAAGGGGTTTATTTCTTCAGTCTTGACCACAAGATCAAATACGGCAACTTTAAAGCATCAGTCGATGTCAGTACAAACCAGAGCATGGAAAGGAAGTCGGGAAGCTCCTCTACCACAAATGCAACAGGAGTTAGTAGTTAGCAAAAATCCTCAAATCACCTCTTCTGTGAAGCACAGAGCAGGGGTTCTGCTTGCTGTAGCAGGAGTTCCAGCCACATCCAGTGAGATCATAGAATCACAGAAACGTAGCGCTGGAAGGGATCTCAAGGTCATTTAGTCCATTACCCTGTGCTGAGGCAGCAGGACCAAGTAAACCTAGACTATCCCTGGCAGGTGTTTGTCTAACCTGTTCTTAAAAATTCCGGTGATGGGAATGCCACAACCTCCCTCAGGTACCTATTTCAGTGCTTAACTGTCCTTATAGTTAGAAAGTTTTTCCTAATATCTAAACTAAATCACCCTTGCTGCACATTGAATAGATTACTTCTTGTTGTCCTTTTGGTGGACATGGAGAACTATTGATCACTGTCCTATTTATAACAGCCCTTAAGATATTTGAGGACTATCAGGTCCTCTCAGTCTTCTTTTCTCAAAGCTAAATATGCCCCGTTTTTTTTTTAAACATTTCCTCATAGGTCACATTTGCTAAACCTTTTATAATTTTTGTTGCTCTCCTCTGGACGCTCTTCAGTTTATCCACATCTTTCCCAATATGTGGCACCCAAAACTAGACACAATACTCCAGCTGAGGCCTCACCGGTGTCGAGTAGAGCAGAACAATTACCTCCCATGTCTTAGATATGACACTTTTGTTACTACCTCCCAGAATTATATTCGCCTTTTTTGTAACTGCATCACATTGTTGGCTCGTGTTCAGTTTTTAATCCACTATGCCCCCCAGATCTTTTCCTGCAGTATTACTACCTCACCAGTTATCCCCCATTTTGTAGTTGTCCGTTTGATTTTTTTCCTTCCTAAGTGTAGTACTTGCACTTGCCCTTATTGAAATTCATTTTGTTGATTTCCTACCAATTCTCTAATTTATCAAAGTCTTTTTTGTATTCTAATCCTGTTCTCCAAAGAACTTGCAACCCTCCCTGCCCGGTGTCATCCACAAATTTTATAAGCATTTTCTCCACCCCATTGTCCAAGTCATTAATGAAAATACTGAGTAGTACCGCACCCAGGACTGAGTCCTGTGGGACCCCACTTGAGACATCCTCCCAGTATGACAACAAACCATTTGTAACAAACTCTGCACATGCACTGCCTATTGGACTATAACTTTTTTAATTGATTCCAGAAAGACTTTTACAAATCAGCAGCCTCAGCATATCTGCTATGAAACTGATCTAAGAACTTTACTCATATATGTATGTATATTGATCTTTTAACCATAGCAACACTCTTCTTTCTTTTTTCTTTTTATTAATAAATCTTAGATTTAGTTAATAAGGACTAGCTGTAAGCATGTATTTGGATGAGATCTGAAATATTCCTTGACCTGGTGGACAATGTGTCTGGTCCCTTGGATTGATAGAACTTTAAGTACGGTGAACAAGATTGTTAGTAATCTCTCACTATACTAGATTTGGCTGCTTGGATGGGAGCCAAAGGCTGGATTGCTTAAAGGGGACTGCATTTTGGCTTTTTGGTAATCACTGTGGTATTACAGACACTGTTTTGTTACTGGCTTGATGAATCTAAGTATAGAATAAACGGCCATTTGTGGGGATTGTCTGCCCTATTCCTTGCAGTTTGCCCTGAATAAGCATTCTCAGTGTGGCCCCTCTGAGCACCATGGGCACAGATGGATTTCCTTATGAAAACTCAGTAACTGGCTTGGTGGCTTTTATCCAGATTCCCAGCAGGGCTCACTGGCAGGGCTCCTCTTTACCACATGGCTGGGAGTACTGAGAGTAAGAAGAGCCTTTTGCACCAGACAGCTGGTACGTTTCTGATGGTGAGTTGGGGAATCGCCCAGATATTAATTCCCCAGACACAACAACAAGGGAGGTAACAAACACCCAGGTGAGTGCTGAACAATCATCAACAACATTGTCTAGTGAGGGAGTTACAATTCAATGACTCACTTGCACAAGGCCACACCAGGGGAATTGCTTAGCCTTGCCTGGTTTTTCAGCAATGCCCACCAGACATACCTGGACTTGTGTTCTCCAAGCACATGACTGAGGAAATAAAATAGGGGATAGAGGCTGCATGGTTTGTCCTTTCTCCTCCCTCACCCATGCTGAAGTCAACGAGAACGCTGGACATAGGCGCTAAGTCCGGGGCTGGAGCACCCATGGGGAGAAATTAGTGGGTGCTCTGCACCCACTGTCAGCCAAGCTCCCCTCACCCCCCACCCCACCTCCTCCTCCCCTGAGCGTGCCACGTCCCCGCTCCTCCGTCTACCTCCCAGCGCTTCCTGCCCGGCTGCCGCCAAACAGCTGTTTGGCAGCGTTAGCACACTCCGGGAGGGAGGGGGAGGAACAGGAACATGGCGTGCTCAGGAGAGGAGGTGGGGAAGTGGCGGGGCCCGGGATTAGGGGAAGGAGTTGGAATAGGGGCAGGGAGGAGGCAGAGTTGGGGCAGGGACTTTGGGGAAGGGGTTGGAATGGGGCTGGGGCAGGAGTGGAAGAGGCGGAGCAGGGGCAGGGCCTCATGGAAAGGATGGAGTGTGGGCGGGGCCACGGCTGGAGGGGGTCGAGCACCCACAGGAAAGAGGGGAAGTTGGTGCATATGATGCTGGAGTTGAGGAGATGGGTCCCCAGGCTAACAGGGAGAGCCTGTGTATGAAAGACTGTAACCAACCTGCAATATCCAGTGCGGGGAGAAAAACTGCTTAGTCCAGATATTGCCTGGTCTAATGAGGCTGAGAATTTAGACTGCATGGTTATCTTTTATTTTCCTTTGGTAACTACTTTGACTCCTTGCCTATCACTTAAAATCCATCTTTTGTAATCAATAGACTTATTCTAATATTTATCCTGACCAGTGAGTTTGACTGAAAGGTTTGGTAAATCTGCTCAGGTTACAAAGGCTGGTGTATGTCCACTTTCCATTGATGAAGTGGTGAACCAATTAATAAACTTTCATTGCTCACGATAGGGTCTTGAGCAGTGCAAGACGGTATATTCTGGCGGCACAAGGCCGGGAACGGGGGGGATTTGGCTGGTGCCTTGCTCTGTGTGATTTGCGAGTGCCTGCGGGAGCATTCGGGCAATCTGGCTGGGTGTGGGGCTCCACCTGGGGCTGTACTGAGCGGGAACAGCACCGGGAGGGGTTTACTGCTGGTCACCAGTAAGGCATTGTGAGAGACGACCCAGAGCCGTGAGTTAAGGAGGCCTAGCACGCCCACCCTCCCAGGCTGCACCCTGGGGATCCCGTCACACTCAGGCGATCGTTGGTTTCGGGGTGCATTTGTCTGGACTTTCCTCTCAAGGCGGCTCACGAAGAGGCTGGTGTATTGGGGAGCCATCCTAGTGCCCACGGTTTGGGCCAGGGGTTTGCGGGTGAAGGTAAAAGTGTCCGGGGGGTGGGGGGGTGATGCCAGGGAGGAGTCTGACTGTGAGTTTGGGCCAGGGGTTTGCGGGTGAAGGTAAAAGTGTCCGGGGGGTGGGGGGGGTGATGCCAGGGAGGAGTCTGACCGTGAGTTTGGTCCAGGGGTTTGCGGGTGAAGGTAAAAGTGTCCAGGCGGGGGGAGGATGCCAGGGCGGAGTCTGACCATGTGTTTGGGCAAGGGGGTCTGTGCGTTAAGGTAAAAGTGTCCGGGGGGGAGAGGGGGGATGCCAGGGAGGAGCCTGACCATGTGTTCGGGCCAGGGGTTTGCGGGTGAATGTAAAAGTTGTTAGGTAAAAAAGGCTAAATAAAAGGCAGTTATGCCAACTGAACCAAAGTCAGGCTAAAAGAGGCTGCTGGGAAAGTCTCTAAAAGTAGAATGAAGGAATATTGGTTTAAGTTACAAAGAGTGAGAAAAAAGGGGAGGCCTGCATTCCTGTGCCAGATGTGCTGGGAACAGTCCTTGACATACAGAGGCGCTGTTTTCCACTCCCTGCTCTGGTGTTATGTCTGTGTTAACTCCTCGGCTCCTGGTTGACACCCACACTGATAAGACAGTTAGTGAAGCACTACGATTTGCTAAAAGTTATCTACAATAAGGGGGGTAGATGTGGATGCATACAGAGAAAGAGGATTTTAACTAAGATAGGGGAGGGGTGGGCTGCTTTATGAATAAATCTGTGACGCGACGGGACTGTCTATAAAACCTATGAGTTTTACTTAGAGGCGGCTGGTTCTCTCTGGAGACGGGCTGCTCTCTATTGTTGTGTGCACTCTTCAATAAAGAGCTTTGTGTTCGGACCTTGCTGGGGTTGCCTGTCTCTCTCCGGTCAGCCAACGAACCCTGCCGTCTGGGGTTTGAGTCCTCAAGAAAGTGTTTGGGGGGTGGGGATGCCAGGGAGGGGTCTGACCCTGTGTTCGGGGGGGGGGGGGTTTGCGGGTGCGGGTAGCAGTTTCCGGGGGGGAGTCTGACCCTGTGTTCGGGGCGGGGGTCTGCGGGTGCGGGTAGCAGTGTCGGGGGGGGGGTCTGACCCTGTGTTCGGGGGCGGGGGGTTTGCGGGTGCGGGTAGCAGTATCCGGGGGGGGGTCTAACCCTGTGTTCGGGGGCGGGGGGTCTGCGGGTGTGGGTAGCAGTGTCCGGGGGGGGGTCTAACCCTGTGTTCGGGGGCGGGGGGTCTCCGGGGGCGGGTAGCTGTGTCCGGGGCGGGTGGGTCTGACCCTGTGTTCGGGGGCGGGGGGTTTGCGGGTGCGGGTAGCAGTGTCCGGGGGGGGGTCTGACCCTGTGTTCGGGGGGGGGGGGTTTGCGGGTGCGGGTAGCTGTGTCCGGGGGGGGGGTCTGACCCTGTGTTCGGGGGCGGGGGGTTTGCGGGTGCGGGTAGCAGTGTCCGGGGGGGGGGTCTGACCCTGTGTTCGGGGCGGGGGTCTGCGGGTGCGGGTAGCAGTGTGCGGGGGGGGGGGTCTGCCCCTATGTTCGGGGGGGGGTTTGCGGGTGCGGGTAGCAGTGTCCGGGGGGGGGGGTCTGACCCTGTGTTCGGGGCGGGGGTCTGCGGGTGCGGGTAGCAGTGTCCGGGGGGGGGGTCTGATCCTGTGTTCGGGGGGGGGTTTGCGGGTGCGGGTAGCAGTGTCCGGGGGGGGGTCTGATCCTGTGTTCGGGGCGGGGGTCTGCGGGTGCGGGTAGCAGTGTCCGGGGGGGGGGTCTGACCCTGTGTTCGGGGGGGGGGGTTTGCAGGTGCGGGTAGCAGTGAACGGGGGGGGGTCTGACCCTGTGTTCGGGGCGGGGGGTCTGCGGGTGCGGGTAGCAGTGTCGGGGGGGGTGTCTGACCCTGTGTTCGGGGGGGGGGTCTGCGGGTGCGGGTAGCAGTGAACGGGGGGGGGGGGGTCTGACCCTGTGTTCGGGGGCGGGGAGTTTGCGGGTGCGGGTAGCAGTGTCCGGGGGGGGGGGGTCTGACCCTGTGTTCGGGGGGGGGGGTCTGCGGGTGCGGGTAGCAGTGTCGGGGGGGGATTCTGACCCTGTGTTCGGGGCGGGGGTCTGCGGGTGCAGGTAGCAGTGTCGGGGGGGGGGTCTGACCCTGTGTTCGGGGGCGGGGGGGTCTGCGGGTGCGGGTAGCAGTGTCCGGGGGGGGGGGTCTAACCCTGTGTTCGGGGGCGGGGGGTCTCCGGGGGCGGGTAGCTGTGTCCGGGGGGGGGTGGGGTCTGACCCTGTGTTCGGGGGCGGGGGGTTTGCGGGTGCGGGTAGCAGTGTCCGGGGGGGGGGGTCTAACCCTGTGTTCGGGGGCGGGGGGTCTGCGGGTGCGGGTAGCAGTGAACGGGGGGGGGGTCTGACCCTGTGTTCGGGGGCGGGGAGTTTGCGGGTGCGGGTAGCAGTGTCCGGGGGGGGGGTCTGCGGGTGCGGGTAGCAGTGTCGGGGGGGGATTCTGACCCTGTGTTCGGGGCGGGGGTCTGCGGGTGCGGGTAGCAGTGTCCGGGGGGGGGTCTAACCCCGTGTTCGGGGGCGGGGGGTCTCCGGGGGTGGGTAGCTGTGTCCGGGGGGGGGTGGGGTCTGACCCTGTGTTCGGGGGCGGGGGGTTTGCGGGTGCGGGTAGCAGTGTGCGGGGGGGGGTCTGCCCCTATGTTCGGGGGGGGGTTTGCGGGGGCGGGTAGCAGTGTCCGGGGGGGGGGGTCTGACCCTGTGTTCGGGGGGGGGGGTCTCCGGGGGCAGGTAGCAGTGTCCGGGGGGGGTCTGACCCTGTGTTCGGGGGGGGGTCTCCGGGGGCGGGTAGCAGTGTCCGGGGGGGGTCTGACCCTGTGTTCGGGGGGGGGGGGGTCTCCGGGGGCAGGTAGCAGTGTTCGGGGGGGGTCTGACCCTGTGTTCGGGGGGGGGTCTCCGGGGGCGGGTAGCAGTGTCCGGGGGGGGTCTGACCCTGTGTTCGGGGGGGGGTTTGCGGGGGCGGGTAGCAGTGTCCGGGGGGGGTCTGACCCTGTGTTCGGGGGGGGGTCTCCGGGGGCGGGTAGCAGTGTCCGGGAGGGGGGGGGGCCCTAGGGGCGTGGCTGCCGGCGCGGGCGCCTCCTGGGGGCCGGCTCGTGGGGCCGAGCGCGGTCTGGGGGGCGGGGGCGAGGCTGGCGGGCTGGGGGCGGGGCTGGGGCTGCGGGGGCGGGGCCGGGGCCGGGGGGCGGGGCTGGCGCTGCGGGCCCGGCCGGTCGCGGCTCGGGGCGGGGGCGGGGCCCGCCGCGATTGGCCGGCGCCGCGTGGGCCCACGTCTGCCGAGCCGGGGAGCCGCGCGCCGGGGGCCTGGGCCGCCAGAGGCTGCGGGGCGGCCGCGAGATGGGGCGCGAGACGTGAGTGTGCGCGGCGGGGGGGGGGCGCGTTTCTCTGCGAGAGCGCCTCTCTGTGTGTCCCTGGCCGGTGCTGTTGCTGCAGCCCAGTTGTAGCCTGTTTCTGTTCCGGCGGCTCCCGGAGCGGGCAGTCGGGCCGAGCCCTGTGCTCGGCGCTGTACGGCTGGGTGTCACGCTGTACAGCGCGGTGCCCGCAGTCACTGGTCCATGCAGTGCAGCCCCCCCCCCATGCAGTGCGGGCGGGGCCGGGGCTCCGAGGAGTTCGAGACATTTTAAAGCCATGAGCTGCCACACCCCTCCCAGCACGGCGGGAGGTGAGAGAGCGGCCACCCCTTTGCAGTGACCGGTCCCCATGGGCCGATGGGAGGCTCCCCATGAACTTGCTGCGAGGACAGGAGGGCAGCGTGGGGCGGGAAGGTGCCAGGAAGGGGGAGCGCTGTCAGAAGTGGCCCCCTGTACGGGCCCGGTTGAGGGCCTGTCAGGTGCTTGCCCCTTCATTCTTGTTTTGCAAAATCTGAGTGATGGCAGCCAGCGCGTGGCCCAGTGCAGAGCTCTCTGGCTTCTCCTGTCTACTGCGCGGCCCAGGGCACTGGCCGCCTGATGCTCAGAGCCAGCAGCGCTTGGTGATGCGCCTGGGGTTTTTCTGGTCCCCTGTGGTCTCTCCAGGTGTTTGCGGAGAAGGGGCGGCCCGTATAAAACAGAACCTGCCAGTGACCTCGCCCGCTGGCGACTGAGCAATGAAGAGGGGCGGCAGAGATGGCGCTATCTGGAGGCTGGCGAGGAATGTGAGCGAGAGCAGAGCGGGCTGGAGGCTCACAGCCTCGGCTTGGACACGGTGGGTGGCTGATCTTCACGCGCAGCGCAGCACTTGCCCAGGCTGGGAAGGGGGCACCCACCTGAACCCTATGCTCTTGTGGCTGGCCGTAATTCCCCTATTTCTGCCATTGTCTCCTGCCCCCAAATGCTGAGCTGTTGTCTCTGAAGCAAGGCTTCTTTTCAGTGACTGTCTTGGACTCATGTGCTTGATAATTCTACAGGGCAGGCACAGGTAATGCCGGCATCAGGGGCAGTATGCGCAACCCCATGCCAACCTGGTTGTATTGGTTACTGGGGAAGAGGGGAGGTGTCACAGCCCCCTGCAAGAGGGCATCGTACACACCTGGGACCAGAATCCCCTGGCTCCTCCATGCCTGGAGCCCTGGAATCTGGCCCATGAAAATATGGGGGGAGACTGTTTGCCCTGCTCTGTCCCTGCCTGCTGACCCATGCTGGGCTAGGCAGGCCTGGTCCTCTCTGCGGATAATGCACTGAATGACTCAGAAGGTGCTTCAAGGCAGCAAGCACCCTACTTGTATCCATGCTCCTCCTCTGCTCCCCTCCCATGCCCTCTTCATCCCTACGCGGGTGCCGCACAGTTGCTTGGTGCTGGATTTGGTGTCTGGTTGCTGGCGTTGCTACTAAGCATTGTGTGAAAGGCCAGTGCAGTGCAGGCCATGGGGGAGGTACACGTACCCGGATTACCCATGGGCCTGCGGTGCTGCCATATTCCCTAACATAGGGCACATGATTCCTCCCCTGCCCTTCCTGCACGAGCTAGTGCGGTGCTGGGAGCCTGCTGGTGTCTTGGCCGCTGACCATTCCTTGTGCACGAGCTGGAGCATTGCTCTTTTAATTTGTGTCTCTCCCCGCTCCTCTTCCTTTCTTTGCAGAGTAAGTTCTTCAAGGCCTTGCCCCAGGCCTGCACAGCTCAGGAAGCAGCGCTGAATGGGATGAAGTTTTACTCTGGCCTGCAGGCGGAGGATGGGCACTGGGCCGGTGACTATGGGGGGCCCCTCTTCCTGCTGCCAGGTACGGTGGATGAAAGGGCTGCGCCGTGTGCTCTGAGCGTCAGCACTTCCCTACAGAGTTACCTGCCTAGGGTTGGGATAGCGGGTGCCAAGCAGGGTCTGGCAGCGTTGCCAGGGTCTGTGGGGTCCGGGGCTCTTTGCTTAGCTGTCTGGGGGATGATTCAGGCTCAGACGCTGTCGCAGGCCCAGGCAGGGCAGCGTCTTGTTATTCCCCAGCGCACTGGGCACTAAACCTTTAGTGGTCAATTGTTTCCCCAGCCAGTGACCTAGGAAATGCCCCGGCTGCATTGCACTACAGTTAATCCCCAATGAACGTGTCTTTAATAATGAGCTGGCGTCTGTTGTGAAGCACCAAGAACTACCTAGCCAGTTAAATCCCCTGTCTGGTTTTGCTGAAAGTGTGTGTGTGTGTTGTGGGGGGTCCTTTGGTGCAGTTCTGACCCCAACAGCCTGTTCCACCGTCGGGGCTGAAACCGGGGTTGCTAGGGAAGGTCATGTGGTTGTTACAGGCTGATGTGCATGCTGTCTGAATGGCCCTGATGACACTTTTGGGTTCCAGCAGACGATGACCTTGGAGTCATTTAGCCTTGGGCTGCAGCTGCTCCCTGTTAGCTATAAGTGCAGTGCTTACTTGGGACTCCTAGCTACAGTGATTTCTTGTGTCCTGTGCTGACCATGAAGAGGACACATGCTTCTCTGAAAATAGAAAAGGAGGACTTGTGGCACCTTAGAGACTAACCAATTTATTTGAGCATAAGCTTTTCCACTTTATGCATCCGATGAAGTGAGCTGTAGCTCACGAAAGCTTATGCTCAAATAAATTGGTTAGTCTCTAAGGTGTCACAAGTACTCCTTTTCTTTTTGCGAACACAGACTAACACGGCTGCTGCTCTGAATGCTTCTCTGAGCCAACTAGAGTGTGCCAGTGGCTGAAATCGGGGGGTAGTTTGTCCTAAAGGGCGGACTGTTTTGTCCAACAGGTTTCCTGATCACTTGCCACGTTGCCAAGATCCCACTGCCAGAAGGGTACAGGAGGGAGATGGTGCGTTACCTGCGCTCGGTGCAGCTCCCTGATGGAGGCTGGGGCTTGTGAGTAGCAGAGAAGCTCCTTTCTTCTTTTTCTTGCTGCAATGGGCGGGTTGTGTGTTCCAGACCCGGTTGACCAGAGGAATGGTTCCTATCTGTCTGTCCCTGTACTAAACAGCCAGTGAAAATGGTATAGAAATCTCAGAAGCCCCTCGCAAGCACAAAAGCCGGTTCCATTCCTGAGATGTCTGCCTCGCGTGTTGTTAATCTACTCTAATACAGCCTTATATCTGAGACATTATTGCCAGGCATTAGGTCCTGCTCCACCTGCTTTGTGCTGCCCGTCACTAGCCCGCCCTGGGTCATGGCATTCCTGGGGGGGTGCAGAGCAGCTGTAGTGGCTCAAGGTGTGTTAGTGGGGTGGGCTGGCTGGGTCATTAAATACACTCAGGGAAGGAGGACACAGAAACAAGGGCGAGGGGAGCCTTCCAGCAGGCAGGGATGGACTGCCGGGAACTTTGCTGGGGTGGTGTCAGGGGCCGGCCTGCAGAGGCATTGTGGCTGTAGCCCTTGTTACGTGCATTCTGTCTTGGCTTCACTGGAGAAGAATGTCTTTCCCGTCTCTAGGAGGAGGGTCTGTGATCAGAGGCCTTGGTGAAAGGGAAAGAAATCATGGTAGAAACGGACGCTTGCACCGCCAGCTCTCCGCCACTGTCTAGGCAGGTTTCCCTATTCCAGCGAAGGAGAGAGGGACCCGGAGGAGCATTAGGAAATGAGGGAGAATGTTCAAAACTGGCTCATTTTCAGTGTGTCTCACCTTCAACCGATTAAACAAAATCACTGAAATCCCACCAGCCCTCAAGTTGGCCCCTGGGAGAAAAACACTCTGATTTCATTATCAAATCAAGCCCCACTTCATCAGCATTTCCAGCAACGCAACGGTGGGGGTTTCAAAGTACGTGGCGTTGGTGTCGCTCTGCTCCCCCTTGGCTTGACGAGAGCGCTTGCCCATGGCTTCAGCGGGGACAGGCTAGGCCATGGCTGAGTGCTTCTGAAGCTCCTGCCCCCGCCGCAGCATCCCGAGCTTGGCCTGGTGCTCCCTTACGTGTGGGAAATGGCTCGGAGCTCTGCTGAGTGCGAGACTGCTGGTGCTGCAGTGCCGTGGAGGCCAGCATGTGGCGTGACCAGAGCCCTTCTTCACCACGGGGAGACCTCTAGCGTGAGGGACCGGGAACATTTCCTTCCCTTTTCCCAGCAGCATGGCCCAGAGTGGTTAGTTTGCCCAGTTAGCTTTAATCCCCTGCTTAGGTTTGCCCCAGTAAAACCAGTCTCGGTTGATGGCACAAGCGCTCAGCCACGTCTGACTTCCCCGCTCTCTGTATGTGGCAGGCACGTGGAAGACAAATCGACAGTGTTTGGCACAGCACTCAACTACGTGTCCCTGAGGATCCTGGGAGTTGGGCCAGATGACCCTGACCTCGTGAGGGCTCGGATCAACCTCCACAGCAAAGGTCAGCACGTGGCTGGAGCTCTCTGACATCCTGTCCTCTCACCCCAGCAGTCATAGGGCTGGGACTGTTGAGAAGGACTTGCCCAGCTTCGAAGGGGTGAGTGGTAGGTGAGGGGACATGTTCCCAGAGTGGCGTGAGCCTTTGCAATGGCTTGTCCTCGGCTGCATGGCAGCGTGTGCGGTTCGCACATTAGTTTCTGCCCTGCCGCCCCTAGCTTCTCCTACAGTGCTTACCTTCTGGGGTGATGGTGAAACCTCAGCTCCTTCACCGGTTGCAAACACTTCCGTTTGGGAGGCACGTCCATCTCTGCAAATATCCGGTCCATCTCTCAGCAGTCGGTTGTGGGTTAAATCGCCATCTCCAGCACCCCTCACGTGGCTTAGCTTCACTAGGTGGCTCCATGACACGATGCTCAGTGCTCTCACCAGCTGCACCTTGCACAGAAAACGTGCCTTTCCCACATGTCGTTTCTGAATGGCTGTCTGTCGGTGTGCAGTGCCCTTTGTGTGCCTGCAACTGTCCAG
Organism: Natator depressus; assembly: GCF_965152275.1. NCBI lineage: Eukaryota > Metazoa > Chordata > Testudines > Cheloniidae > Natator > Natator depressus. Next base: position 76,732,185 of record NC_134244.1, read on the forward strand.
GGCCCCTGGCCTGCCGCACGACCAAACCAGGATTCAGGAGCCTCTGTTCATGCCCTGTCACATGGTAAGGTCCGTGTCCCCAGGCCCTGTAGCTGCCATCAGAGCCCAGATCTGTGTCTGTGTCTCTCCAGGTGGTGCTGTGGGAATCCCGTCCTGGGGGAAGTTTTGGCTGGCCGTCTTGAATGTTTACAGCTGGGAGGGAATGAACACGCTGCTCCCTGAGCTGTGGTAGGTGCTATTCTGTATCTGCAGAGTGTATTGATTTTCAGTCCCAAGCTGCAGCCCCGTCCCCTCACAGCAGCACCTAGCAGAGAGCCCAACACTGAACACCAGGGACCCTGAGAGCAGTCTCCGGCCTGCACCAGTCCCCCATTCTCCTGCTCAGCCTGGGCCAGCAGGCTTCAGGCACAGAAACCAGGCACCATTCCTGCCAGGACCTGGAGCAGAGGGGATACGCTGGGGCGTGGGCTGATGCAGGAGGGATGTTCTGTTGATGACCTTCCCTCCCCCATCCAAGCTCGAGCTCCAGCCTTCCTGCCCTCTCTGCCAGCCTCCAGACCCACACGTTGTGCTTGCCTCAAATCCCTTCCTCCTGGGGCTGAGCCTGTGCTGGGTCCTGACATGGTTCCTCCCCATTTGGCATGCCATGGCTGTCCCCGTCCTGGAACTGGGAGTGCAGTGAATCAGATGCAGTCTGTTGGCAGAGGCCTCGCCCAGGATAACAGCCTCGCTGCGTTGCTGGGAGAGCCTGGAGCGCTCTCCTTGGGCTGGAGGAGACAGTCTCCTGGCTCCAAACGAGGGCTCCGGCTTCTCCTCCAGCTCCGCCGCACCCCAGGAGCATGGAGCAGTGATCGCCTGGGGTCTGCGCATTGTCCTGTAGGGCTGCTCTGACGCTGAGGCAGCAGCTGTCCTGGCCCCCGAGTGTCTCCTGGGCACATTACCCCTCTGACTGCCCCACAGCCCTGTCCTTAGCTGTGCCCGTGTCCCTGCGACCCTCCACTCCCCAACCCGCACCCTGCCGACAGCGTCCCTCTGTGGTGTGACAGGCTGCTCCCGAGCTGGATGCCAGCCCACCCCTCCACGCTCTGGTGTCACTGCCGCCAGGTGTACCTGCCGATGAGCTACTGCTACGCCATGCGCCTGACTGCCGGGGAGGATGAGCTTGTCCAGAGCCTCAGACAGGTAAACGAACTCCCTGAGCACCCACCCTGGGTAGCGGTGGCCTGGAGACCCTTCCTGCCGTGGCCCAGCTGTGTCTAGTCGCAAGGACCCGAATCGCCTCACTGGACCTGAATCGCAGGCCCTGCAGCACCTGGTGGTGCTTTGTTGGAGATCCCTGTGGGCTCGTTGTGTTGTGATGTGATCCCCACGTCGGTCCCTTGTTCCCCCATCCCACCAGAGCTTCTGGGTCTTCCCCTCTGCCTGGGCACTAACCACGATGGCCCTGCGCCATGTCCCAGCAGCCCCGTGTCTGACACCTCCGTTCCTCCTGCTGCCTCATCTCTGTTACCAAAGAGGAGCTCTGGGGTGGGAATCTCCCCTCGTTCTCTGTGGCGAAGACTTTGGCAGCCCTGCCACTCAGCGTCTCGTCCTCTCTGATTGTTCCGCTCACTCCCTGCCGCTCTAGCGGGGCCAGCGGCTCTCGCCAGCTTCTGGTTCTCCGAGACTTACAGAAGTTCCTATTTGTTGCTGGCCATTCCGGTTCCCTCTGAGCCTCCTTACGCCTTCCCTGTCACAGCTGATGCTTCTGTCTGTTGGCGTCGTGTGGGCTGCATTTCTGCTCCTTCAGGGGGTTGTTGCTTGACTGAGCCACGTGGCCCTTCCATGCTTTCCTTTTAGCTTAGGGCTGAGGTACGACTGGCCCATGCTGGGTTGGGCCCCTTGATGTCAGTATGTGGCCACTGGTGTGTTACTTCTGTGCAGCATCCCAGCTCTCGTTAGCGGACGGAAAGGCTCTGCCATCATACGTGTGGTAGTAACCTTCCAAACAGGAGCTGCATGGGACCGATGCCCTGCTGTCTGCATGACAGCCTGGAGGCCGAATCATCACGTTAAGGGACTGGTAGATCATCTCGTCAGGCTCCTGTATAATACAGGCCAGAGAACGTCACCCGGTTACTCCAGTCTGAGCCCAGCGATGTCTGGCTTCAGTACAGCGTGCCATCCAGAAAAGCAGCCAGTCGGGAGATGGAGAGTCTGCCAGTTCCCTTGGCAGCTCATTCCGGTGGTTGATCATCCTCGTTGTTCACTGTTCGGGCCTTATGGCTTCAGCTTCAGCCACTGGTTCTTGTTCTGCCTTTCTCTGCCCTTCGGTACCTGGTATCTTCTGCCTGTGAAGGTTCTTCTGCCCTGTGATCCAGTCACCTGCCAGTCTTATTTCTGATAATCAGTGGCCAGGACAGTCAGGGGGGGCCGGGAGTGCTCTCCTCAAATAGCCAGTGTAAGGCACCGCATTAATGCTCTTCCATTGCTGATAACCTTGGCTGATGGGAGGGGAGGGGTGGAGGGAGCCCTATGGGGCAGGAATTGGGGTGGGCTTTGGGGAAGGAAGGAGAGAGCTGGGAGGACAAGGTAGGAAGGAAAGCCAAGGGCAGAGTGTCTGGGGTTGTGCAGGGAGCAGACTTTCCCTGTGAATGCCGTGGCACGGTACTTGCCACACACTGGTTCACAATGCCTAAGGCCTGCACTTTCCAAAGGGAAGAGTGATATTTTGGGAGGCCATATTGGCCCCCCGGGAGGGGTCTGATTTGACAGAGCTGAGCCCTGCCCTCTGCAAATCAGACTTGGTGTCTCAGGCTGGGCACCTGACACCCCTAGGCCTGAAGGGGAGTTACGCCTTAGGGGGCCGTCGTCTTCCTGCCCACGGGGCTGTGGGAGACCTGCTGTGAATTGGAGGGGGGTGGAGTCCTGCACACAGGCCTCCAGCCAGAATTAAGTTGAAGTGTTAGCCCTCCCTACTGCCTGAGCATGCTCCAGCATGCTCCCCCTGTTCTGGGCTATGTGGGCCCTGGAGGCCCCCCACATCTGAAGGTGCTTTCTGCTCTTGTTAAGTCTCTTTAGCGAAGGGCGCTGGCAGCAGCTCCCACATGGGACCTTTCCTGGTGGCCGGTGTGGAGCCCGCAGAGCGGGCCAGGCAGCGCTGTCCTCCTTCCCTGGTGCTGCCCTGCGCACTCCATGCTGAACTCCCCCTGGCTGCTAATGCTGCCGTGCAGACAATTGCAGCCGTCTCATGGGTCTGCTCCCATGGCGCGCTAGTGACCGGCTGGCTAATCTCCTGCCTGCTCCCCGCCAGGAGCTGTACGTCCAGGACTACTCCAGCATTGACTGGCCGGCCCAGAGGAATAACGTGGCAGCCTGCGATCTCTACACCCCGCACAGCTGGCTTCTCACGCTCGCCAATGGTGAGTGGGGCACTGGCTGGGCCTGGCCAGGGCAGGGCGAGGGATAGCGGATGTGCAGGTTGTTTTCTGTCCCCACAGCCATGGGTCACTGACGGAGTTGAGAGCTGCCCCGTAGCCTTGCATCCGACCCCAGTGCAGCCCCCAAGCTTCCTGTCAGCCTTGCCCTGCCAGTGGGATCTCAGAGGGGCCAGGGGCAGAAGCTGGCAAGGCAGTAAATTACTAAGCCGGGAGGGAATGCATGTGCCTGACAAAGCAGTGTCCGCCTGGCTTCAGCATAGCGCCACAGTTACTGCCCTGCCCAGTGGGCGTGAGAGCAGTCTGCGTGCTGCCCTGGCCTGCTTGCGTCGGCCACGAGCCAGCAGCAGCCGCCTGGGCCCAGCAGGTGGAAGAGGCGCAGGGCTCTGTGCTGATTGCCGCTGGAGGAGGCTGAACCCAGGGCCATCCTGAGTGTCTGGTGCCACTGGTGCCAAATCAGGGCTCGCAGAACAGCGCCGAGGCTCTGAGTCCCGTGCGGCCTGTGTGCTGGGGCACTGAGTGAATCTTAATTCCTCAGGCTCTGTCCCCCATTCAGCAGCTTCCCCCTTCCCTCTGGCCCTGTATCGGGCTGAGCAGCAGTGAGACGCCCAGGGTTTAGTCCAGGTGTGGAGTGTTCTGGGGCTTGTGCCCTGCTCCCCCCAGAGCCTTGGCCAGCCAGGGAAGGGGTGGGGTGAGCTCTCTGGGGCTCGGGGCCAGGCCCTGCTTGCACAGGAGCTGGGACCATGCAGCTGGTAAGAGTTTCCTTATTGTGTCTCTCTCGTTCCCGTCTCAGCTATCCTGAACGTATACGAAGCCCACCACAGTGCTCGGCTGAGGCAGCGAGCCATCGCGGAGCTGTACGACCACATCAAGGCTGATGACAGATTCACCAAGGCCATCAGCATTGGCCCGGTAGGCTGCTCGTTACCGCTCCCAACGACTAAACGGAGCTGGCTCCGATTCCTGCCCAGGCGTGGGAGAGACCGGCCTGGGACTCCCCGGCTCTGCACAGATGCCCTGGCATGGAACCATAGCAAGCAGCAATCCAGGCTGGCTCCGGGCCTGTGGTGCTGGGCGCTGCACACAGGAGAGTTCCCAGTAGATGACTAGGGGCGTGAGCAGCCGCCTGTTCATTGTCCAGTGGCAGTGGAGGGAGGGCATGCCAGCTGTCCCCCTCTGCGGAGTCTTCTGGGAACAGCTGCGGGGTGTGGAGTCAGCTGGTGGAAGGCCCTGGCTGGAGAGTGATCTCCTGCACTGTGATGGGGAACAGACGTGGGGGTGCCAAGGGGTCCATTCTGTGGCCAGAGCCCCATGTAGACGTGCTCGCTCACCTGCAGACAGCCCCCAGCCTGGGGTTTGCTCCTGTGGCTGGCCACAAGGTCAGGTCGGCTGTGCTCTGCAGGGGAGTGACGCCTTCTCTCTCGGCAGATTTCCAAGACCATTAACATGCTGGTTCGCTGGTACGTGGAGGGGGAGAGCTCTCCAGCCTTCCAGGAGCATGTCTCCAGGATTCCTGATTACCTCTGGTAAGGCCAGGGCCATGCACCTCCCCAGCCCCGAAGACCGTGCAGGGCTCTGCTAGAGAGAGCCCCGCTGTCCTGCGCAGGAGTCCCCAGGCCCTAGCAGGGAACCCGCTGCCCAGCCCTGCCGTGGGGGACCCCACTCTGCTCCCAGGGCTACCCCGCTGCCTAGGCCCCAGGAGCAGGGAGCTCTCTGCAGGCAGCATGCGAACAGGGGGGTCCCGCACTGATCAGCAGCCAGCTCCAGACGCTGGCTTGTCATTAGCAAGTCCCACTCGCTCCAGTTCTCCCAGTCAGGTGGGGGCCAGAGGGCTGGGAAGGGGCCGGCCAGGGCCCCTGGGGAATCCGCTGAAAGACTGTCACTGAAGCCGAGTACTCCATGCCCCGGCAGCAGTGTTGTCAGACGCCGGGTGGTTGTGGGAGGTTGGGGACAGCACCGCGCTCCCCAGGCTGCTGCAATGATGTGCTCTCTCTCCATGCAGGCTGGGACTCGACGGCCTGAAGATGCAGGTACGGCGCTGTGGCCCTGGCAGCGAACGCAGGGACGCTGGGCGCGCTCTCGCTGCTGCTGAGACGGCTCGCAGGGCTGGGCAGGGATCCCTCATCCGGGGACCGAGCGTGTACTGCAGAGGGGGTCTCGCCAGGCTGCTCTGCCTCAGGGGATCTGCCACCCCTGCAATGTCTCCCTTTCCTGCCAGGCTGTTGATAGTCGCAGGACCAGCCCCGGTCCAGCTGTGTGGCTCGTGGCAGCCGCCTCTCCCATCCCTGCTCCTCCTCCTGGCTGAGGGTAGAAGGGATAGGTGTCGGGAGCAGTATGTGTTTCCTTGCTCTCAGGCAGCTGCTTCCCCTGCACCTCTGGGGGTTGTTCGGCACCCGTCATCCCGTGCCCAGCCCCTTTGCTCTGGCTTTCCGCCCCTGCCACACATTTATTGCTGTTGAGGTGGAGCCTAGGGGAGGAGCCCTGTCCTGTCCTGTCTCTGCTTGTGCGGTTCTGGCCCCCACGTTAGCGGGCAGCCCCACTCCTGCCTGTGCTGGGGGCTGGAACAGAGCACTAACGGCTGCTTGGCCTCTGCTGAGTGTCCAGCAAGGAAAGGGGCTGCGTGCTGCTCCCCCACGCCCTGGCCACGCAGGCCTGCTTCTCTGTCCCACCTCCTGCAGCTCAGTGTCTCCCAGGCAAATCTGCTTCTCCTGGGACAGTGGCGCATCCCCCAGACGCAGCTCTGCCACCTCCTTTCTACCCTGCCCCACAGCTCCCCTTGCCCCCAGCCAGCCACTCGCACTGCTGTCTGTCTGTGCAAACAAGGACTCTTCCTGGTGTCGTGGCCTGGTCCCGGCTGACAGAGCACTCACAGATCCGCCATGCAGGTGGTCTAGCAGTGCAGTGCTCCATCGAGACCACCTCCCAGCCTTCAGCTCCTCTGGGCTTGACTACCGCACCTGCCCTCTCTTGGGCTGCCCCACGGCCCAGCCCCGCAGAACCCAGCAGGACCCACAGGCTGCTGCCCAAGCCCCCCATGTGCCTGGAGCCCCGTCGGCCCATCCCAGTCCCCTCCTCGCGCTCCCCTCTGGGTTTGGGATCCATGGCCAAACTGACCTCATTCTGAACCCCTCTGTTGGCTTGCTGCAGCTTCTCTCCCCTTCCCTCCGGCCTCCTCTACCATGCGAGAGCCATGTTCCCTGCAGCTCCTTCCCTCTGGGCCAGCCTTCCTGGCTCTGCCTCGCTTCACATCTCGGCTCGGAGACCCTCTCCCCCGTGCCCGTGCCGATGGCTCGCGCTCTCCCTGCTGCTGGGGGCTCTCTCTCTTTTCCAGTCGCTGTGTGTGGGATGCAGCGTGCAGCCTAGGGTGCTGTATACACCAGCACTGGATTGGGTGAGGTGCCTGGAGCCATCCTGCACTGGGTCCACTGGGCTTGCAGGATCAGACCCTAAAATAGCTTTGGAGGGAAATTCTAACTCCCATCCCCCAAACCAAAAAACCCCATAACCCTGCTCCTGCTGCCCGTTTCTGCCCCAGTGGGTTCCCTTAGGCTGCAGCCCTCCCTGTGCACGAGGCCCATTGGTGCAGCGTGGCGGTACCCAGCCAGTGTGCCCTATAGCCTCCTCTGTCTGCGGGGCCCATGGGTACAGCGTGATGGCAGCCTGCAGGCAGCGTGGCAGCACTTGTGCAGCGTGTCCTGTAGGGGTGGGTGGGAAGCCTGGGGCGGATGGAAAAATTGCTTCTCAGTGCACGCTCTTCTGTTCCAGGGCACCAACGGATCCCAGCTCTGGGACACAGCGTTTGCCGTCCAAGCCTTCCTGGAGGTAATGTTTGCTGTTGTGCCAGCCTGCTGGCCGCCCCACAAGGGATGTGGGTCTCAGACAGGCACCATCCTGCACTTTCCTCAGTGCCATGGCTCTTGGGGGCCCAGCTCCTACAGTTTACACTCAACAGTAACACTAGAGAGAGGTTTCTACAGCCTCCGGTGTCAAGACCAGACGGAACTGTTACGATCATCGAGTCTGAGCCCCTGCATAGCATAGGCCAGAGAATGTCACCCTGAGCTCCCTGCACTGAGCCGGTAACCCAGGGGTGGCCAACCTGGGGCTCCGGAGCCATATGTGGCTCTTCAGAAGTTAATATGTGGCTCCTTGTACAGGCACCGACTCCGGGGCCCAGCACCAGCTTTCCAACATGCTGGGGGTTGCTCACTGCTCAACCCCTGGCTCTGCTCCAGACCCTGCCCCCATTCCACCCCTTCCTGCCCCCTCCCCTGAGCCTGCCGTGCCCTCGCTCCTTCCCCTTCCCTCCCAGAGCCTCCTGCATGCCACGAAACAGCTGATCGGGAGGGAGGGGAAGGCGCTGATCAGCGGGGCTGCTGGTGGGTGGGAGGTGCTGGGAGTGTGGGGGGTGGAGCTGATGGGGGCTGCTGACATATTGCTGGGGCTCCTTGGCAATGTACATTGGTAAATTCTGGCTCCTTCTCAGGCTCTGGTTGGCCACCCCTGCGGTAACCGGTGGCGCAGCCAGAGCGCAGCTGTTAGCGAGAGACCTGCAGGCTTGCGATCCCAAAGAGCTCCGAATGCACGCCAGGGGTGCGGAACAGCTAGTGCCCCGTAGCGTCGGGTGGACGCACCTGCGTACAAAGGCAGGTGTGTGCAGGTTTGCAGGCGGACTGGCCTTTGAACGCTGGGTGCGAGGCGTCATCGGAGGAAGGCTAGAATGTCGTGGGGCTCTGCGCGTGTCCCGGTAGTAAACACCCAGAGATGAGCAGCACTGTCTCGCCGCTTGGGAACCTGCACTTGGCCAGCTGCAGGGAGAAGCCACTATAGCTGTTCCATAGGCATGTGGCATGCTGCCAGCGATGGCCCCTGCAAATACTGTCCTAGCCCCCGTCAGGTGCAGGCACGTGGCCCCACGGCACTGGTGGGTAGGCCTTGACGTGCATATGGGCAGGGATCAAGGGGAGTTCCTGTTACCTCTTCCCTGCACGCGCAGTGTGTTCTCTTTGGGGCACTGGTACGAAGATGGGCCACATCGCACCAGCTGTGTAAAACCCGCCCAGGGCCCAGCGCGGCTCGGAGCCAGCAGCGGTGTTGGAATATAGAGACTGGGGTTTGACCGCTCCGAGCGCGCGATGGAGGTGTGTTGCTTGGCGTAGCTCCAGCGTTGGGCACTGCATTGCTGCTCTGCCAGTCGCTCAGAGCCTGAGAGTTCCTGTTCCTCGCCTGTACCAGCCAGTGCGAGATGAGCCACCCTAGTGCAGATCTGCTGGGTGAAACTCTGGTGCCCCGGAGTCCCTGGCTGGCCAGAGTGCTGTGTTTGACTCTTACCAGGGAGTGATTGTGCCGGGCACAGATTCCAGGAGATCTCTTCTCATTTGTTTTTCCCGAAGAACTAAGCTGATCACAGAACTGAGCAGTGACGTCTCTTTATTTTGTGTGTCTGCCTGCTTGTCTAGGCTGGCGCTCAGAATGACCCGGCATTCGCTTCTTGTCTGAGGCAGGCCCATGAGTTCCTCAAAATCACCCAGGTGAGCACTGAGTTGGGGTCGCAGATGTGGGGAGTCAGACTTCGGTAAGGCTGCAGTGTCCTCCCGTGCACGGAGCTGCTGCACAGCTTCCCGGCGTCCAGCCATGCGGCTCATCCCCTCCGTGCGCTGTAGGCGCGGGAGCTAGGGGCCGGGGGGTGGTGCAGCTCCCCCAGGTTTCACTGTGAAACGTGCGCTGGTGCTGTTGGAATGAAGCTAGCCTTACGTTGCAGTTCTCGAGAATTCCGGAGCTGTGCTGCCCCCCTGTGGAGGGAGCGGGAATTGTGTTTTTTCGCCTTGCGTTTGAACACACAGGGTTTACAGTTTCGTTAGCTGGCTTTCAGCACCCAGCGCCACTGGCCGTCCTAGGAGATATGGAGGGAAGGGGTTTGGTACCAGACCACGGTAGGGAGAGAGGCCCAGAGTCTCAAAGGTATTGAGATGCTTAACTCCATTTGGGGCTGGGGGTCAGAGTCCCGGGGCATTTTAAAGCAGCGTGGCAGGGAGGCGAATGCTGTGTGTCCCACAAGCTTGCGCAGCTCAGGGGCTTTTGTTGTCTGTCAAATGCACTAGTTTGCAGAGTCCTTTCTGTGCGCCCCTGTCGAATGTCGCTGGATCTGTAGGTTTCCTCCTTCTTACATTCCATGGGGCTTTTCTGTAGGGGCTGACCCAGCCGGGTTCTCTCTAGGTCCCGTTTCCAGAGCCCTGCTTCTGTCCCCCTGCAGCTCCAGTGAGAGTTCTCGCAGTGAGCTGTTCCCCACCCAGCCCTGGAGCCAGGGCGGGAAGTGCTGCAGGGCACGGTAGTGTGCTTCGTCCCTCTCAGGGAGGGAGACCCGCCTGCTCTTGGACACAGCTGGCACACGGGCCTGGCTGGCCCTGAGCTTCCTGTGACGTCCCTGCGCTGGTCCCGTTTCCCGGGGCTGCTCCCCAGGCGCTAGTGAACCTCCGCTGGTGTTCTCACCACTGCATCGTCCAGGCCTGTTCTAAGCAGGGCTGCCTGGCCCGGGGTCAGACCCCCGCAGCCGACGGCTCTCAGGCTGCCCTGTCCCTGGTGCTGGGCCCCGCGTGGCAGGGCAGCTTCATGGGAAGCTTGGTGCGGACTGAGCCATGGGGCCCTCTCAGGGCTCTGGGGGGTGAAGCACTGAAAACGAGTGGACGCACAGGGCCCTCTGCGGCCGGGCTGGGGGGAGAGCTCCAGGTGCCATGTGTGCTGACACAGCTGTGCCAGGGCAGCACCGGGGCATACTGCAATAGGTCAGCAGTGGAAGTCCCTTCTGCTCATCCCCCCACCCCAGCGCTAGAGTCTAGGGCCAGCCTTGGCCCTGGGCCGATCCAGGAAGACGTGGCACGGACAAGCACCAATCCCAGCCTGGCCTCTGGCGATCAGACTGTGGCAGCGCAGACAGGAGTACTCTGTGGGCGCGGCTGGCCTTGATCCCATGGCCATCGCCATAGCTGTGGGACCCCTGCCCTTTGCGGTGGGGCGTACGGGACCTCCTGCCGTTCCTCCTCACTGGTGCTCCTTGTATCTCCTGCAGATTCCGGATAACCCGCCCGACTACCAGAAATACTATCGCCAGATGAGCAAGGTACAGCTTGCCACAGGCCTGGATTTCCCTGGGATGATTCTCCCCTGTCGTTCCATGTTCGTTCCTCATGTGTCCGGCTGCCCCTAGCTCTGTTAGACTCAAAGCGGAGCTATCCTGTGATAGCATCAGAGGGAGGCTCTGGCCGCAGAGCGACTCTCTGGTGCCCGGAGGAGTCTGCGGCTGTGACTGTGATCCCAGGTGCCGAGGGGCTGGCAGTTAGACAGGCTGGGCCACCGCGCACACGCTCTGCCTGCTTGGAAGAAGGGCACGAGCTGGCGTTTACCTGGCGGTGCCCGTGGCATATGAAGCAGAACAGCAGGTGGCCTGGTGTCCGTATATGCGGGCGGGGCTTGGCCGATACACATCACATCGCAGCGGAGGGGCTCTGTAAGCCGAGGCCGATAGGGTGTGGGTGCAGGGGTGGCCGCCAGGCCAGTTGCCGTGGAAGGAGATGCGGCACAATCCCACTAAGGCCTGTTTGTGGCTGGGGCTGGGCAGCGTTGTTTTCTCCAGTGCGGTATTTTTTGGTGAGGGAGGCTGCCTCACCTGGGAAATTATGAGGGTCCCATATAACAGGCAAAGGGCAGCCAGACACAGCACGAGCTCCTGCCCCCAGACTCCTCCGCGGCAGCCCCCGCTGTGCCAGCTCTGGGCCTCACCTGCCCCAGGGGCTCCCGTTGGGCCCAGCTGCTCAGTGACTGTGACTGTCTGTGAGGACGCCTGTCCATGGCATGGGCTGGACTTCACCTGTCGCTGGCACTCTGCTTGGGGCCCAGACCTAGGTTTGGTCCCAGCCTCCAGCGTGAAAGCTATTGCAGTAACTCCTGGTGCCACCTCGCTGTTAAGGAGGGATTCCCCAGCCTCCTGCTGGACTCGGTCGGGGGGGATGGTTGTGAGCGTTCTCTCCCCAGTTCGTGTGCACAAGCGGAGCTGTAATGTGGGGTTGCATGAGGGGGCTCCACCTTCCCTTGGGCAGGGCAGGGCAGAGCGTGGCGGGGGAGTTGCCCTCGCTCTCCGTGCTCCTGGGGCTGAGTGCTGGTGCCTGACTCCCCAGGGCGGATTCCCCTTCAGCACCCGTGACTGCGGCTGGATCGTGGCTGACTGCACTGCGGAGGGGCTGAAGTCGGTGATGCTGCTGCAGGAGACGTGTCCCTTCATAGCAGAGCACGTCCCCACGGGGCGCCTCTTTGATGCTGTGAATGTGGTAAGAGGTGGCGGAGACCCAGTGGGGAGGGAGACCCTCCGAGTCAGCGCCACGTCTCTCGGAACAGCTTAAAACAAAATGGCTTCTGGGTGAGGGATCTTCTCCCCCTGTGGCCTCCGGCGTCCTGTGGCTGGACATACGACCTGCTGGGTTTGAGCCTGGGATCACATCTGGATGTGAGCTGGGCCTGGCTGGCATGAACCCCAGGAGGAGCCCCGGCAGGGCTGTTAGTGCAGGGCCTCTCGCTGCCAACGGGTGTCGCTCCCGAGTCCTGAGAGAGGAGCAGCGCATGCAGCCTGACAGGCCACGACCAGGTTGCCCTGGGTGCGGGAGAGAGCGCAGAGCTGTTCTCAGTCCCTGCAGGGGTGCGTGGAGTGACAGCGCAGCGCCTTTCCCCGGGCGGGCAGGCTGCTCACAGCACAGACACCCTGGGCAGGGAGCTCATTCGCCCAGGTCTTGGGGAGCAGACGCGAGCGTCCCGAGCTGGCTCCAGGGCCTTGGAGACCAGGCGGCTATTCCGTGGGGAGGATAAAAGTGCCTCTGGCTCTGGGCAGCTCCTAGCAAAAGGGAAACGAAAAAAGAGGGAAGAAATGAGGCCTCATTTAGCACAAAATTGAGATGTTGAGAATAAAATCAAGGAGCCAAAGAACATGAAGAGAAAAAAATTCTTGAATTGCCTATGCACCAATGCTCAGGGCCCGGGTGGCAAACAAGAGGAATGGGAATTGCTCATCTATGAGCATAAATGTGATCTAGCTGGCATTACTGAAACCGGCTGGGACGAGTCTCACGACTGGAATGTTAAAATCGTTAACGTTAATCGTAATGTTAAATACGGCCTATTTAGCAAGGATCCAGTGGGCAGAAGGGGAGGGGAAGTGGCATCTGCATAAAAAATGGCATCACCTGTCCTGAGTCACCGATAACTCAGAAGCCAATGATCTCGAATGCTAATAGATCAATGTTCTGACAGACAGAGCACAAGTTGGTGTTTGCTACAGACCCCAAATCACACGAGGGGCCAGGATGACCGGACCCTTACGCACCTATCTACAGTGTGTAGGGGGAAAAGCTGTGTGATCGTGGGGAACTTCAGTCAGAGTGACACGCACTGGAGGGCTCATGCAGCCAGTACCAAAACATCCTTGGGATTTCAAAATCTCATTGACCGTTTCCTAACTCAAAAAGACACGCAAGAATTCTATGTTGGACCTCGTCTTGACAGATAAAGAGAAACTGATCACACAACTAAATATTAATGGTAGCTTAGGTACAAGTGATCATAACTTGATCACATGAGTAATGTGCAAACAGAATAAAGTGCAGACCAGAGGCATATATACTTGTTACTTTAAAAGGACCAATCTCACAAAGCTAAACAATTATGACCCAAATCAGCTGGGAGGAAGAATTTAATCAGAGAAAATGTGGATGATAACTGGGAATCGTTTAAGAACAATTCGATGTCCAAAAGCTACAATCCCACAATCAAGGAAGAAGGCGGTAGTGGATAACGAAACACCTGGATAAGAGGGGAAGTGAGGGCACCTATAAAAATAAGAAAACAATATATAACAAATGAAAGAAAAGGGAAGTTGAAACCTGATGCTAAGAATTGTAGAAAATGGATGTGGGAAACAAAGAGGCACAAGAAGAAATCTATGGCCTGCAGAGTTAAGGACAATAAGAAGGAGTTTTTTAAGATATTAAGAACAAAAGAATCCTGACAATGGTATTGGTCCATTACTAGATGAAAATGATAGAATGATCAGTAATAATGCAAAACAAAGCAGAAGTGTTCAATAAATATTTTTTATCTGTATTTGGGGAAAAGCCAGATGGTGTTGTCATTATCATATGATGATGATCTTTACATTCCACTAGTATCTCTGGAGGGTGTTACAGCAGCAACTAAAGTTAGACATTTTAAAATCAGCAGGTCCAGATAACTTGAATCCAAGAGTTTTAAAAGAGCTGGCTGAGAAGCTCACTGGACTGTAAATGTTGATTTTTCAATAAGCCTTGGAACATTGAGGACATTCCAAAAGACTGAAAGAAAACTAATGTTGTGCCAGTATTTGAAAAGGGTAAATAAAATATTTGAGTTAATTATAGGCCGGTCAGTGTGACATCAGTCCCTGGCAAGATAATGGAGCGGCTAAGGAACTCCATTAATAAAAAATTAAAGGAGGGTAATATAATTAATGCCAGTCACCATTGAGAATAAAATTAGAATAATCAAAAATTATTTATGGAAAATAGATCCTGTCCAGTTTGGTTGATAAAGGTAATAGTGTTGATGTAAGACTTAGACTTTTGTAAGATGTTTGATGTGGTACCACACAAAATTTGGTGAAAAAACTAGAACGATACAAAATTAACATGGTAAACATTAAATGGATTAAAAACTGGCTAACTGATGGGTTTCCAAATGTAATTGTAAACAGGGGATCGGCATCAATGCCGACTCCCTCAGGGAACAGATGGCCAGGATCCCCTGGGGGACTAACATGAAGGGGAAGGGAGTCCAGGAGAGCTGGCTGTATTTCAAGGAATCCCTGTTGAGGTTACAGGGACAAACCATCCCGATGAGTCGAAAGAATAGACACATGCTCTGGAATGGTGGTTGAAGCATAAAGGGACATACGTATCTTTAGTGCATCTGGCATGTAAATATCTTGCAATGCCAGCTACAACAGTGCCATGCAAATGCCTGTTCTTTCTTTCAGATGACGTAAATAAGAAACGGGCAACATTATCTCTTGCAAATTGTAACCAAACTTGTTTGTCAGAGCGATTGGCTGAACAAGAAATAGGACTGAGTGGACTTGTAGGCTCTAAAGTTTTACATTTTTATTTTTGAAAGCAATTTTTTTGTACATAATTCTACATTTGTAAGTTGCACTTTCATGATAAAGAGAGTGCACTACAGTGCTTGTATAAGGTGAATTGAAAAATACTCTCGTTTTTTACAGTGCAAATATTTGTAATAAAAAAATATAAAGTGAACACAGTACACTTTGTATTCTGTGTTGTACTTGAAATCAACATATTTGAAAATGTAGAAAACATCAAAAATATTTAAATAAATTCTATTCTATTATTGTATAACAGCACAATTAATTGCACGATTAAACACGATTAACTTTTTTAATCATGCAATTTAATCATGATTAATTTTTTTTTTAATCGCTTGATAGCCCTAAATTTTATAAGTGACCTGGCAGAGGACATAAAATCATCACTGATAAAATTTGCAGATAACACATAGATTGGGGGAGTGGTGAATAATGAAGAGAACAGGTCACTGATTCAGAGCGATATGGATCACTTGGTAAGCTGGATGGAAGCAAACTGCATTTTAATATGGCTCAATGTAAATGTATACATCTAGGAACAAAGAGTACAGGCCATACTTACAGGATGGGGGACTGTATCCTGGGAGGCAGGGACTCTGAAAAAGATTTGGGGGGCCTGCTGAAGAATCAGTTGAACAGGAGTTCCCAGTGCCAAGAGAGCTAATGGGATCCTGGGATCCATAAGCAGGGGAATCTCAAGTAGGAGGAGGGAGGTTATTTTATCTCTGTATTTGGCACCGGTG
Organism: Natator depressus; assembly: GCF_965152275.1. NCBI lineage: Eukaryota > Metazoa > Chordata > Testudines > Cheloniidae > Natator > Natator depressus. The sequence continues at coordinate 76,747,523 of NC_134244.1, forward strand.
TGACCATTGCTGGAATCCCGTGCCCAGTTCTGGTGTCCAAAATCCTTCTTGGACTATGATAAACTGGGGGGGTCAGAGAAGAGCCACGAGAATTATTAAAGGATTAGAAGACCTGTCCCATAGATTGACCTCCTTGAGTCTATCACTGTTTAGTTTAACAACGTGAAGGTTAAGGGGTGACTTGAGTCCAGTCTAGAAGTACCTACATGGGAAACAAATATTTAATAATGGGCTGTTCGGTCTAGCACAGAAAGGTCTATCATGATCCAATGGCTGGAAGCTGAAGCCAGACAAATTGAGACTGGAAAGAGAGGGTATTTAAAATTTGGAACAACTCAAGGGTTGTGGTCAATTCGCCATCACTGGCCATTTTAAAATCAAGATTGGCTGTTTTTTAGAGGGTCTGCTGTCATTGGAAAAGACTTACTTTGGGGCTGGTCTCTGGCCTGTGCTATGAAGGTCAGGCCAGCCCTTCTGGCCTTGGGATCTAGGGTTCTGGAGAGGGATTGTGGGGGTCGTGGGGAGGGGGTTGATTTTTAGCAGGGAGTGAACAAGGCTGGTTTGGATTGTCAATCTCTTCCTTTCCATGTCCGGGCAGTTGTTGAGCATGAGGAATCCTGATGGAGGCTTCGCGACGTACGAAACCAAGAGGGGGGGCCGGCTGCTGGAGCTCCTGAACCCCTCGGAGGTGTTCGGTAAGGGTAGGCGCGATGTGCCTCTCTCCAGCTACTGTTGCTCGCACCGCGAGGGGAGGCAGGGCCAGGTCTGCTGGGAGTGCTGCCCAAGGCAGGCTCGGGGGGTCTCGGCCCAGTCACACAGCCAGTGCCCATCCCCAGAGACAGCCCCTCTGCACAGCTCCTTGGATGGGAGTGCACCGGGGAGGCAGGGCCCCTGTCAGCGCCTGGCATTGTCCTCGAGCTGCTTGCTGGCCACGAGTCCCTGTATGATGGGGATGCTCACTGCTGCTTCTCCTGTCTGGCAGGTGATATCATGATAGACTACTGCTATGTGGAGTGCACGTCGGCCGTCGTGCAGGCACTGAAGCACTTCCACGAGGCCTTCCCTGAGCACCGGGCCCAGGAGGTCAGGTAACAGGGAGAGGGAGCACCGAAGTGTCAGTTCAAAGCTTGCACCCTGGAGAGGTCAGTAAGTGGGGCCTGCTGGGATGAACCTGGCGCGGGCTCCGCCTGTATGCTCTGACCCGCAGGGCAGACCCTGCCGCACACAGCTCCGGGAACGAACCCGGTAACCGAACATGGCAGCTGCTGTCCCAGCGGGTGCCGCTGGTTGGGTGCACGCCCCTGGGACAGCCCTGCCCTGGGGTAGTGGGGGGCACCCTCCTTTCCTAGCTACCCTTTCAGAACAGCCCACCTGAGTACATCTGCTTCCTGTGTGAGGCCAGGATGTGTTTCATCTGCAGACCAGCTGGGAGGCCACTAGCAAACGTCCCGGGGTGGAGGTCCTGTCTCCATCTGAGCCCCCAGGGGCTGTGGAAGCTCAGTCCCGCTTGCAGCTTAAGGCCCTCGGGTGATCCTTTTAATAGGGGCCAGGCCCCCACTTCTCAGAGGGGATGTGAGCTCCCAAGGAGCCCCTGGGTCGGGCAGGCAGGAGGACAGACGATGCACACTAAGGAACCCCCTCTCCTCCTGTCTAGAGAGACGCTGCGCAAGGGCCTGGAGTACTGCTGCAGGCTGCAGAGAGCTGACGGCTCGTGGGAAGGGTGAGTGGCCACGGGCACCTCTCGTGCAGCAAACTCCCTGCTGCTCGGGGCAGGAGGCGGCTGGGGTGAGGGGAGAGGGGCTGGTGTCTGCACTCTTGGGCAACCCTCTCTCCCCTTTCCCTCTGGGTGTGCCAGGGTCTGGGGGACGGGGTGTGGGGGGCTGGCTCAGGGAGCCCACAGCAGTCCGGCCTGTTATGGTTGTGTCTAGGGTGCCGCTGCAGACCGGAGTCTGTGGCGCTGGGTGCTGTACAGTGAGTGACTAGCCCCCTTAGCTTGCGGACTAGAGACGAGCCAGACATGCAGCGACGTGGGATGGGATGTGACTCCTGGCCCGTGTGTGTGCGACAGCTCTAGTAAAGGCTCAGTGTAGCCTGAGGGGACAGCCGGAGGCGACAGGGTCCTCCCCATGGTCTGTGGCGGGGAGGGACTGTACTGAGAGGGGGGGACTTCCCATGCCCATCTGTGGTGCGGGGGGCCGGTGGTGTTTAGAGCCGCAGAGTGTTCTGCGCTGCCTGACGCCGGCGCTCTCCTCCCGTCAGGAGCTGGGGCGTGTGCTTTACCTACGGCACCTGGTTCGGACTGGAGGCCTTGGCCTGTCTGCAGCACACCTACGAGAACGGGTGAGTGTGGGAATCCGGCACGGCTCTGAGCGTGGCTCCCTGGCTGCCCGGGGCCTGAAGGGCATGGCCTGGAGGGGCTGGCGCCATCCCTGGAGCACGGGAGGTGCTGCATCACTCTGCTGGGAGAGGAGCTTGTTCAAACCCAGAGCAGCCTTCCCTGCCGGGCTCCTCTGTCCTGTCCTGTAGCCCTCCCGTCCTCCACTCACTGACAGTCACAGCCCTTGGGGCCTTGTCCCCAGCCCGTGGTCCCCTTGCTCCAGCTTGTTGGCCGCACGCAGCTGGGGGCTCTGGTGTTCAGAGCCAGCTTGTGCACTCGCCAGAGGAGCTCGCCTGGCCCTAGGCTGCTGCTCCCACCCCCGGGGCCAGGGCTTATCTCGGAGCCCCAGGCTCCTGCTAGAGCCTGACTGGCCCAGCTTCACACTGTCTCCTGCCCCTGCCTGCTCCACCAGCCCCTTCCCCCAAAGCCCCACGAGGCCGCCCTGGCTTAGGCCCTTTGCCCCCAGTGACTCCCACTGCTCTGCCTTGTCCCTTCAGAGCCGCATGCAGGGAGGTGAGCCAGGCCTGCCAGTTCCTGGTCTCCAAGCAGATGGAGGACGGTGGCTGGGGAGAGGACTTTGAGTCCTGCGAGCAGCGCAGATACGTGCAGAGCCCCACCTCCCAGATCCACAACACCTGCTGGGCCCTGCTGGGGCTCATGGCCGTCAGGTAGGAGCACCGACGCCGCTTCTCACGGCAGAACATCGCCCTCTTCACCCGCATTCACAGAGCACGGCCCTGCCAAGGAGCTTGGCACCGGGGCGCTGGCGTGGAAGCCTTCATTCGCGCCATGCCTGCCCCCTGCTGTGCTCTGCGGTGTCCTGGCCTGGGTAGCCCAGAACACACGCCCCAGCGATCGGGAGGCGCCCGTGCCAAGAGGGGTTAGCCAGTGACCGCTCCGATCCACGGGCTGGCTCTTGGTGCCGTCGTCACGCCACCGGCTTCCCCACAGCGAGCGTCCGGGCTCTGCCAGGCAGCAGCGCAGCCCAGAGCTGCCACCCCAGCCTTGGCACGGCCGGATGTGGCTGCTGTCGCAGGCCTGGCTTTAATGCCTGGTGCTTCCTCACCTGCTTGGTTGTCTGGGGCCTTTGGTGCCCACCCTGCCGGCCTGTGAATGACACAGAGGTGGGGGGTGTGTGGCCATAGTGTGAGTGCTGGGGGCTAGTGGGGAGAGGAGAAGAGCTTTCCTGTTCCCGCTGCGGTGCCGGGGAGGGAGAGTGGACAGCTCCGGCTGTGGCTGCGTGCGCTAGGGGTCGGGGGCTAGCATGCTATTCGGAGTCAGCCCCACTGACCTCAGCCCCTTTGCTTTGCAGATACCCAGATGTTGGGGTGCTGGAGAAGGGGATCAAGGCTTTGATTGACAAGCAGCTGCCCAATGGTGACTGGCCTCAGGTATGCAGCTCCTCTTTGCTCTCTCTAATGTGTCCAGCCCCTATCACTGCAGGCATTTCAGCCAGCCAGCCTTCTCCCTCTCGTCCCTCCCAGCTGTGGGAGAAGCAGGCTGACGACTCAAAGGGTTTTGCTGGGAGCTGTCAGTGAGGGGGAATCGCTGGTTGAGGATGGCTCCGTGGAATCGCTGAGCTTTGCATTTCGTTCCGGCCTGTGGTCTCTTCTGTCATGTGGCAGTGAGTTCCACAGTCCAGGTCCAGCTCCAGGGAGAACTGTCTCATGTATTGAAAAGCCTCCCTGTCTGGGTGAGCTGGTGGAATGCAGTTGTCAGGAGAAGTCATGGGTCTCAGGAGAAGGGACGATCTCCCTGGTGGAGAAGGTTTAAACAGCAGCTGGAGCCCTTGCCCTGGACTCTGTGAGAGGGGAGCAGGTACTGGGGTGACCTGTGGGGCAGAGCAGGGAGCTGCAGCATGTTGAACCAGCAGGAGCTGTTCAGAGCATGTCGGTCCATCCCTAGCTGCAGTAATGAGCTGTAGATCTCACAGAGAGGTGGGGGTGCCGGGATACACTCTGGGTGGGCCCTGCTTCTGATCAGTGCAGGCTTCGGGCTGAGGCCATGAGGTGAGGGGGCTTTTGCTGTCGTGGTTGCTTGGGGATCCAGGCACCATGCAGAGCCCAAAGCAGCCCAAGGCTGCAAAGCAGCGAAATGCTGTGGGAGCAGATGCCCTCGGCAGTGGGAGTGTCCCAGATGAGGCAGGGTCTCTGGCTGACCTCCCTCCTCTCCCTACCACGCTGCCCCTGGGCTCCGCTTTGCCAGCTGCCTGTCATCTCCCCGCTGTTCATGCTGGCAAACTAAAGAGCGCCCCAAGCCAACCCTGTGTGCCCTGTCTTCCCCTGCCAGCACTCGCCCTCCGCGTTATGTGGAGCTGGGGCCATTGTGGGGTTTGCTGCTTTGTGCACATGGAAGTAGCCTGTAAAATCCCTGGATGTGGATCCGTTTTGCATCCCAGTGGCTCACCATACCGCAGGGAACCCTGGGTGCAAGGACTGTGGGCAGGACGAGGCTTCTTCTATATATCTCTGGGGTATTCCCCCTTCGCTCAGGCCGCGTGGCTTTGTGTGACTCTACCTGACCCTTCCCAGGGCCCCGTGCCCTCGACTAGCGGAGCCCTGGATCCAGCTGGAACCAGGAACAGGGCAGGGCGCGGCTCATTTGCTGACCCCTGTTGTTCAGTGGCTGGAGGTGTACGGGGAGATGCGGGCACCGTGTGCTAAGGGGATGGGAGTGGATGGGCAAAGGGCTGCAGGGAAGCTCTGGGAGGTGGGGAGGTCTGACTGCCTGATTCTGGGGCCGGCCCCAGCACACGTTAGAGCAGCCCAAGGACTGTTTTAGTACATGGGGCTGGCCGCAATCCCATCCAGCAGCACGCTCCATCCGTGCCACGACCACGCCACATGCTGGAGGCTGCAAGAGCCTGTTAACGCTGGCTCTGTGCCAGGCAGGGCAGTCCCCACCTAGGCACTGCTGGCCAGTGTCTGGCCCCTAGGGGCCACCGGAGTGGGTGGGGAGCCTGGCCCTGGGTGTGTGCGGTGAGTCCTGCCTCAGCAGGAGTGAGCAGGAGGGCAGGGAGTGTATCCGTGTGCCGGGACATGTGGGAAACATGGGTGCATCAGTCATAACATGGCTGCTTGGCACAGTACCTGCAACAGACCTGTGAGAGTGCAAAGGGCTTGTGGGACTTCCCCTTGCTCGTGAGCACCCTGCCAATCCTGCCTCTTTCTGTCTCTCTCCTCTCGCAGGAGAACATCTCTGGAGTGTTCAACAAGTCCTGTGCAATCAGCTACACCTCCTACCGCAACGTCTTCCCCATCTGGGCCCTGGGGCGCTTTGCACGCCTGCACCCCGGCAGCAGCCTTGCTGGCAAGCTGCAGCCCAGGTCCTTGCACGGCGAAGAGGAGATCCTGGCTGGAGGGACGTGGGATGGGGTTCTGTTAGGGTCCCCCTCTGTCTGAGCCTTGGCAGGGGCAGTGAGTGTGTGGGCACTGGCTGGCTTATAGTCAAACATGCTGTACGGCTGGGGCCTGGCTTGAAGGGACCCCTCTTCCCGGCTCCCTTGTGTCACAAGGCTGTGCCGTGCAGGGCAGGTTGCTGTGGGGTGGGGCCTACCCGGGTGACCTCGAGCAGGTGTCTGCACTTCAAGCTGGAGGAGACGCCAGCGCTCGCTGAGACGGAGATCATGCCCTGACCCTGGGGTTCCCAAACCTCTTTCCCCGAGGCCCACCTGTGTAACTGCCATGGGCGCTGCCGCCCACTAGAAACGCTTCCTGAGGAGACCCGTTAATTTTAATTACTGCATCCATATAAACGATAACACTAGAAACGATGTGCTTGGTTCCTTTCCCTTGTGATCTCAGCTGGACATCCCGAGCAGCACTCACTCAGAGAAATGCCCCAGGGTCTCGGAAACCAAACCGGTCGGTAAAGCTACGCTTTAAACCCCGTGGAGAGCAAAATGTGGTGTTCTCACAAGGAAAACGCACTTCGGTATACAATGGAACAATAAGCAACACAACAATGGTAACACAACTGTTGAATAATTACACATTGTGTTCTTTTGATTTTAAAACAAAATAGTTGGCCAACTTAGCACACAATATTGTGTTTTCTATTTTTTTTTTTTTTAGTGTAAAATCTGAATGTTTACGGTGTGTAAGTAAAGACCCAGCTCAGCTCTCTACTAATTAGGTCAAATATTGTAAATAAAAATATAAAATAACTTACAGACCAGGAGTCTTCCTAATGGCACAGGTGTGCCTGCTTCTCCTTGCACTTTTTTTCCAGCTGGGGACATATGTTAGCAAGACTCAACCTGATCTCATCTTCAATTTTCAGCCTTTCAGCCAGCTTACAGTGCAGGGAGGGAGTAGCTAGGGGCTGTGTGCAGCCAGGGGGTAGGTCATGGTGTGAGGGGGGTAGCTAGGGGATGAGTACAGGCCAGGGGTAGCTCAGGGTGCAGGGAGGGAGTAGCTAGGGGATGAGTACAGGCCAGGGGTAGCTCAGGGTGCAGGGAGGGAGTAGCTAGGGGATGAGTGCAGGCCGGGAGCAGCTCAGGGTGCAGGCAGGGGATAGCTAGGAGCTGTTCTGTGGCCCACAGCGTGGAAACCCCTATGCTGGAGGCAGAGCTTATCTGCCCCAGTGAGAGCAGCGGGAGGGGCTGGGTGCTCTGAGTACAATCCTGCTGAGACCGTAGCGATGTACCCAAGGCGCCCGCCCTTCCCCCTGTTCGCACGGCTGTGGTGCCCTAGCTTGGGTATGTCTCCTCCAGCTCGTGGCCTCGCTGTCCCCTGCAGAGTTGCCCCTCCCCAGCTCAGCGTATCAGATGGGATACTTAGCAAAGGGGGCTTCCCTCTCCCTCCCTGGGGTGCTCTCGATTTCCGCCTCGTTGCCTGTGGCAGTGTTGCTTGGTGCTGGGAGCTGCCTCCCCGGCTGTGCTGCAGGGCCTGTTCCCGAGCTCTGTATAACTAGCCTGGCACGGCCTTGTGCACACGCACTGCCGTGGGGCATGGGTGGAGCTGGTCTCCCCGTGAAAAGGCAGGTACCTCAGTCACACTGGTGCTCTGCAAGCCCCCTCTCCCCCACCTAAGGCCAAGTACTATCCTACAGATAGCTCTGTTCTTCAGTCGCTCTCCAAACGCTTTACACAGGAGGGCAGTGTCACTATCCGTGCTGTACAGCTGGGGAAACTGAGGCCACATGACTTGTCCTAGGTCACCCCGTGGGCCAGCTGGGACCAGAACCCAGGTTGCCAGAGTCCCTGGCCAGTACACTGTCCACTAGGCCACGCTGTAGGTCAGGCTGTCTCCCACCTAACTATCCCTCAAGGGAGCGGGGTGGTGGCTAATGGTGCGTCGTGCCGGGGGGCAGCATTGCTCGCTCTGTCCTTGAGACAGATGGAGGAGAAGCTCCTGCAGGCACAGGCTGCCAGGGCTTCGGCTGAGCACGGAGGTATTTTTATCATAGTTTTTACCTTGAGGCAGCAGCGGTGTGTGAAATCTCGTTCAGCTGCCTGACAAATGTACTCATTGCTCGGCTGTGCTGCCGGCCTGCGCTGGGGAGCGCTGGCCCTGGGAGAGTTCCTGTCCCATGGAGTATCTGGTACGAGGTGTGGGATCGCGCCGTGAGCCAGTCCTGTGCTCCCGCGCTCGGCGGGGTCGGGCAGCATGAATGATCTCGTTCCATTGCTGCTCGATATCCCTTGAATACTCCCTAACCGTCAGGGTGGTTAAGCACTGGAATAAATTGCCCAGGGAGGTGGTAGAACCTCCATCATTGGAAATTGATAAGAGCAGGTTAGACAAACACCTGGCAGGGATGGTCTATTATTAATAGAGTCCTGCCATGAGTGCAGGGGACTGGACTGGACCTCCAGTGCGTCTATGACTGTGGGGAGTGTGCTCTGGGGCAGGCGGGGACACAGGGACGTCCCCTCCCCACTCTGCTAGCTGAACAGTGTTTGGGCACTGACCACGCTGCCAACCCTGAAACATCTAAAATCATGAGTCGTCCCCCTGCCCCCTGAAACCTCCCATGAGATTGGCCCCCCCAAATCATAAGGCTTGTTAGAAAAGCTGACCCCATATTTATAGTCCGTCTCCTGACATGTCAGGCGCCCCGGGGCTGCCCCGGTGTCCGAGCGAGACGGTTCAGTGAGCACCGTGCTGTGGCCCCCGCTGCAGGACCCTCGCTCGCGGCCTGGGGCCTGCACTAGGCGCTGTACAGACACAAGGCAAGCAGCAGTCCCCACTGTGCAGAGCGGAGACTCCAGAGCAGAGCGAAGGGGTGAGTTCGTCAGGTGGGAGCTGGCCGTGGCACTCCCCAGGCTTGTCTCCTGGAGGGGCTCCCAGACTGCCATGAGACAGGCGCCTCCGGCCCAGCGGGGGTGTAACAGCTGGGCAGCTGGCTGCGCTGTCTCCCCCCTGCAGCAGGAGGAGGAGCCCACAGCAGGGGGCGGCTGGGTGGAGAATTCGGAAGCAAACCCCCGCCTGAAGAGTCAGGTGAGGCTGTGCAGGGCGAGCTACCCCCTGACGTGTATTTAGTCCTGGGGCCGCCCTAGGAGGGCAGCAACCCAGGCTTGGTGGTCACTGGCCAGGGCCCTCTGTGTGTCTGCTGCTGGTCCCCAGGGCCAGGAGGGGGAGAGAGCCTGCTCCTCCATTTCTCATTCAGTTAACAGCCCTGGCAATGCCCTGGGTGCAAATAAACCCTAAATGCACCCCCCAGCCCTGGGAATAGGGGCCCTTCCAAAAGCCCCCCTGGAGAGGTGGGGAGGGGCTTGGGTCTAATCAGCAGGTCGTGGCCCTGCCAGAGCCTCCATGAGCAAAAGTGGCCGACGCGCAGGGAGCCGTGGCCTGGGTTCCCCCTGGAACGGCACGGTTACCACGGCCGTTTCAATCAGCCCTGGCGAGAGGGCTGCCTGGATTCCCCCAGCCGGCTCCAGCCAGAGCGGCTCCGGCGTGGAGCAGCGTCGCCTGCTGGAGGAGGTGCAGATGTCCCCGGCACGGCTCGCGCAGGGGGTTTGGAAGATGCTGTGTGCCACCACCAGGCAGATTCCTACCAATGCTGTAGCCCCCATCCATTCCCATTCACCTCCCGCTGCCCGTCCCTTAGCCCAGGGCGACCTGAAGGGCCAGCAGAGGGCTGAGACATAAGGCCCAGATCCTTGGCTGGTGCAAACCAGCCTGCCCCCATTAAAGGCGTGGAGTGAAACTGGCTTCTGCCAGCTGTGGGAGGATCTGGCCTGTCGCCATGTTGTTAGTCAAGGGTGAGGGTAGCGCCCACCACACGTGAAAGCATCGAGCATCGCCATGCGGTACTGGAGCGTCCACATGCAAGCGCCAGTGTGTCCTGGCTCTGCTCAGCCTGCCCGCGGTAGGAGATGCTGTAACAGACGCCGGGCAAGGAAAGGAAATGCCCTGTACCCCGAACCTGTCTGATGGAAACAGCCAGCCAGTCTGACGGGTACCAGAGCAAAGTTGGGCCTGTCGGGCCTGGGTCTTCATGCACTAACATTGTTTATACACCAAAAACACAGCGAGATGCAAACATGAAGGTTTACGTGGAGCAAGAGGAAAACGAGAGCAGTTACAGAGAGAGAGGGATATGTGCACACAAAGGGAGACAGAGAGGGGTACACAAAGTGAGAGGGACACCCAAACCCAGGGTCACAGGGAGCGAGAGGGACACACACACACACAGAGTTACAGGGAGAGAGAGGGACACACAAACCAGAGGGCTCCAGGGAGACAGATGGACACGCACGCCCACGGCCACAGGGAGCAAGAAGGACACGTACACAAAAGGTTACAATTACAGGGAGAGAGGGAGACACACACACAGGGTCAGAGAGAGAGGGACACGCACGGAAAGCGTCACAGAGAGGGACACGCACACACAGTGTCACTGGAAGAGAGAGAGACATGCACAGAAAAGGTCACAGGGAGAGAGATGGACACACACGGGTCACAGGGAGCGAGAGGGACACACATAGAAAAGGTCTCAGGGAGAGAGACACATACGCACATACACAGGGTCACAGGGAGAGAGGGACACACACAGGGTCACGGAGCGAGAGGGACACACAGAACAGGTCTCAGGGCGAGAGGGACACACACAGGGTCACAGAGAGAGACACAGACGCGTACACACAGGCTCACAGAGAGGAAGATGTACACGTACACACCCAGGGTTACAGGGAGAGAGAGGGACACACACGCAAAGCGTCACAGGGTTGCCTTTGGCTTTAGAGCTGTGATCTTTTCCCTCTAGGTTGGGAAGCTCATTTCATTGTTTCCTGGGGGGCCAGAAACCGGCTCAAAGGGCTAGTATGTGTTATGGCTTGTTGCATTGCCAGGCAGTGGCCATCGGATCCTGCATGTGTAACTCTGTTAATTTGAGCAGCCTGAGGCCGTGGCGGACTCAGAGTTAGTGGGGCCCTGTGCGCAACTTCACTTCCGGGGCCCCACCTCGGGACCCAGCCAAGAAAGAGGACATTCTCTCTTATCTCCCCCCCATTTTCCATTCTTTTCTTCTTCATCCTCCTCCTATATTATAAATAATAGGAAGTAAATGACAATAAAGTGAGGTACCTTGATTGGGGCAGGGGGTTGGGGGGCGGGAGGGGGGGCGGGGTGCAGGCTTTGGGCTGGGGCAGGGAGTTAGGGAGCAGGAGGGGTGCGGGGGTCGGGCTCTGGGAAGAAGTTTGGGTGCAGGATGCAGGCTCTGGGCTGGGGCAGGGGGTTGGGGTGTGGGAGGGGCCAGGGGGGTGGCACTTACCTTGGGCGGTGTGGGTCCCAAAGTGACCGGCGCACCCCTCAGAGGGAGGGGAGACAGCACGGGCAAGGGGTGGCCTGAGCCCACCTGTGCTGCTGGTTGCCCGTCTCTGCGCCCCTTGGGGAGAGGGGGGGGCAGCGGGTCTCCGTGCACTGCCCGGGGTGGAGGCAGTGTGCGGAGCCACCTGCCCCCTGCCAGCAGCCGGCCACTTCTGGCAGCAGCATGGGGCCACCGGCCAAGGCATGCAGGCAGCCTGCCTGAGCCCTGGTGCGCCACCGGCTGGGACTTGGGGGCAGGTTGTCAGATGAGATTTGTCCTGCATTTTGGGGCCCCTGTCGTTGGGAGCCCCATGCCACCGCACTGTTTGTTTCATGGAAAATCCGCCTCTGGCCTGAGCCCTGTTAAAGATTTAGCCAGGATTAGGTAACATTTAACGATTAGCGTGTTGCTCTTGGACAACTGGTGCAGTCAGCCCTGATCCCTTTCTCACATGAGTAGCCTTTGTTCATGTGAGCAATCCCATTGGTCTGAATAAGGCTTACCCCATAGATAAGTGGGGGAGGAGGGGAAGCCTGGGCCATTTACAGATATGCTTTTTATCTTCTGCGGAGGAGTCAGCATTAATAGGGTCCAGTATGCTCTGTTTCCTTGGGAAGAGCCCTCCGCTTCTGGGGAGAGACACCAGCACTGTGTTGCTGGGGCCTGGAGAGAGGGTGCTGAGATTCATAGAGGCATTCATCAATTCTATGGCCAGAAGGGACCATTGTGACCATCTAGGCCACGGGTGGGCAAACTTTTTGGCCTGAGGGTGCTCCGGACTGGGACCGAGGGGTTTGGAGAGCGGGAAGGGGATCAGGGTTGGGGCAGGGGGTTGGGGAGAGGCTCAGGGGTGCAGGCTCCGAGCGGCGCTTACCTCATGTGGCTCCCGGAAGCAGTAGCATGTCTCTTCTCCGGCTCCTACGGCACGCCGGAGAGGGCCATTGGAGCATGTGGGAGCCGGAGCGGGGCCATGCTGCGGCTTCTGGGAGCCACGTGGAGTCGCCCCCAACTCACCGCCCCAGCAGAACGCTGCAGTGGGGCCGAGCCGCATGGTGTAGCCCCCAACCCAGCGCCCTGGCTGGAGCGGGGCCAAGCTGCATGGTGTGGCCCCCTGACCCAGCACCCTGGCTGGAGCGCTGGAGCGGGACAAGCCCCTGACCCTGCTCCCCAGCAGGAGCTCGCCGGCCGGATCCAGCCCGCGGGCCGTAGTTTCCCACCCCTGATTTAGTCGGACCTCCTGTACAGCACAGGCCAGAGACCTGTCCCACAATCATTGATACTGTAAGCGGGGGAATGGTCCGGTTATTGTGGGGAACTTTCCTGGCTTCTGCACTACCCCGGTGAGGTGGGCTAGTGAAAGGATCTGAGTCCTCGCTCCCACTCCCTTTACCCAGAGGCCTCCCTGCCCTTGAGGACTCCCCTTCCACTCTCCTGTCTGGCAGAGTCCTCGTAACCCTGACAAGGCTGGGCCCAGGATTCCTGGGGGGGCTTGACCCCCAACCTTGTCACGGTCACTTAGGGCAGGGGCCAGGGTGTCCCCACTCCAGAGCGCTCTCTGTGCGCTGGGCACTTCCCTGGCCCACTGACCATCACATGCAGTTCAAAGCAAATACGATTTATTAAACAGCAACCGATTTTTAAAATATAGGGAAAGAATGGGAAAGGTGAAAGGAAAACCCGTCACCCTGCTCTGTGGCCCGGGGACCCCACAGCCAGCCAGCTCGGGAACGTCCGGGCAGTTCACAGTCTGCTCCTCCCACATCCCAGGCCCCTTCTCCGGCCCTGGCTGTGCTGCAGGGATGCTGCGGGTCGGACACTTGCTCTGGCGGTGGCCACACGCCCTCAGGCTCTAGGTGGCAGGACCCTTCTTCCCAGCATCAGCCCACCCTGTCAGGGTTATGATCCACACCCAAGTCTGGCCTGCAGGGTCTATTGGCTGGGGGTGTCTCCCTGCACTGGGCCCACTGCCCAGGGTCCTCCCTCGCTCTCCCCAGCTGCTCCCTGCACCTGGCTCTGGACTCCTCCCAGCACAGGTCTGCTCTCAGGGCTGTTTCTGTGGCTCTGCTCCCAGGACGGACCTGCTTCCTGGGCTGCTTCTCTGGTTGTTCTCTCTGGCTGGCCCGGCCCTGCTCCCCAGCTCAGCTCGGGCCTCAGCCCTGCTCTCTCCTTAGCTTGGCCCCACTCTGTCGGACCCTGGCAATTCCAGCTCACGGAGGATGGGACACCCCTGGCCTCCTGACTCCATCATTGGCCTGCCCACCCTTTCAATCAGGCTGACCTGAAACACTGGTCTCTCCCCATTCCCCCTGGGGACTGTCAGTCGCAGGGTCCTGACTTCCCATCAACCCTTCCCCTTTCTTTTGGTACTGGGAGGTACCCAACCAAAACAGCCCCACTGAATGTTAGTAAGGGGCCAACAGTCCCCTTACATTCCCCCCTTGCTAAAATTCCGCCACAGTGACAGTATTCACATCAGTACATCCGGGCCCCAGAGTGACACCATATGCCCACATCATGTCATATAAAAAACACTAACAATTAAGAAAAGAACATTTAACATTCTGTGTCTAATTCTTCATACTATACATAATAATATTCATTAAAACACTACATAGAACAAATAACATCGTCATTTCTAAGTTTAACAGGCAATATAATCTTAGTAGTTCTCTTCAGGACCTTCTTCAGACTGATGGTTCATTACCCATATTTTCTATTGCCCTGTCCCTGGGTAACACCAGGTCAATGTGAGGGATCTGGCCATTTTCATCAGGGTTTGGGTTTGCCCCATTGGTTTCAGTCTCCTCAGGAAATGCTGCTTTATGCCTCCTACGAGCCCTGGTCAGACTAAAAGTCCAACGTTTGAGCTGGTCTCTATGTACTACTCTCTCAGGACCTCCTCGTTCAGGCTGGATAGTGTAAACCAGCAGTTCGGGATTGTTGTTGGTGACCACAGTGTGGGGATTTGACTCTCACTTGTCCTGTATTTCATGATGTCTCCTGTGTCTATGGCTACGAACTGGAACACAGTCACCGAGCCTGATGAGAGCCCCACTGGACTTGCGATCGTAAGTCCTTTTCCTACTTTGGGCTGTGTCTTTAGTTGTACTGAGAGCAACTTCGCTGGCTGTCTTTGGCCTGTCATGGACACCTTTGACCCAGACATCGAAATTGGTCACCTCATCCTGAGAAAAGGCTTCTTGATGCTTCCGAGGCAAGGCCCTTAAGTCAGCCACCTGCGAGGAATCAGCCCTTTGAGCACTGCTTGAACTGACGCTGGCAGTCTCCCACCACATCTTTCTCGAGGAAAGGTAACTTGTTCTCCCTTCTCCCTTCTTGTCACCCGCAGCTCATTGCCATTCTCTTCAAATGTTACCTTCACCTGAGGAACCACCTCCTCAGGCCGGTGAACCTCTGCAGTTCTGTGTCCAGGATGCAACTCCATAGCCTTTGCACTCGAGTTTAGAAGACTCACTGGTACTCTTCCTTTGAGGGCATTAGTTAGTACATTGGCTGGCTGGAGCCCATTAGGTAGGTTTACCCCAGATGTAGGCTCTACAAGAGCTCCCTATCTATTGGTATTTCCTGGTACCCAGCAGTGTTCGTCAAGGATCTTCCCTCTCTGAGGAGGAATAACAGTTTTCTGCCCACTTTAACATTTCCAATCTGCCCCACGGGGCCCAGGGAACGATTCTGCCTCTCCGCTCGAGCCAGTACTCTAATTAGCACAGCATTCTTCTTAGAGTGCCCATGACGGTTCATTGTGCTGGTTCCTTCTCCTGGCAACAGTAGCTCTTTCAGATCATCATAGAACCGTAGAATATCAGGGTTGGAAGAGCCCTCAGGAGGTCATCTAGTCCAACCCCCTGCTCAAAGCAGGACCAATCCCCAATTTTTTTTTGTCCCAGATCCCTAAATGGCCCCCTCAAGGATTGAACTCACAACCCAGGGTTTAGCAGGCCAATGCTCAAACCACTGAGCTATCCCTCCCCCCGAGATTACTAATGATATTCATCCCTAGAATCCCTGGTACTCCTTCTCCCATATGGCTCCCTTCAGAGGCTTTGTCTTTCAAGATGAAGTTGCATTTCCCTGGCAGTGACTGACCCATGTAGTCTATGTCTGCTTCAAGGCATCCCACCACTGGGCTTGCCAGTCCATTAACTGCTGTTAGACATACAAACCATGTGCTGTGCATGGTCAGCGCCTTGTCCTTCAAATATTTTTGAAAATGCGACTCAGTAATGGTGGTGACTTCTGAGCCGGTATCTAACAAACATCTGGTCTTCGCCCCTGCTGTACATACTTCACCAGTTAGACAGTCTCCAAATGCTCGCTTGCAGACGTCACTAGATATGCTGGCACTGCCCGCTTTCCTCTCAACACTGTATGCAGAGTGATTTTCCACAAAGGACAGGCCTAGGAATCCTTCTGCCACTGCTTGGCCTACTACTGCAGATGGACCACTCGCTCCTGGTGCCCCACTGGTTTCGAGTGCCTGGGACTCTGTTCTCCTTCTGCGTGGACATTCTTATCTAGTATGCCTTGGCCTTTCACAAGTGTAACAAATGTACCTTCCCTGCTCATCCTTCAGGGGGATCCCGGTGTCCTTGGAGATTTTGGCATACTAATGGGATTTTTTTCTTTCATCAACTCAGTCATCACTTTCAGCATCTCTTCCCATTGGACCGCCAGTTTTTGGACACCTTCGCTTAAATGTTCCAATCTTAACCGTCTCTTCCACAGGAACTTCCTTTTCTTCCGACCACATAATGGCAGCCTGCATGAGTTCATGGAACTTCTTACCAGGCTCTTCCTTCAACCTTCTTTTCATTTCACAGTGGAGGGAGTCATCCTAGAGCCCCTGCACCAACTGCTCTTTCAGAACCGCATCTGGGTCTGGAACTCATCGAGGGTCTCGCCGCTCCACTTTGCTCATTCTCTCCTGGAGATCATACTTGTATGCCCAGACAGTTTCACCGGGCTCCTGCTTTCTCTCAAAGAACTCCTTTAGTTGGGTTCCAATAGGTGCCTTGTCTCCATACACTTCTAGGAGGAGTACAAATACCTTTTCCACATCTTTCTTGTCTCTCATTGCCATGAACTTTACTGTGGCCTTGGCCTGGCCCTTGAGGTGCTCCTCTATGAAGTCCAAACGATCTTCTTCAGGTACTCTTAGCACACGCAGAGCTGCCTTCACAGACTTGACCCACTCCTCTACCATAATGTCTCCTGGTCTAGTCAGGAAGTCACCAAACTCTGGGACCTTCTGCTCCCATAGGGCATAAATAATCGGGGGTTTCTTAGCTTCTGCTGCCTGTTGGTCTATTACTGCCTTAGTCAGCGATAAGGCTTCTCTCTGTTCGGTTCTAGTTTTTTGTAATGCCTCAGCTTGGTCTGATAATCTGCGCTGAAGTTCAGCAAACTGGGCCTGTAGTTCTTCAATTCCAGCCATGGTAGGAACTCAACCAGTAAACCAATGGGGTGGACCTTATGGATAGGAGTCTGTCCATGATGCCAATTATGTAAGCGGGGGAATGGTCCTGCTATTGTGGGGAACTTTCCTGGCTTATACACTACCCCGGTGAAATGGGCTAGCGAAAGGATCTGAGGCCTCGCTCCCACTTCTTTTACCCAGAGGCCTGCCTGAACTCGAGGGCCCCCCTTCCACTCTCCTGTGGGGCAGAGTCCTCGTAACCTCGACAAGGCTGGGCCCAGGATACCTGGGAGGCTCCAGTCCCCTGAGGTCCGACTGGCCGAGTCCCAGAGCAGCAGGAACAGGAAGTTGCCTGACAACTGGACTCTGCCCTGTTCTGGACTGTGTGCCTTGTGCTTTCTGCTACCCATTCCTGCTGCCCCCCACCCCCAGCTCATTTTCCTGGCATCCTGACCCAGCTTGATGCCTGGCATCTGACTGGTGGTTCTGATCTCCCGTTTGTCTCCTGCCTCTGACCCCTGGTATCCTGACCCAGCCGACTCTTGAGAGTCCTGTCTCATGATCGCAGACTCTGACTACTAGGTAGGCAGGCTCCTTGAGATGATCCAATGAACGACAGGGGAGAGGGGGTAGAGGAGCAAGTGATGGGGGTGGAGCCTTTTTGGGGGGAAGAGATGGAGAAGGGGCCAGGGACTTGAGAGAAGAGGTGGGGCAGGGCCTTGGGGAGAAGAGGCAGAGCAAGGGGAGGGTCTTGGGGGGAAGAAGTGGGCCAGGGGGCGGGGCCTCGGGGATTCAGTTGCCAGCAATTACAAAGGTGGCAACCCTTTTACCCTTTTTAAATATTGGCACAACATTGGCTTTCTTCCAGTCTTCTAGAACTTCCTTAGTGTTCCAAAACTTACTGAAAATCAACATTTAAGGGTCCAGCGAGCTCCTCAGTCAGCTCTTTTCAAACTCTTGGATGCAAATTATCTGGACCTGCTGTGTTAAAAATGTCTAACTTTAGTAGTTGTTGTGTGACATTTCCCTGAAATGATAGTGGAAAGGAAAGAATGTTGTCATCATAGGATGAGATTACATCATCTGTTTTTCCCCCCAAATACAGAACAGAAATATTTACTAAACACTTCTGGCCTCTTTAATCATTAATAATGCAAAAACAATTTCTGCCTTTGCCATGTAATAAGGACCAATACTGTTGTTAGGATTCTTTGTGTTCCTATGTATAACTAAATCCTTGCGTGTCTATGTCTAGGATTTGCTTACCTCTGTGTAGGATTATGAGCACAGAATAAATTGTGGGCAACTGAAGAAAGTGTCTTCTATGGTTGATTTATCAGCAAAAAAAAAAAAAGTAGAGGGGCAGAAGATAGCCTTTCAATTGGGGTATAATTTGTGTCTTATTCTGTTGTAACAAAAACATATGTTTATATTTTATTTGTATTTTAGAACTGCTGTTACATGGATAAATAAATATTGGCTGCTCTTAATGAAACTGAATCAGACAAGAGCCTGACAGCAGAGACTAAAGCCCAGGTTATAACAGAGCAAGACTTGACCATTAAGGTTCCAGGTACAAACGATCTGCGAGTGCAGGGGTGTCACTCCTGAGTGACACCAGCATAACGGACAGTAGACTCAGGCCAGTAACTAGAGGCCAGATGGGCCTCCCTGCCAAAAGTTTCCTCTTATTTGTTTAATTAAGAAACTCTCCTTCTATTGGCTGCAGTTTTGGGTAGTTAATGAGAAACCCTGGAGATTGGGAAAGGTCACTGGCTAGGCCGTAAAAGGCTCCAGCTCTTCTAGTTCCATTTCTGAAGCCACACAGGTCAGAGCAAACCCCCAGTGCGGTCCAGGCCAAGGCACTCCCCTGGGAGGAACGAAACCAGCACAATGTCCAAACTGGTGGAGTGTGTCCCCAACTTTTCCGAGGGCAATAACAAAGAGGTAAGGGGCTGGGTTCTCTCTGTGCTGCGTGACTTGCTTTGTGGAGATAAACTGTGTGCAAGGCCTTGGCTTGTTTGCTTTTCATTTGCCCTGGGTGCTGCTTTGTGTTGATTGCCTCTGAGCCGAAGCGATGGCGTTTGGGCTGGAGTTAATGCTTGTAGCTTGTCCTTGGATGACAGCTCCTCCGACCCGTATCTGCGGCAGCTTACAGCATGGCCCCCAGGGTGCACGGCCCAATGACCTCCCCTCCCCCGGCGCTTCTCAAATGCTCCCACGGGAATCCAGGGTGAGACTCCCTGAGCTCCAGGGGCGTGGAGAGGCCCTGCGGTGCACATGTCACAGCCCTTTGTTCCACATCACCTCCGCTGCCCCAAAGGGGAGACTCGTGGCTGTGGCTTGGCTCCCACGTCGTCCGAGCTGGGGCTGAGCGAGGATGCCATCCCATACCCCCTCCCCCGGAGCGCTCCTGGCTGGAGCAAGCTAGTTTCCCCAGTGCCATGGCGAGATGCTGAGGAGACCATCCAGCTCCAGGGGCTGCTCCGGTTCTCCAGTGGGGGCCAGCTTGTGCGCTTGCCACGCCCTGCCCTTGCTCCGTTGCTGCTGGTGGAGGTTGCCTTTGCCCGGCCAGCGCTGGAAAGGCCCGAGGCCAAGCTCACTGCCCCGCTCTTCTCGAAGAACAGCAGCTGGAATCGCCGCTCGCTCCTGCTGCCCTCTGGTCCCAGCTGCACCTCCTCCCCGGAGCTCCCAGGGCTAATTACAGGTGGGACCGGCAGGACCCATTATAAGACCCTGATTCAGTTGCTTATAAGTTTGCCAAACTTTAACCATTTGGGCTGAAATTTTCCACGGCAGGTGTTGTCCTCAGCCTGCTCTTCAGTTTGACTTTACATTTCACCCCCAACAGTTCAGTCATTTCTGAGAAAATGGTCAGGGAAAAATACACCAGTTTGCCCACGTTAAAAAATTCGGACCCCTTTCTTATGAGGAGCTCCGGTGTTTGGAGAAGGCACTGGAAACGTGGCGTTCCCGGCCATTGTGTCTGGAAGGTGCCTCTGCCATCCCTCTAAAAATCCACCCTGATTTGGCCACAGAAAAATCGCAGTTTGCACACATGCAGCCTGCCCTGCGTTGTAATGCCTGTCTGCACTGAGCATGCTCCACCCAGGGCCGAGCAGCCGTTTGAGGAGGAGACTGGGACACGGCGCGGGGAAGGGCACTGAGGCGAGATGGGGAATCCGAGGAGACAGCCTGGGATGGGGAGCCAGCGGTGTGTGGAATGTGGGTGACGGTGGGAAGTGACGGGAGAGCCAGACAGCTTGCACAAAGAGCTGGAAGAGGGAGAGCGGAGGAGTGGAGACTGGAACTGGCTAGGAGAGGAGAATTGAACTGGGATGTGGGGAAGAGGCAGGACTGGGACAAGGACAGGTTTCAGGGGAGGGGGAAGAAGGATCTGTGACCTCTAGAGAATATGCAGCCCCCCCATCCCCTACCCCACAGAGCCTGGGATCTCTGAGTCTCACCCTTCCTCTGCTGCCAGCAAAAATCTGTGAAACCCGCTGGCAGAGTGGGTGTCTCTCCCCCGTCTAGTGCTCCCCTGGGCGCCGAAAGAGGCAGGAGTCTGGAGGAAAAAATAGCATGTGATCATGTCATTGAAGGCAGTGCAATCCTGCATGTGCACCAGGGGGCTCTGTTAAGGGTCCACGGGCAGCCTGGTTTCTGGCATTTCCGAACTTTTGAGTGTTTGAGTTTGCGGCGTTAGTATTTTTAGCATAGCTTTTGTGTGTAGCTGTGATGTGTGTATTTGGAGGTGTATAAAAGGGGCATCAGGCCATTGCGCTAGGTGCCCCCGCCATAAAGTTCAAAACCAGAAATAAAACTGTTAGCAGAAGACTAAACGCCTGTTCCCCACCTCCCCCAGAGCAGCCTTCACCAAACCCCTCTCTCTGCAGCAGTCTGTGCACACAGAGGCCTCTTGAAGGCCAGCTGCCCTAGGCTAGTCCAGCCCCTCCCAGGGAGAACTCGTCACCAACAGCCCCCGCTCTTTTAAACGGAGGGCCCCTCTGCTGAGCAGCGCTGTAGCTGCATGGCACAGAGAGAAAGGCGTCTCTCTAGCATCAGGGCCTGGGCCAGGCAGGGCTTTATAGCTCAGAACCATCACCTTACATTCAATCCAGGAGCCACGATCAGCTGCAGCAGACCACAGCCACTAGGAGACAGCAGTCATGTGTTCCCGCCAAGCCGCAGCACTGCCTAACAGGCACCGCTGCACTCTGCACCGGCCTACACTCTGGCCTTGAGTTAGGGATCTGACTGTCTGGATCAGCGGATTGGATTTTCGGAGAACAGCATCTTGTTGCCACAGCAACACAGGGTTCCAGCCCCAGAGCTTGGTACGCTCCCATCTTATGAAAAGGCCAGTTGAGAGTGTTGTTTTCACTCTTTCATTGCCACGTCCTCTGGGTGCCCGGCTTTGTGCTCCGATTACTTACATTGTCAGCTCTTTGGTGTGTGTTTGTACAGCGCCTAGCACTGGGGGGGGGGCTGGGCCAATTCTGGGGCTCCTAGGCGCTACTGTAATAGTAATGATAATAAATGGACTGCAGCTTTAACTCTGCCCCTCCGTGCATTGTACGTCTTCCATTACATGATCACATGCCGATTTGCAGCTCATACAATAGTAGACCATTTTTTCTACTTCCTTAGTCACATGTGTAACATCTTGTACACTGGCTTCTTTTCAGAGCAGTGTGGCCTAGCTCTGAACACAGGACTGGGACATAGGAGACCTGGGCTCTGTTCCTGGCTTTGCCACTGACCTGCTGAGTGGGCTTGGACAGGTCACATCATGGCTCTGTGCCTCAGTTTCCCCACCTGTAAAATCAGGGTGATGATACTGAACCTCCCCTCCCTTTGTAAAGTACTTTCAGATCTCCCAATGAAAAATGCTAGATGTGAGCTAGGGATTATTGTTGTTATTATCGACGTTAGTCTTGTACACTCACACATTTTGAGGTAGGATCCTCAATTGGGGTAAATTGTCATTGTTCCATTGACCGAGCAATAAGAATTTACAACGGCTGACGCTCTCCCTCACCACTGTTCCACTGTACCTTATCCAGGTGGGCACCAATGGGGAGAACTGCTGTGTACCCATGTCAAGGTTCCCTCCCCACTCTGAACTCTAGGGTACAGATGTGGGGACCCGCATGAAAGACCCCCTAAGCTTATTTCTACCAGCTTAGGTTAAAACTTCCCCAAGGCACAAACTTTTTGCCCTTGGAGGGTACGCTGCCACCACCAGGTGATTTAACAAAGAATCAGGGAAAGGACCACTTGGAATTCCTATTTCCCCCATATATCCCCCCAAGCCCTTACACCCCCTTTCCTGGGGAGGCTTGAGAATAATATCCTAACCAATTGGTTACAAAGTGATCACAGACCCAAACTCCTGGGTCTTAGGACAATAGAGAAATCAGTTAGGCTTTTAAAAGAAACAGAACTTTATTAGAAAGAAAAAAGGTAAAAGAAGCTCCCCTGTAAAATTAGAAGGGAAGCTAATCTCACAGGGCAATCAGATTTAAAACACAGAGGATTTCCCTCTGGGCAAAAACTTTAAAGTTACAAAAAGAAAACCAGGAATACACCGTCCTCTCAGCACAGAGAAAATCACAAGCCAAAACAAAAGTAAGCTAACACATTTCCTTGCTAGTACTTACTAATTCTAATGGAGTTGGATTGCTTGCTTTCTTGATCTCTCTCCGGCAAGCACACAGAACAGACAGACAAAAGCCTCCCCCCCCGGCCCTAGATTTGAAAGTATCTTGTCCCCTTATTGGTCCTTTTGGTCAGGTGCCAGCCAGGTTACCTGAGCTTCTTAACCCTTCACAGGTAAGAGGATGTTGTGCCTCTGGCCAGGAGGGATTTTCTAGCACTGTATACAGGAAGGTTGTTACCCTTCCCTTTATATTTATGACAGCCCCCAACTTCCACTGCCTACGGGGGCCAGGCTTTCCTGCTGACATCCGTGGGCAGTGCAAATGTTTAGCACCTCTCAGGTTGGGCCTTCGCTTCTTTCCCAGACTGGCAGTTCCAGCCATTCTCAGCACCCGTGTGCTCTGGCTTCCGAAGAGGAGTTTTGCCCTTTCAGACATGCAGTGTTGTTGTAGCCATGTCAGTCCCAGGATATTCAAGAGACAAGGTGTCAGCAGACCAGGTCAGAGGCGGTCAGGCCTAGTGGTCGGAGGCTGAATGCCAGAGACAAGGGTAGAGGCAGAGTCGGAGTCAGGAGTCAGAGCCGAGAGTCAGAACCGGTTTACCAGGTGTCAGGGAAGGCAGGGGCTGGGCTGGCTCTGATGCAGGAGCAAGGCTGGACCAGGATGGGCACAGGGCTGGGCGCAGGGCAGGATCTGGGCTGGAGCGGTGGAGGAGCAAAGCAGGAGCAGGGCTTGGAGAGATAAGCCCAGGGAGGCAGAGTGTCCATGGGCGTTGAGCAGCCAGCAAGCTACTGCTGCTGTTAGATTTAAAAAGTGGCCAGCTGGCTTCCTCCGCCAGTCCTTCCGGCAGCCTGGCGGGCTCGTTAGGGTGTCAGGGGTACTGAGCAGGCACAGCTGAGGGCCTCACTCCTGACAGAAGGCGGAGGAGGTAATGTCTTTTACTGGACCGACTTCTGTTGGGGAGAGAGCCAAGTTTTCGAGCTGACACAGGTTGCATATGACCTACAATCTGATTGTCTTGCGAAAGTCCATAAACAACTTCCCTGAGTAAAGCACGTGCTGTAAAATATTGTTACTCTGTTTCTTTAATGCAGGTGACCTTATATACCAGAATTTGTACTTGATTTGAAAGGTATCAGTATATTTCTAAGTGGACAACAACAAGGGTATTGAACAGTGAATTATCTCATACACTGACATAAAAATGTATGTGTCACGGACTCACAGGCCCAGTGCTCTCACCCCTGGGAGTAACCCCTTTCAGTGTGTTATCCTTTTGTGAAGGTTGCACTCCCTGGGGTTAGGCCCTCTGGCCTCGTTGCCTCCCAGGACCACACCTCTAAGCTTTCAGGACGCCTGTCTCTCACCAGGGAGTTCACTCGCTCTGGACCCTCGGGGCTTCCACCCCCAGAGGGAGCAATGCCACCATGATCTCTAGCCTGCCGTGACTCTCAGCCAGCCTAAAACAGAGGGGCTTATTGTATGTCTGGAACACAGCACAGACAGTTCTCAGGGCCTTGAGCACACAAAGTCTCAGCACAGTCTGGATGGGACTGTCCAGCGTCCAGGTGGCTCAGGCTGCTCTTTGTCCCTGGTCTAGAAGCCCCCTCCTTCCAGCCGACCACCATATATCAACTTCCCCAAAGCCCCTCCTCCATCCTTTGTCTTCAGTCCTGAGCAAACAGATCACCTGGGCCCTCTCTCTTCCATCCCTGCCAGGTCTGATCACCAGAGTCCTCTCTTCTCAGCCCTTTGTCCTTCCCCTGGCCAAAACCATCTGGCTCCCAAGATGGGGTGGGCCTCTGGGCCTCCAAGTCCCTGGCTACTAAGTTCCACAGCATCCAGGCCATTGTCCAGGGGCCAGCTTGCTAGGCAAGGTCACACCTGGCCCTTTGCAGTAACAAACCCCTCTCTGCCACCCCTTGTTACACATGCCGCACGCAGGGAAAACCGACACACGCAGTGTTCATGCACAACGCTAGGAAAATCTCCCCCCTTCATCACAGTATGCTTGTTTCCAGATGGAAAGAATTTACTGAAAGCTACATTAATGAAACCCCGTTAACAGTGTTACAGCCTTGCTGCAATTTAATTCTAAAGCCTTATATGACATATGCTAGCCCTTCCCCATTATTCTGTGTTGCTATACATCATCTGTAGTCAGTTTTCTAAGTACAGCATACTGTCTAGTATTCATATAAAAGACTTCTGCGGACTGTCTGGCATGCAGTGTAATACATAGGTTACAAGCAGCTCACATGCATCTCTATGGTTGTAGGAAAAAACAGTATATGGGAACTTTGTCTTATGTGAGCAATTCTATATGTTCATGTAATTAAATACATTAACATGACGCATACACAACAGGGGCCAGGTTAAGTTGCACATTAGGAAGGAATAATCAATCACACAAATAAAATGGGAAATGACTGCCTAGGAAGGAGTACTGCAAAAAAGGATCTGGGGGTTTTAGTGGATCACAAACTAAATATGAGTCAACAGTGTTACACCGTTGCAAAAAAAGCGAACATCATCCTAGGCTGTATTAGCAGGAGTGCTGTAAGCAAGTCACGAGAAGTCATTCTTCCACTCTACTCCGTGCTGATTAGGCCTCAACTGGAGTGTTATGTCCAGTTCTGGGTGTCACATTTCAGCAAAGATGTGGACAAATTGGAGAAAGTCCAGAGAAGAGCAACAAAAATGATGAAGGGTCTAGAAAACATGACCTGTGAGAGAAGATTGAAAAAATTGGGTTTGTTTAGTCTGGAGAAGAGAAGACTGAGAGGGGACATGAGAACAGGCTTCAAGTACATAAAAGGTTGTTACAAGGAGGAGGATGATAAATTGGTCTCCTTAACCACTGAGGACAGGACAAGAAGTAATGGGCTTAAATTGCAGCAAGGGAGATTTCCTAATGACCAGGGTAGTTAAACTCTGGAACAAATAGTGCAGGGAGGTTGTGGGATCTCCTCTATTGGAGTATTTAAGAGCAGGGTAAACACCTGTCAGGGATGGTCTAGCCCAGTGCTTCTCAAGCTATCGGATGTGGGGGACTGGCAGTTTTTTTTTCCAATGTGCGCGCAGACCAGCAGCCGATGCCTCGTGGACCGGCACCGGTCCCTGGACCACCACTTTGAGTAGCACTGGACTAGACAATACTTAGTCCTGCCTCAGCACAGGGGACTGGACTAGATGACCTCTCAAGGTCCCTTCCAGTCGTACATTGCTCTGATTACGCTGACCAGCTATTTTGCAGACCCCAGGGCAGGCCGTGATCTGGAGCTGGAGGGTGACATTACGAGCTGTGCTTTGAACGTGAATGATTCCGCTGCAAGCAGACGTTTGGCTCCTGGCTCACTTTTAGGGGTGCATTTGAAACATTAACAAACCCAGCCATGCCTTGGCTCCTTTCTTTAGCAGACTCCATGCTGGGCTGCCTTTTGAGAGGACGCATTAATGAGCCGGGCGTAGCTCTGAATGGCGGAACACCCTTCTTCGGCTGTGCTCTCTTGCAGGTGATCGATGCCATTGGTGAGGCTGTCTCTCAGACACCGGGGTGCGTCCTGCTGGATGTGGATGCCGGCCCATCCACCAACCGGACGGTCTACACCTTTGTGGGGAGTCCAGACGCCGTCGTCGAGGGGGCTCTGCGTGCAGCCAGAGTGGCTTTTCAGCTCATTGACATGGGCAGGCACAGAGGTGATCAGGGTGGTGGCGGAGCAGGAGGACGGGCTGCTCGGCGGGGCCCAGGGGAGTGAGCTGCCAAAGGTCTCAGCTGTCAGGTCCAGCATGGAGCTGGCTGAGGTGATTTGCCAAAGCCAACGCAGAGCAGCAACTACAGGCCCAAACCGGAGCAGCCATGAGTGTGGGCTGTGCTCGAGTCACGGGGTCTCCCTGCGAGCACTACTCAGATTGCTACTGGACGGCTCTCCCTCTCCCGTCTCATGACGTTAAGGGTTTTTCCTCCCTGTGATGTACAATGGAAGCCAAGCCTGGCGGGCAGCTGTTAGGGGAGCCGTGCGCTCCTTGCAGCTGGAGCTACATTGCACAAACACAAAGGGCAGTCACTTTTCAAACAGCCTCCCCATGTCCTGTGGGAGGCCAACAAATCTACCCAGCCAGGTGCAAGCTGCGATAGGAGCAGAGATTCCGCATCTCCCTCTGACGACCCTGAACTTGTGGTCGTTTTCTTTTGGGCTGGAATAAACAAGGCAGTCAGTTGAGCAAATACAGACAGCGTAATCGGTTAGTCCTGTCGCGTCAATGGTCCTGAGGCAGGAGGGGTGTTAGCTGAGTCCTGAGATCATAAGGAATGAATAAATAAAGTCCGGCCTTATCTAAACTGGCTCATCCTCCCCTCCCCTCCATCCCACCCACCCCCATACCCCTCCAGGCCTCTGTGCACATCTCTGGAATGGTGCTTTGCTTTCCTAGGAGAACATCCACGGATGGGTGCCTTGGATGTCTGTCCTTTCATCCCAGTGAGGAATGTCACCATGGAAGAATGCATTCGCTGTGCCAATCTGTTTGGGCAGCAATTGTCAGTGGAGCTGGGCGTGCCTGGTGAGTTGGTGATGGGGAGGGGAGAGAATTCTGTCTGTATCCACCTCTTTTCTGACCTCTTCAGTAATTCCACCATCTCGCCCTGTGCTCACATGGACACAGTACATGGTTCTGTTCTGCTTCTGCACTGGGACTGTCCTGCCGTGATAAAAACAAACAAACCCCTTTTACAAGAGTTAACTTAGGCTAAAATGTCGGTCATTCAATTATCCCAGCAAGAGAAGTGTATGAACTTTGAAATCTGCCACACATGAGCAAGGAGGGCTGAGATTTTCAAAACTATCACAAGTGATTTGGGGAGCCCAACTTGAGAGACAATGGAGAGAGTCTGATCGTAGACGGGGGCTGCTCAGCCCTTTTAGAATCATAGAATCATAGAATCATAGAATATCAGGGTTGGAAGGGACCCCAGAAGGTCATCTAGTCCAACCCCCTGCTCGAAGCAGGACCAATTCCCAGTTAAATCATCCCAGCCAGGGCTTTGTCAAGCCTGACCTTAAAAACCTCTAAGGAAGGAGATTCTACCACCTCCCTAGGTAACGCATTCCAGTGTTTCACCACCCTCTTAGTGAAAAAGTTTTTCCTAATATCCAATCTAAACCTCCCCCATTGCAACTTGAGACCATTACTCCTCGTTCTGTCATCTGCTACCATTGAGAACAGTCTAGAGCCATCCTCTTTGGAACCCCCTTTCAGGTAGTTGAAAGCAGCTATCAAATCCCCCCTCATTCTTCTCTTCTGCAGACTAAACAATCCCAGCTCCCTCAGCCTCTCCTCATAAGTCATGTGCTCTAGACCCCTAATCATTTTTGTTGCCCTTCGCTGGACTCTCTCCAATTTATCCACATCCTTCTTGTAGTGTGGGGCCCAAAACTGGACACAGTACTCCAGATGAGGCCTCACCAGTGTCGAATAGAGGGGAACGATCACATCCCTCGATCTGCTGGCTATGCCCCTACTTATACATCCCAAAATGCCATTGGCCTTCTTGGCAACAAGGGCACACTGTTGACTCATATCCAGCTTCTCGTCCACTGTCACCCCTAGGTCCTTTTCCGCAGAACTGCTGCCTAGCCATCCGCTCACTTGAAGAGTCTCAGGACTGGAGGCACCCAAAATCACTGGCTGCTTTTCAAATTTTAAGCCCTAATTAGTAGGCACTCTTGGAAGTACTAGTAAAAACGTATAAGCCCTGCTGAGAGCACTTCATACATTACCTCTGTTCTTGGTGGCAGGGAAAGTGCCGAATCACTAACTCATGACTTGGACAGCAAATGAAGGAGAAGCTGGTTTCGGTGTATATTTGTGATATCCAGGCCTAGTTATTGAATTAGGACCCGAGAACTTTTATCTCTTTTAAAAGCTTTCCGGTTTCCCTTAAGCTACGTGTGATTTCACCGGGGGCAGAATGTGGTGTCCATTGCCTTGGCGCTTTATGTTAGAGCTGGCCTGTATTTGAACACCTTGGGCGATATCCAGGGCTTTCCCCAGTGTCCGCACCCACACTAACATGCATGTGTTGGATGGTTTCAGGCCAGTGGTCCGTCACGTATGCATTTCCTCTTGCAGTGTACCTGTACGGAGAAGCAGCGCGGAAGGAGAGCAGGAAATCACTGCCAGCAATCCGAGCTGGGGAATACGAAGCCCTCCCTGAAAAGGTTAGAGTCCTCGTGGTGTCTGGGAACGGCGGGGAGGGAGTAGCATGCTGCATATGGACCCAAAGGGGCGCTGCTCACATTAGAGTGCGGGAGCCTCCGTGGATGCTCTGGGCGTTTTCACTGTTACACTTACAGTCTGCCAGCAGGGTGTCAGGTGGTCTTGTGCACTGGACCTGTCATTGGCTAAGGATGGGATTTTGATAGTATCACAGTGTTAGGGACCAGATAGATGGTTTCAATACACTTCTCATTCCAGACAAAACACTTTGTTAAGGCTGACAGGAATGGCCGTTCTTGGGCCTGGAGAGAGGTTGACTAGAGAGTTTGACATCACCACCTCAATGGTATTTTCCACTTTTCTCTGAAAATGCACAAGCCAAATACGGGTATTGTGACTGGAGGAGACTTTTACCTTAAAAACTTTCAAATTCCTTGGGGAAGGGAAAGGCCTGGGTCTTAGTTTGCATCCTGTACAGTGTCAGCACTCAGTTAGTGATGGTAATCACCTTGGTACTTTTCTCTTCTTGCTTTTGCTTTGGAAAGCTGTGGGAAATATGCATGTGCAGTTGTGTGTGAGAAAGGAGGCAGCTTCCCATTGCCTCGCCTGAGCAGAGGAGAGGTGGGGGCTGGCTGGGTGATGTCTACCAGGTCTCCGAGACTCCGGAATTTGCTGCCAGCCTTCGTCCACAATACAGTGTTGCCAACACTTGTGATTTTGCAATGACTCTCCTGGTATTTGGTGTGTCTGTTAAAGCTCCAGCTCCTGGAAGCATCTGATGAGGTGAGACTCTTGGCTTTCATTTCCTAACCAAAGGAAGTTTCTAGCTCTCTTGGTTACAGAGAAAAATGTAAACATGTGACCCAAGTGCAGCCGAGGTCTGAGAAGCCAGAGGGCAAATAGAAAGAACCTCACATTTCTTATTCAGTCTTTTTATTTTTAAATGTAACCCTTCTGCCCGTCAGAGTTGGCAGCAACAAGGGCCGGGTTCAGTATCTAGGGGTTCCATTCCAATAACACAATGCAAAACCGGCTTGAGCCCCCACCCAGTGACCTGGGACAAATATATACCACCCCCGCTGGGCGCCTCCAAGAGGCAATACTTCCCCTCTCGCAAGCACAGAGTCTGAGTGTGGCAAAAAGCCTTTTAATAACAGAGAGAAACAATGTGGCATTATGTTGAGGAAACACCACCAACAGGATCCATAACACAACCCATGAGCAAAAACCCACCCCAAGCAAATTGGATTGTGTCCTTTCCCTTTGGTTCTTGAGTCCAGCAACCCGAAATCACCCAAAATCCCAAAAGTCCAATGACCCAAAAGTCTCTGTCCCTGGTCAGGGCAGCCCCAGAGTTTGAAAGTTTAGCTGCAGAGCTTTACCTCCCAACCTGGGTGGAGATCGGGGAGGAGGGGGGAAAGGGGAAAGAGAGGTAAGGGGTACCTTACATGATCTGAAGCTGACTGCCCCGCAGCTCCATAGGGCTCTGCTCCGTGTCCCACAAGCAGCTCCCGCCAGCCTATGAACTGCTCCACCAGCCTGTCCACAAGCAGCTCCCGCCAGCCTATGAACTGCTCCACCAGCCTGTCCACAGGGCACTCCAGCCGTCCCACAAACTGCTCCACATTATGTCTTCAGGCCCCCCCACTACTTAACACAACACTCAGCAATTTCAGCTCTTAGGTGACTTCAGCTTGTAGTAGGGGAGCCTCAGTGCTGGTGCACCATTAGCCCAAAGTGAGCTCAGCAGCCTGTAACTAGACTCCTAAAGGAATCAAAATTAGCTCTGATATTTCACAGTGGAGAGAGAAGGAAGTACAATTAGCATATAAGGCCCTCACCAAGGGGCCCATACCACCAAGTATTAATACTTATCCCCAATCTCTCTCAATTCACAGAGTTTTGGAACCCATGACCCTTGCCTAGCGAGTGCTACTTAGTTGATGGTGAGTCCCTCCATCATAACAAAAGGCCAAGTACAGTTCCAAGCACAGTTCCCATAATCAGGGTAATAACAATTTATTCTTCCTGTCCCAATAACAGAGACACTGGGGATCCCACAGCAGCCAAAGTGACCATTTGGGCAGCTATGGCCTCATTCTAGGTGGGGTGGGTGTGCCTATGCAAATGAGATTGGCCCCTGAAGTTCTTTTCCACAACTTGCCACACCTCACCACCAGATGTCAGGGTGGAGCTCATCTGACTCTGCTTACATCAGTCTCTTGATTTTTAAGGCCATCTCACCATTCTGGGGGTCCCGACTCATGATTTTAAAAGTGTGGGGCTGGCAATACTGACAGGAGCGCCCATACGGTGACTTTCTAGGCGTGCTGCAAAATGGTGTTTGGAGGGCGGAGGTTGTCCTTCCTAGACCATGCAGGGATGGAAAGGAGTTTCTGGAGGTGGCTGGCGGAGCTGCTGCTGAGCTGATTCTGTTAATGCTGCTGAGATTGTATCGTAGTGTTAAGGTGTGTAGGGGCTTCTGGGGCCAGATTTTTACAAATATTTAGGTGCCTAAAGATGCAGAAGCACCTAATGGGATTTTCAAATGAGACTAAGTGTCATCGGTGCCTAAATACCTTTAACAAGCTGAGCCCTAGAGCCTTGCAAAGGCAGGTTATTGGTTATTTTAAAAATTGAAATAAATTTGAAAAGTCAGTGAACTTGATAAGCCTGAAGTGCTTGGTTTTTTCGAGCATAAAAGAGCTTCTTAAAAGTGCTGGACCAGCCCGGGAGCAAGTGGAAGATCAGCTATTTCTTGTGACATTTCTAGCACTTTAGACTGCTAAGAAAGATGAAATCCCATGCTGAAAGCTGGTGATTGGTTACCTTTTCCTGAGCTATTTTTTGCCCAATTGCAGTACCTGGAATTGGCACTAGGGGACAGTGTAACGATTCTCATTAGGGGCTGACTGTGCTTTGTTGGGACATCTGATACAGTTCATAGAATCATAGAACATGAGGGCTGGAAGGGACCTCAGGAGATCATCTAGTCCAACCCCCTGCTCAAAGCAGGACCAATCCCCAACAAATCATCCCAGCCAGGGCTTTGTCAAGCCTGACCTTAAAAACCTCAAAGAAAGGAGATTCCACCACCTCCCTAGGTAACGCATTCCAGTGCTTCACCACCCTCCTAGTGAAAAAGTTTTTCCTAATATCCAACCTAAACCTCCCCCACTGTAACTTGAGACCATTTCTCCTTGTTCTGTCACTTCCCACCACTGAGAACAGTCTAGAACAGTCTAGATCCATCTTCTTTGGAACCCCCTTTCAGGTAGTTGAAAGCAGCTATCAAATCCCCCCTCATTCTTCTCTTCTGCAGACTAAACAATCCCAGTTCCCTCAGCCTCTCCTCATAAGTCATGTGCTCCAGCCCCCTAATCATTTTTGTTGCCCTCCCCAGGACTCTTTCCAGTTTTTCCACATCCTTCTTGTAGCGTGGGGCCCAAAAGTGGACACAGTACTCCAGATGAGGCCTCACCAGTGCCAAATAGAGGGGTATGATCACATCCCTCAATCTGCTGGCAATGCTCCTACTTATACAGCCCAAAATGCCTTTGGCCTTCTTGGCAACAAGGGCACACTGTTGACTCATATCCAGCTTCTCATCCACTGTAACTCCTAGGTCCTTTTCTGCAGAACTGCTGCCGAGCCATTCGGTCCCTAGTCTGTAGCGGTGCATGGGATTCTTCCGTCCTAAGTGCAGGATTCTGCACTTGTCCTTGTTGAACTTCATCAGATTTCTTTTGGCCCAATCCTCTAATTTGTCTAGGGCCCTCTGTATCCTATCCCTACCCTCCAGCGTATCTACCTCTCCTCCCAGTTTAGTGTCATCCGCAAACTTGCTGAGGGTGCAATCCACGCCATTCTCCAGATCATCAGTCCTGAGACACTGAACTGAATGCCATCACTGGCAGAATCATTCTCCTTCAAATCCTTTGTGGTGTAAAGGAAATGGGGCGGAGAAGGCAGCTTAGGGCCTGCAATACCTAAACAGCCAGTGGTTTGCAGATGTTTAGAAGGAAGCGGGGCCATCGCTCCTCACACAGCAAGCAATTCTCTCCCACACGCACATGCATCAGCATGGGAACGGCCGCTCGGAACAGACAGTGATTCACCCAGACCAGCACCCTGTTCATCCCAAGGACTAATGGCACCATCAGAGGGAGGCTTAAAACCCTGTAATATACATGTTCTTGAAGCAGAGAAAACCCAGCTCCTACCCTGTGAGTGGCCATGGCTGTGATATGTACAGTATAACCTCAGTGGAACAGGCATGTAATCATGCCCTGTGGGTTTGCTGGATTCGGATTACAGCTGTGTGAATAAGGGATTTTTCAGTTTGCCAGCCATTCCGAACAATGGAGGGGGAAATAGTCTTGGGACGGTCCCAAACCAGTTCTCTCTCTCTCTCTCTCTCTCTCTCTCTCTCTCTCTCTCTCACTCACACACACACACACACACACACACACACACACACACTGAAACAAAATGTATCAGGGGAAATGTTGAAACACAAAGCAGTCTTGAGTTGAAGGTTTGAATTGTGGTGTTGGGATATTGCATACTTAGCACTGGCTGATCAGGCAGCATCAGCACTGCCCATGCCGGGAGCTTTGCTGGCTAACTCTTTACAGGTTTCAAGAAATGTTAATTGACAGGAAAGCCCCCTTACTTTCAGCATAAACACCCATGTTTTAAATGCCATTTTATTTTGGAGGCAATGAAGAGAATGCCCAGTAATCGGAGACCTCTTAGCCTATTTTTGCCTTTGCTCATTTCATCTGCTATTAACAAGTGGAGATGAATAAGCCACTTCTCTAAGTGGTGGTACAAGCTCTGAGCCTGATTCTTCCCTCTGACACCCCAGTTTCACCCAGGCTTGTCTTCATTCCAGTGGAGGTCCATGGAGTAACACTGGGGTGACGCATGCCACAATGACCAAGAGACGTTCTGTAGGCAGTGCCTTCATTACCGCTATGCAAATAACCAAGTTTTTAGTTCGTTGACCAAACTGAAAAACTGGAGGGGTAATTTTGTTTAATTTTGAGTTTTATTCAAAGGTCTTCCAGATGGTGCATCAACTCATCTAGATATTTGCCTAGTTTACTACAGGCTACATAAAAAGCACTAAGTACAAACTAAAATTTCAGACAGACAATGACTTGTTTGTACTGTGCTCTCTATACTGTACACTGAAATATAAATACAATATTTATATTCCAGTCAATTTATTTCATAATGATGTGGTAAAAATGAAAAAGTCAGCAATTTGTCATTAATAGCGTGCTGGGACACTTTTGTATTTTTATGTCTGATTCTGTAAGCAAATAGTTTTTAAGTGAGGTGAAACTTGGGGTAGGCAAAACAAATGAGACTCCTGAAAGGGGTACTGTAGTCTGGAAAGGCTGAGAGCCACTGGGCTAGATGGACCACTGGGCTCACACAGTATAGCCATTCTTATTATTATGTTCTTATGAATTTGTTTGTTTTTCTGTACAAACTTGCTAAATATTTTGGTCAACCCAAATTGGAATTTTTTTGTGACAAATATATGTCTGACAATTTGTAGTACAATTGGTTTTACAAATCTCACCCCTTCTGAGAGGAGTCTAGTAAAACCAGAAGGGTAAACCCCACGGAGGAGCCTAACCCTGTGCCCAGTGAACTTGTTGGCCAAACTCCTCTGTTAGGGAAAAAGGGTTCCCCTCCCGTCCAGGGCCGGGAGGGCAGCCTTCCCTGTACTTCTGTATTAGCCAAACAAACACAGAGTCGTGGCTCTTAGATAAAATGAGGCACTTTAACGCTAGCAAGTAGGACAGCTGAAGGGCTCACCAATTTCCCACATGGAGGAAAATGGCGAAGCCCTGAACAAAGAACAAGGTTGAGCTTTTATAGCTTGGCTCAACATAAATTGTGACATTTCTTCCAGTTCAAACCAGTTAAACCCAGTCTGTTTGGGTCCTGTGGTATGAACATGGAGGCTTATCTTTATAAGGGGTTCTTTCCCCGCACAGGAAGTAAAGGTTACACACAGTGCAAATTCTTTCTACCCATAAGCGTAGAGAAAAGACAGAAGCATAGCTTTACACGATTGTTTTTTTTTTCCCCCCTCTATCACCTCCAGGAGCCAGGCTTGGCCCTGACCCAGGCCAGTGTTTTCCAGGGTGTGAGTGAAGGATTGTCTCTGTGCTGTGATGCTATGGCTGAGGTGCCCATTCATTGCCCAGGGCCCGGGTCTGGGCCCAACACCCCCACATCTGCCCAGCATCTCACACAGCCAGAGGGCTGCCAGGATGCCTCAGCTCAGGCTCTACCTGCCCTTGAGGGCATCTCTCCTCTTTTTTGCAGTGCCCTCCTGCCTGGCACCAGCCAAGCCAGAGCCAAGATGATGGGAAGAATGAGCAGGAGCTGATGGCATCAGTGACTTGCTTCCAGAGAGCTGGGGAAGAAGGGAGAACCTGTGACAGGCCTCATCCCAACAACCCCCCGCTCCCCAGCTGTCATAGGCCTCATCCCAACCCCCTCCCATACGCCAAACCCCTCGGCCCCATTCCCAGCCTGGATCTCCTTCCCGCACCCACAACCCCTCATTTCTGGCCCCATCCCGGAGCCCGCACCCCCTCCTGCTGCCCACTCCCCTGTCCCAGCCTGGTGAAAATGAGCAAGTGAGTGAGGGTGGGGGAGAGCGAGTGACAGAGGAAGGGGGGATGGAGTGAGCGGGGGTGGAGCCTCAGAGAAGGGGCGGGGCATCAGGGAAAGGTGTTTGGTTTTATGCACCTGCCCTGGCCCTTCTCTGAGGCCTCGCACCGCTCACTCCCTTCCCCCCTCCCGCCATCGTTTGCTCCCCCACACCCTTACTCACTTTCACCGGGCTGGGGCAGGGGGAGTGGGTGTGGGAGGGGGTGCGGGCTCTGGGCTGGGGCCAAGGGGTTTGGAGTGTGGGAGGGGGCTCTGGGCTAAGCCTGGGGCAGGGGTTTGGGGTGCGGGAGGGTGTTCATGGTGCAGGCTCCAGCAGGGTGCTCAGGGTTGGGGCAGGACACTGGGGTGTGGGAGGGGGTGAGTGGGGCGGGCTTTGGGAGGGAGAATGGGTGCAGGAGGGGGCTCAGGGCTCAGGCAGGAGGTTGGGGTGCGGGAGGGGGTGAGGGGTGCAGGCTCCGATCGGGTGGCTCTTACCTTGGGTGGGTCCCAGTCGACAGCGCAGCTAGGCTAAGGCTGACTCCCTGCCTGTCCTGGCCTTGCGATGTTCCTGGAATCGGCTGGCACGTGCCTACAGCCCCTGACGGGTGGGGAGTGGGCTCCGCGCACTGCCCCCGCCTGCAGGCACCGCCCCCACAGATCCCATTGGGCGCAGTTCCCAGCCAATGGGAGCTGGGGAGTCGGCGCTCGGGGCGTGGGCAGTGCAAGGAGACCCCTGCCCCCCCACAGTGATGTGCTGGACGCTTCCAGGAGCGGCATGGGGCCAGGGCAGACAGGGAGCCTGCCTTAACCCAGCTGCGCCACCACACTTTTAGCACCCTAAAATCTCCCGGTTTGGCTGCAGTAGCCTCCGGGAGATAGAGCCCGATTCCGAGAGATTCCCAGCAAAATTGGGAGGGTTGCCAACCCTAGGCCTCACCCCAACGATCCCCCTACCCCCCAGCTGCCACAGGCCTCACCCCAACTATCCCCCACTTGTGACAGGCCTCATGCCAATGACACCCCACCCCCCAGCTGCCAGAGGCCTCAAGCCAATGGCCCCCCCGCCCCCCAGCTGTGACAGCCCTAATTGCAATGACCCTCCTGCCCCCCAGCTGCCTGCCACAGGCCTCATCCCTACCCCCTCCCCCGCAGCTGCCACAGGCCTCATCCCAAAATGCCCCTGCCCCCCAGCTTCTACAGGCTTCATCCGAGAAATGTCTCCTAGTTGCCTCAGGCCCTCCTTCAATCCTTCTCCCATCTCCAGGCAAGCCCCCTGGCTTCCTCCTCCATAGTCAGTCTCTGACTCCCTGAAATGCTCTGGTCCTCAGTGGGAGAGCTGATATGGGACTCCATCAATACAGTATTTGAGGACAGGGATATAATTACTGCCACTCATTGCAGCGTTATGGAAATAGGTCATGTCAAACACACCTCTTATGGTTTTCTGAGGAGCTCACCCGTTTGGTTGGTGCAGGTAACTGTGTGGCTGTACACGTTGAGTTTTGGAAGGCAGTTGACTTTGTACCACACAACGCTGTTTGAAATTAGCTCTCTACAGCGTGAATAGCGCCTGGTAATGGACGGAGGACTGGCTAATGGACAGATCGCACAGGGTAGTTGTCAATGGGGAATCACCATCAAATGGGGCGGTTCCCAGCAGGGTTCCATCAGGATCGGCACTAGGCCTGATGTTGCTCAACATGTCCATCACCGAGCTGGAAGTAGATCTAAAATCACTGCTGATCAAATTGGCAGATTACACAAGGATTGGTGGAGTGGTAACTAGTGAGGACAAGACAGTCATACCGCCTGATCTGGATCACTTGGTAAGCTGGGCCCCTTTAAACAAAATGTTTTTTAATAAAGCCTAATACAAAGTTATAGACATCTGTGAAGAAGGGATGCCGACAGGGCGGGTCGCTGTGACCTGGAGAGCCGTGGCGCTGAAAGAAGAGTGGAGAACAACTCAACGTGAGCTCCGGTGTGATGGTGACACAGAAAGGGCTAATGCGATCCTGGGATGTGTAGAGTGGGGAGTGCAGAGAAGTAGGGCAGTGATTTACCTCCGTACATGGCAAGGGTGAGACAATGCTGGAATACTGCCTCCAGTTCTGGGGTTCCCGTTTTAAAAAGGATGCTGGGAAATTGGAGAGGGTGCAGAGAAGAGCCACAAAAGTGATCTGGGGCCTGAGGAAAATGCCGTACAGTGGGAGACTAATGAGCGCAGTCTGTTTAGCAGATCAAAAAGAAGCCAGGGAGGCACCTCGATACTTCGTAGTTTCACTAGGAGAAAGTACTCGGGACTAAAGGGCTCGTTAGTCGAGCAGAGCAAGGCAGAGCAAACAGCAATGACTGGAAGTTAAAACCAGACAACTGCAAAGGAGAAGTACGGCACCAATTGTTAACAGTGAGGGTGATTAGCCATTGGAGCCAACCACCAAGGGAAGTGGTGGATTCTTCATCTCTTGATGTCTTCCACTCCAGACTGGATGCCTGTCGAAGAGATTGGCTTTAGCCAGGCACAAGTCATTGGGCTCAGTACAGGGGTAACTGGGGGAGTTCTTTGCCCAGGTCACACGAGATAATCTAATGGTCTCTTCTGGCCTTAAGCCCTATTGATCTGTTAATCAATGGCTCCCCATTTACTCTGGCTGCCCCATTCGCCAAGTGCCCCCTGCATCTCCCCAGTCCCCCGTCACTACCTTTTCCATGGTGTGAGGGATGGCTCGTGCCTCCCCACCAGACCTGCCCCACAGCCTGGGGTGCCAGGAGGGAGTCAGCAATGGTTGGTTGCTGGTAAGACGTCGCCCACGGAGCTGTGCAGAACGTGGCAGCTCTGTGAGCTCCTGTTTTCATTCCTAATAGTTTCTCAGAGTCTCCCGTAGGGGCTGAAATGTCTCTTGTTTGGTGTCAGCCAAGAGGGGGCATCGGGAGAAATTTGAGGAAAGGCTAATGAAGCTGGTTGTGCTGGCTCATGGGGAGAAGAGGGAGCACTTCTGAGTTGTTCCGGAATTTCCCAGATGCTTTCTGTGCAGCCAGAACGTGTTCTTTTGGCCAGGCAGCCGGTGTGCTGCACTGAGGCTGCTGCGGATCGCGCTCAGCATGGTGGGTCCATTGTGACCTTGTCCTTCCTCTCCACCCCAGTCATTTGTTTGAGCCACACGTTGTTTGGCCTTGGGCTAAGATCGGGGCTCTTGGCTCCAGCTCTTGGAACACACACACACACTGACCCACAATCCTGGCGACTGGGCGTGGAATAGCTCTGAGTGAGGAATGCACCATGTCTCCGGTGCTGATTCCCAAGAGCGGGAATTGTAAATCAGGACTGGATGTTCTCGAAAAGGTCGGCTCTAGCTCAGCCACAGGTTCCTGAGCTTCCTGCCAGAATGATGGGCCGAGGTTCTCCAGCCTGCATTACACAGAATGCTAGATTAGAGATCCTAATGGCCATTTCTGGCTGGACGGTCTATGAACTCTGAATTAACTCTTGCAATCAGCTCTCTGGAGTGACAAATAAACCCGGCTGACCTTAAACGATGAGGAGTTCCTTTTCAATGGATTTTGTTCCTTTCGTTTGCTCTCTTCTAAGCTCACAAAGGCCGAGTGGGTTCCTGATTTTGGCTCTGCATCCTTTGTTCCAAGATGGGGAGCTACAGTCACTGGTGCACGCACATTCCTCATTGCGTACAACATCAACCTCCTGTGCACAAAGGAGCTGGCGCATCGGATTGCTCTCAACATCCGGGAGCAGGGCCGTGCAAAGGACCAGGTAAGCCCATTCAGTTCCTTATTCAGAATAATGAGGCTTCCCTGGGAGAGGGCACTGGATAACTAGAGCGTTGGCTCAAAAATAAAAAAATGAATAAATCCCTCTCCCACCCACTCCTAATTCCACAGTGCTTCAGATTTGAGTTGTCCATCTTTGCTGTCCCAAAGTAAGGGAGACTGGTGCCAGTTTGTGTTACAGGCTACACCTGAATTGATCACTACAAAAATTACAAACTGGGCTTGTACAGGTTTACTACCCCCTCAGCTATTTTCATACTGCTGAATTATGGTTCTGGGGGAGGAGGAATTTAGGATCCTTAGATCAGAGTAGCTGGGTAAATGCAACCTTTGTTGTAGCAACATTGGCTTTTTGACCTTTGATGTGAAGAGCATATGAGGCTCTGATTAATGTAAGCTGGTTCCTATATTCCTTGACATATCTACCCATTTATAGTATGTGATGGTGCTCTCTGGCTTAGGGCAGGCATGATGTCCCAGCAGGCGTGTGCTTGGGTTCCCACTGGGGTGGTGTCTGTTGTTGTTTCATCAAACTCTGTACATGGGAGTATCCCATGTTCTAAGTGTGTCAGTTGAGTCATCCCCCAGGGCCATCCCAGAGCCTTGTCTGAGGGTCCATCTACTGTATCTGGGAGAGAAGGGAAGCTGCTTATGTCCCTCGCCAGCACCCAGAGATACTTTGCACTTTATAGAACTGCCTTGTCAATCTCTCATGTGATCCAACAGCCTGAGAGCAGCAGGCGGGGCTTGCCAAAGTGAGCTCACAGACAAGAGAGATTTCAGGATGGACTCCCTTGTCTGACAGTGGGAATCTAGTGCTCCACAGGATGGGAGTGTATCTGAGCAGGCGATTAGAGGGATCCATCTGCAAGGAGATTGAGGGTGGGTTTCTGGGGCTGAGCAATGGGAGGCTGGACACTGAGGCTGTCACCATAAATAAAACAGGATGCACTTGTTTGTTTGTTTGATTTTTTGTTGGGGGGAGTGTTACTGGTCTCTGGCCAGGTTGCTTTCAGCATAAAACACCTGTTTGCTGGAGCTAGGCTGTGGGTCTGTCTACACTGCAATCAGAGGGGTGACTGCAGCATGTGAAGACAAACCCAAGCTCGCTTTGGTCTAGATAGTGTGGGTACCCATAGCAGTGTAGCTGAGCAGCATGGGTTAGCCACTGACATACATATCCAGCCTCCCGCATGGGCTTGTGCAGTCTATGCTGCTGCCACTTCCCTGCTATTGTTCTCTAGCTAGATGAAAGCTGCCTCAGGCGTGTCTACATATGTTGCAGTCACTAGTGCCTAGCACCGTGTGGAAATACCCTCAGTCAGTCTGGCAGGAGAGCTTAAGGTCTTTGTTAGCATAACGCAAAAATGCACTGCAGAATATTGTACTGGAATGCATAGTCTGGGCAGAGCAGATGTAACGTGGAACCACTGAGCCCAGCAGTGCTTGGGCACGTCTGACTACAGCCAGGGTGATTCCCAAACTGTACCGTAGAATCTCTATGGATAGTGATTCCATGCTCGAATAATAAGAATCTAGAACTAGGGGTATATTACTGATCACCTGACCAGGATGGTGATAGTGACTGTGAAATGCTCAGGGAGATTAGAGAGGCTATTAAAATAAAAAAACTCAATAATAATTGGGGATTTCAACTATCCCCATATTGACTGGGTACATGTCACCTCAGGAGGGGCTGCAGAGATAAAGTTTCTTGACATCTTAAACGACTGCTTCTTGGAAGAGCTAGTTAGAACCCACAAGGGGAGAGGCAATTCTTGATTTAGTCCTAAGGAGAGCACAGGATCTGGTCCAAGAGGTGAATATAGCTGGACTGCTTGGTAACAGTGACTATGATATAATTAAATTTAACATCCCTGTGGCAGGGAAAACACCACAGCATCCCACCACAGTAGCATTTAATTTCAGAAAGGGGGACCACAAAAATGAGGAAGTTAGTTAAACAGAAAGTAAAAGATTCAGCGAAAAAAGTGAAATCCCTGTAAGCTGCGTGGAAAATTTTTAAAGACACCATAACAGAGGCTCAACTTAAATGTATACCCCAAATTAAGAAACATAGTAAGAGAACAAAAAACTGCCACCGTGACTAAACAACAAAGTAAAAGAAGCAGTGAGAGGCAAAATAGCATCCTTTAAAAAGTAGAAGTTAAAGCCTAGTGAGGAAAATAGAAAGGAGAAAAAACTCTGGCAAGTTAAGTGTAAAAATATAATTAGGAAGGCCAAAAAATAATTTGAAGAACAGCTAGCTAAAGACTCAAAAAGTAAGAGCAAATTTTTTTGTAAGTAAATGAGAAGCAGGAAGCCTGTTAAACAACCAGTGGGGCTGTCAAGGTTCCTTCCCCACTCTGAACTCTAGGGTACAGATGTGGGGACCTGCATGAAAACCTCCTAAGCTTACTTTTACCAGCTTAGGTTAAAACTTCCCCAAGGTACAAATTAATTTTACCCTTTCCCTTGGAATTTCCACTGCCACCACCAAACTTTAACTGGGTTTACTGGGAAAACGTAGTTTGGACACGTCTTTCCTCCCAACCCTTGCACCCCACTTCCTGGGGAAGGTTTGGTAAAAATCCTCACCAATTTGCATAGGTGACCACAGACCCAAACCCTTGGATCTTAGAACAATGAAAAAGCATTCAGTTTTCTTACAAGAAGACTTTTAATAGAACTAAAGGAATCACCTCTGTAAAATCAGGATGGTAGATACCTTACAGGGTAATTAGATTCAAAACATAGAGAATCCCTCTAGGCA
The DNA here is from genome assembly GCF_965152275.1 of Natator depressus. Taxonomy (NCBI): domain Eukaryota; kingdom Metazoa; phylum Chordata; order Testudines; family Cheloniidae; genus Natator; species Natator depressus. The sequence continues at coordinate 76,789,210 of NC_134244.1, forward strand.
AAACCTTAAGTTACAAAAAAGACACACAGACAGGAATAGTCATTCTATTCAGCACAGTTCTTTTCTCAGCCATTTAAAGAAATCATAATCTAACACATACCTAGCTAGATTACTTACTAAAAGTTCTAAGACTCCATTCCTGTTCTGTCCCCGGCAAAAGCAGCATATAGACAGACCCAGACCCTTTGTTTTTCTCCCTCCTCCCAGCTTTTGAAAGTATCTTGTCTCCTCATTGGTCATTTTGGTCAGGTGCCAGCGAGGTTACCTTTAGCTTCTTAACCCTTTACAGGTGAGAGAATTTTTCCTCTGGCCAGGAGGGATTTTAAAGGGGTTTACCCTTCCCTTTCTATTTATGACAGGGGCCACTGGATGATGGAGATGCTAAAGGAGCACTCAAGGACGATAAGGCCATTGCAGAGAAACTAAATGAATTCTTTGCATCCGTCATCACAGCTGAGGATATGAGGGAGATTCCCAAACCTAAGCCATTCTTTTTAGGTGACAAATCTGAGGAACTGTCCCACATTGAGGTGTCATTAGAGGAGGTTTTGGGCCAAATTGATAAACTAAACAGCAATAAGTCACCAGGACCAGATGGTATTCACCCAAGAGTTCTGAAGGAACTCAAATGTGAAATTACAGGACTACTCACTGTCTTCTGTAACCTATCATTTAAATCTGCTTCTGTACCAAATGACTGGAGGATAGCTAATGTGACACCAATTTTTAAAAAAGGGCTCCAGAGATGATCCCGGCAATTACAGGCTGATAAGCCTGACTTCAGTACTGGGCAAACTGGTTGAAACGATAGTAAAGAAAATTTTCAGACACATAGATGAACATAATTTGTTGGGGGAGAGTCAACATGGGTTTTGTAAAGGGAAATCATGCCTCACCAATCTACTAGAATTCTTTGAGGAGGTCAACAAGCATGTGGACAAAGGAGGATCCAGTGGATATAGTGAACTTAGATTTTCAGAAAGCCTGTGACAAGGTCTCTCACCAAAGGCTCTTAAGCAAAGTAAGCTGCCACGGGATAAGAGGGAAGGTGCTCTCATGGATTGGTAACAGGTTAAAAATAGGAAACAAAGGGTAGGAATAAAGGTCAGTTTTCAGAATGAAGAGAGGTAAATAGTGGTGTCCCCCAGGGGTCTGTACTGGGCCCAGTGCTATTCAACATATTCATAAATGATCTGGAAAAAGGGGTAAACAGTGAGTGGCAAAATTTGCAGATCATACAAAACTGCTCAAGATAGTTAAGTCCCAGGCAGACTGCGAACAGCTACAAAAGGATCTCACAAAACTGGGTGACTGGGCAACAAAATGGCAGATGAAATTCAATGTTGATTACTGCAAAGTAATGCACATTGGAAAACATAATCCCAACTATAGCTATAAAATGATGGGGTCTAAATTAGCTGTTACCACTCAAAAGAGAGATCTTGGAGTCATTGTGGATAGTTCTCTGAAAACAACCACTCAATGTGCAGCGGCAGTCAAAAAAGCGAACAGAATGTTGAGACTCATTAAGAAAGGGATAGATAATAAGATAGAAAATATCATATTGCCTCTATATAAATCCATGCTACTCCCACATCTTGAATATTGCGTGCAGATGTGGTCGTCCCATCTCAAAAAAGATATATTGGAACTGGAAAAGTTTCAGAAAAGGGCAACAAAAATGATTAGGGGTATGGAATAGCTGTCATCTGAGGAGAGATTAATAAGACTGGGACTTTTCAGCTTGGAAAAGAGACTACTAGGGGAGATGACAGAGGTCTATAAAATCATGACTGGTGTGGAGAAAGTAAATAAGGAAGTGTTATTTACTCCGTCTCATAACACAAGAACTAGGGGTCACCGAATGAAATTAATACGGAACAGATTTAAAAAAAACAAAAGGAAGCATTTTTTCATACAACACACTGTCAATCTGTGGAACTCTTTGCCAGAGGATGTTGTGAAAGCCAAGACTATAACAGGATTCAAAAAAGAACTAGATAAGTTCATGGAGGTTAGGTCCATCAATGGCTATTAGCTAGGATGGACATGGATGGTGTCCCTAGCCTCTGTTTGCCAGAAGGTGAGAATGGGTGACAGGGGATGGATCACTTGATAATTACCTGTTTTGTTCATTCTCTCTGGGGCACCTGGTATTGGCCACTGTCAGAAGACAGGATACTGGGCTAGATGGACCTTTGGTCTGACCCACTATGGCCGTTCTTATGTTGTTAGGTTCTTATCTGTGCACACCGTCTTTAGCCTGTAAGTTCCTTAGAGCAGGGACCTGCCATTTCTATTAGTATGCAAGGCCCCATGCAAACCTATGAAGCAGAACAAATAACTAGAGGAGAGTTGGTAAGGGTCACAGTCCCACACCATTAAATCTGTACAAGTAAATATGAAGGCAACTTTATCCGTTATCAGTAGGGACTCTTCTTCCTTCATAGTACAATATTTGGCTGCTGTTACTTCTGGGTCATCAGCAAACCCAAATATGTGGGCTAGTGGCCTCCAGTTGTATATCAGTCAGTTCCCCTCATCTGCAGAATGCTTTCTCTCTCACAGACTTATTCCCAGGGTTGAGTTGGCTTGTCAGCCACCACAGCTCTGAAGTATGTTGTTCTTTGCAGCCGGGGCGTTTGAAGAAGGTCCAAGGCATGGGCTGGTACTTGGATGAGGAGAATATTGCCCAGGTTTCTACAAACCTGCTGGACTTTGAAATCACCTCCCTCCACACAGTCTATGAGGAGGTCTGCAAAGATGCCCGGGTGAGTTGCACAGGTGCTATGCAAGTTTGAAGCAGCTTTACCCAGCGCAACCAGCCTCCTTCAGAGAAGTAAAATTACAGTCAAATTGCCCATGGCTGGTGGAGAAGGAGAAAGTTCTCGCACCTATGGCATGAGAGCTTGTCTTGTAGGAGGTGTGTGTGTGAATACACAGGGAGCCACAACCTACCCTCCATGCTTAAGGCATTAAGGGAGCAGGAATGTGTGCCTCCTGAGACGTGCCAGCTGCTGCACCGTCCCCTCCGGGCTGGCAGTCACGTGGCATGGGACAGCGGCATGGCCAAGTTTGTTGGCCTAGGCTTAAGATCTGTGAGCCTATACAGGGAACACCCTGGACCCCAAGGCTATTTGTGGGCTCCCCTCTGCTTCTGTACCCTACCTTCAGTGCCTTTCGGGAGGGAGTCCAGATGGCCTTGTTTGGTGAGTTGCCAGCTATCCTCTCCTCCTCTCATGTTTTCAGGAGGCTGCTAAATGGCGTACACCCACTTCTTATCCCTTAGGGAGCCAGCCAGCCAGCTCACTCCCTCCCTCCCCTGTACAGCCTTCCCTGGCATTTCCCCATAAGCACCAGGCACACTGGGATGTCTACCCCTTGGAGTGAGGGGCGTGGTGGCAGCAGGCCCCCGTGGTGACATTAAGGTCCCAGTGCTGTAGAACTGGGGGCGAGGAGGCGAGCAGGTGACCAGCTGCACAGACCCTGTGTGCTGCGGATGGGACTGAGGGGTCAGTTGGCTGGGTCCAAACAGCAGCAGGAAGGACCAGCAAAGTGAGATCTCTGACTATGAGTCCCAATCCCTAGAATGGGAAGGGGCCTGCTTGAGTCCGGAGCACCCCTTGGCGCGGATCAAGAGTCGGGGGCAGTGGGAGAGGTGGCCAGGCAGGGAGGCTGTAATGCTAAAGGGCTGTTAAATGCTAGTCCTTGTTTGCAGAAGCTGAGCCTGCCCGTGGTGGGCTCCCAGTTGGTGGGGCTTGTCCCCAAGAAGGCCATGCTTGATGCAGCAGAGTATTACATTCAGAAAGAAAACCTCTTCATCCTGGAGGAGGAACAGAAAATCAGACTGGTAAGGCCAACGCCCATTGACATCCCTGCTCAGAAATCTTTCCCTGGAGGGAACTGCAAATGATAGCAGCTGAGCTGGCAGCTTCTTGCCTGTGAAAGGGTGTGATGGGTTTCCCTGGGGTGCAACCTGGAACTGGGGTACTGCTGAGCCCTCTGACATACCAATCTGGGCCCCATCTCACACTGTGAGGCTGTGACAAGCTGCAGATTGCTCCCGGTCTTACACTCACACAAACATCTACACAGGCAGGGACACACCCAGCTGCAGTGACATGAATGCTTCTCCTCAGCCACTCATGAATTAACAATGGAGAGGCCCCAGACAGCTCCCCCCAGCTCCACCGCCTAGGACCCCAGAGCTGTACCATCTTGCCCTGGTCAAAGGCCCGACCAGTATAAGTTTATTACCCAGTCCTCCCCTCTCTCAGTGTGGAGAGGACCATGCACCAGTTTTTATTCCTGAGCAGATTCCCCAAGCACTTCTAGCAAAACACACTGTTTTAGGTAAAAATATACAAAACAAATGTCTTAACTGCAGAAAGATAGATTTTAAGTGATTATAAGTACTGAGCGTACAGATCAAAGCGGGTCACATAAGAAATAAAACAAAAATGCAATCTAAGCTTTATAAACTAGGTAAGGTTTGAATCAAGCGGTGTCTCACCCTGTTAGCTCGTACAAGCAGGTTACAGCTTTTACATACACAGGCTGGAATTCTTCTGTCCCACGTGAGACCTCCTTTTCCAGTTCAGTCTTTTTTCCTAAGGTGTTTCCAGGTGTTCAGTTGCAAGGGGAGTGAGGCCAAGTGATGATGTCACTTCCCCTCTTTTATAGCTTCTTCCACCTTGCTAGAAAGATCTTTGCTCATGACTTGGGGTTCCGCTCCACTCTCCCCTGGCCCCTGGTCAAGCATCTTCCATTGCCTACATGTGATCCCTCTGGGAAACCTCCATCGTAAACAATTCCTGAGATAGTCCCTGAGCGTGTGGATTCCCCTTAATGGGGCCATTAGTACTGTCTGGCTTCTTCATTGTTGTACCTGAAAGGCTGGTTGTGGGTGTTCCCAGCCTCACAACATATTTCAATAACACACACACAGCAAAACTTCATAACTTCCCATACAATGACAACACATACAATCCAACCGGATATTAATGTTCAACAGATCAAGACTTTTAGAATGATACCTCACAACGCATACTTTGTACAAAACATAGCCTAATTATATGACAGTGGTGAATATGGGAGTGCCAGGGTGTTGTTTTGGGGCACAGAGGGTCACAGAGGGTCAGGCAAAAAGCAATGGAGCAAAATCAGATCTGTCTTTTCCTTTCCCACCAGAGAATATGAAAGATTTGGAGGTTCCTATTTATTCCCTTGCTCAGAAACCAAACCAAGCCCCTGAGGCAGATAAAACTCCCAGTGACATTCTGAAGAAGGACTTATTGCTGTGAATGAGACAGCATTCATTGGGTTAGGTTCCAAAGGGATGTTCAGTGACTTGGGAGGTTGGAGAAGTGCTGTGTGGGAAAGCAACCTGCTTAATGTCCTTAAGGAATCTATTTCTGTGTGTATTGGGTTTATTAAAACTCTACAGGAGCTTCCCAGAGCCTTACCCAAGTGGCAACTGTTTCCTTGGCCCACGGGATAATTCATTTTCCACGTGGTAGGTATCATGATGTATGGTGCCCTTTAAAAATAATATACAAAGGGAAAATGAATCAGCTTTCAGGGTTTTAAAGACATGGTGCTGTATTTCAAATGCCATGTCACGCTTCGTTAGAACCAAAAAGGACCAGTTTTGTTTAGCTCTGATATCACACTTTGGGTTAATGTCTTGCTAAGGCATTTTGAATAGGGTGGGTGAAAATCCCTAGATAAGAGTTAGTTAATTACGATGATGATGATGAGGATGGTGATGGACAGCTTGGATGGATATCAGAACATACTCATGGCTGGAACCAATTGTAGGTTACTAGCTTTGATACTGTTCCTTGTAAAAACTTAACATTGATTTTTAGAAACGTGTACATGACCTAAGTGTCCCAAGTGAGGCCAGTCCTTACTGGCTGGATATTTACATCAAATCACTCGCTCGGAATTCCTGGCCATCCGATGAGCCCTGGAACTGAATATTCTCCCCCAGAAGTGAGCAAGGCTAATATGTTGACTTTGCCTTGATGAATGTGTCTTTCTTCATTTCAGGTAGTCAGCCGGCTGGGCCTGGATTCCTTGTCTTCATTTAACCCCCAGGAGCGCATTATTGAGTATGGACACCTTGTCCATTTTTTTTGTCACTCTCCTTGTTTGTAGCCCAGGAGAATAGCTGGTGACTCAATTTACTGTTGCTCAGATCCCAAAGTAGCACAATCTTCCTGGGATGCCATTAGGAACTCATTTGTGTTCCTACAGGGTTTAAAATGCTCCTGGCTGCCCAATGAAATGTTGATTTCAACAACATTTTTGATGGGAAAAAGTCAAAAAGAATCGCTTTGATTTTCTCATTTTGTTTCACTAATCCTGAAATGTTTCATTTAGATAAGGTAAAAAAGTTTTGGTTCAACTTTATCACTTTAATTTTGTTTTGACTTTAAGTTTTTAATAAAATATAATGTATGTTACGTTTAATAGTTGACATATTTATGTATAACATATGTTAAAAATAAAATGAAACACTGTCAAAATGACACATTTTTACCTTATTGAAACAAAACAATCTGACTTTATTGAAATGAAACTTTTCAGTGGTCCCAAATCAAACTTTTTCAGAATTTTGATTTCATAGGAAATTTCAAAATTTTGGCTTTTTGTTCTAATTCAGAACGTTTTTTTTTCTTCATAATGTCAGAATTTCCCACAGGCAAGAAATTCCAGTGTCTGCCGAGTTCTAGTACTGGACAATGAAGTGCTGGGTTTAGACAGCACCATCAGGAGCATCCAGGGTTTGCTTAGCAATCAGCGTACCTGGCTTAACATGCCACTGCATATCCAGTTTAGCCAGCATGGGTGTCTACACGTGCTGCACTCACACCTGCCAATCGCAGTGCAGACACACCTGCAGGGTTGTATGCTGCTTCCCTTCACCATAGTATCTAGCACCTTGCATGTAAAGTCATTAGCAAGAGCAAAGTTCCTAGAGGACTTCATGGAGTCTCTGGTTTATTGTGGAAGGGCTGTTTCCAAGAGGAAGGGTTTGCAGCGTTTCCTAGAGCTGGTCAGACTCTGGAGGACTGTTCTGTAGCTGGATACCCTCCGCTGGCCTCCCTCCCACCCTCACTCATCACTGGCCATTGCAGGCTCAGCCCAGCTGGTGGCTGTCCCCTGAGAAGAGCAGCATGGTCATTCCCCATGGGGTTGGGGGACGATGCCTTGGCAAGTGGCAGTGCCCAGTCCCTTCTCTGCCCCGAAGAGCAGCTCCTCTCATTTCACGGCACTGCTGCCAGCTCCGAGACGCCTCTGCTCAGAGCAGTGGAGGGGATTTTTAAAGGGGAAGAGTTGGATTTTTGTGGGGATGGTTCATGCGTTGCAGGAGAGAGGAACGATCCCTTCTGCCAGAAGTGTCTCCACTAAGGGCTCCCCCACGCAGGCCCTGGAATAAGCAGTTCTCCTTCAGGATAGGCTGCTGCTGGTTTCCATTTCCCAAACTGGGGGTGGAGTTTCTCTCCACAGATATAGCCCCGAAAGGCCCAGTGAATTCAATGCAGCTCCTGGCTGTGATGGTCTAGGCCTGAGGGTGCCACATGGGACCCCGGTTCAGGTTTCTGGTAAAGGAATTATCAGGGCATGCTGGGAAGAGCCGTCGGAGCATGGTTGGGGCTGCTCAGAATGCCTGGCTTCCCTGCAGTTGCTTGACACTCTGGCCTGGAGCAGGGAAGGGCTGAGTTCCTCCTGATTTGCTGTTGGCAGGTACCTGGTGCAGAACGGTGAGGCAGACGGAGGCTTGGTGTCCAAGTCTCTCCACACGTTCGTGCGTGCCGTTGGTGCGAGGTCAGCAGCTCCTGGGGGAGGATCGGTGTCTGCAGCAATGTCTGCTCTGGTAGGTTTGCGCTTGGCTCTCCTGTGTTACAGCAGGGCGACTGCTTCCTAGCGGGGTGGAGAGCCTGCCCTGGGTGGGGTGGGAGCCCACTCTAAGTCAAACACTGACATTGTCCACAAGTGAGTAGTAGGAGAAACTGTAGCCCAGGGGTTCTCAAACTTTTGTACTGGTGACCCCTTTCCCATAGCAAGCCTCTGAGTGCGACCCCCCGTTATAAATTAAAAACACTTTTAAATATATTTAACACCATTATAAATGCTGGATGCAAAGCAGGGTTCGGGGTGGAGGCTGACAGCTCATGACCCCCCATGTAATACCCTGCGACCCCCTGAGGAGTCCCGACCCCCAGTTTGAGAACCCCTGCTGTAGCTCGTCTACCAGGGGGTGTTGGCAGCAACAGGGGCTGGGGTCACTATCTAGGGGAATCTCTTTAACAATGCACACCAGAACTGGCTCGAGCCCCCATCTGGAAAACTACACACTGCCCCGGGTGACTCTAAGAGGCCTCTGCCGCTGCTCACTTGCTGCCATTGTTCTCACCGCTGCTTGCTGCCACCTTTGCCACTGTTCACCGCTGTCTCTGCTGGCTCCACCCCTTCGGCTTGCCGCGGGCTGCTCCCCCTAGCTGCCATGCTGTGTTAGAATCATAGAACATCAGGGTTGGAAGGGACCTCAGGAGGTCACCTAGTCCCACCCCCTGCTCCAAGCAGGACTGATCCCCGACTAAATCATCCCAGCCAGGGCTTTGTCAAGCCTGACCTTAAAAACTAAGGAGCAGGCCAAGTGATGGAACTGCAGAACATTGCAGATCTGCCAGCAGATCGAGGGACGTGATCGTTCCCCTCTATTCGACACTGGTGAGGCCTCATCTGGAGTACTGTGTCCAGTTTTGGGCCCCACGCTACAAGGAGGATGTGGAGAAATTGGAGAGGGTCCAGCAAAGGGCAACAAAAATGATTAGGGGTCTGGAACACATGACTTACGAGGAGAGGCTGAGGGAACTGGCATTGTTTAGTCTACGGAAGAGAAGAATGAGGGGGGATTTGATAGCTGCTTTTAACTATCTGAAAGGGGGTTCCAAAGAGGATGGATCTAGACTGTTCTCAGTGATAGCAGATGACAGGAGAAGGAGTAATGGTCTCAAGTTGCAGTGGGGGAGATTTAGGTTGGATATTAGGAAAAACTTTTTCACTAGGAGGGTGGTGAAACGCTGGAATGCGTTACCTAGGGAGGTGGTGGAATCCCCTTCCTTGGAAGTTTTTAAGGTCAGGCTTGACAAAGCCCTGGCTGGGATGATTTAATTGGTGATCGGTCCTGCTTTGAGCAGGGGGTTGGACTAGATGACCTCCTGAGGTCTCTTCCAACCCTGATATTCTATGATTCTATGGTTCTATTTTTTTTTAGTACTGTATGTTTAACACAGCACTGAACTGTATTGGCTTTTTGTGTGTGTCTCTGCGGCTGCCTAATTCCGCATCATAGAATATCAGGGTTGGAAGGGACCTCAGGAGGTCATCTAGTCCAGCCCCCTGCTCAAAGCAGGACCAATCCCCATTTTTGGCCCAGATCCCTAAATGGCCCCCTCAAGGATTGAACTCACAACCCTGGGTTTAGCAAGCCAATGCTCAAACCACTGAGCTAAAACTCCCCCCTTCCAGTTCTAAATTAGGTGTGTAGTTGACTGGTCAGTTCATAACTCTGGTGTTTGTAACTCTGAGGTTCTACTGTAGATGAAACAAAGGCTCCCCATTGAGTCCAATCATCTCCATCTTTAAACACTACAGGGAGGATCAAACGGTGTCTAAGACTCTTTAAACAGAGTTTACACCTCCAGACAGGAACACCCATTCCCCCCCGATTTGGCTTTGGCATCACTACCTGTGCTTAGCAAGTGAGGGTGACCCCCCTCAAGTAGGACATATTAAGTGCTGTTTTGCTGCCCTTTACTCGTACAATAAGCACAACATTTCATTACCGCGTATCCAACACTAAAGTGAATTTTAATCCAAAACAGCCCAGATCGATCACTTTGGCAAAGCAGATCCATCTGCTGAGCACCTTGGCAGATTAGGCGTGTCTATGCAAATATGGCCTGCTCGTGAGGTCTTTTCCCCCAGTCCATCACTAGATGGCAGGGGAGAGCTCATTCAGACCCTGACATTCATCGCCTTTGACAAATAATACCTTTGCAGTTGGGCCAGTGTAGCCACCTGGCTGAGGTCACTGAGGAAGTCTCAGAAGCCAGGTGCATGTAACAAGCAGGCGCCCCCTTCCAGCAGCTGTCGGGCAGTGCAGAGTGCACTCTGGGCTGGTGGGCCTCTTGGCAATGGGACGTGGCAAATCAGCCTCCTCGGTGGCCCAGTGAAAGTGATATGTGGTAACTGTTGTACTCACTCGCCTGCGTCTGGCATGGTCTCACTGCTGGCTTCACATTCAGCTCTCTTCCAAATAGCGCTTCCTGGCTGATTCTTTAGTGCCCAAGTATCCCTCGTCCTTCATCTGAGTGTCTCGCTGCACTCTTCCTGGGCAGGTTGGGGGCTCTTTGCCCAGTCGCGGGCATGGTGGTGTGTGTGTGTCGTGGGGGGAATGGCAATGGCAATCCACTCAGGTTAATGTCTCTTGTGGCTGGAGGAGAGCACACGCGTGGAGCTTTCGCCATGTCTCCTTGCAGGGGGCAGCTCTGGGCTGCATGGTGGGGCTGATGTCCTACGGGAAGCGTCAGTTTGAGGCACTGGAATTGGTCATGAGGAAGCTGATCCCTCCGTTCCATCAGGCCATGAATGAGCTGATCGTCATGGTGGACACGGACTCACTTGCCTTCAGCAGTTACATGGTGAGTGAGGTTTCTAAGCACTGCACAAGCTGCACGTCTCTCCATTTCTCACCCCTTTATATGTGGGGACTGCTCGCAAGCCTGCTCTCTCTCTGGTCGTTCCCATAGCGTGATGCTCTGGGTAAAGCTAAGGAGCTATGCTGGGACTCTCTGCAAAATTTTGGCTGACTTGATAGTTGCCTGTGGTAGATTTCCTACTTAGCCCTGCTTAGGTGGAGGGCTGAGCTTGCCAATGTCTCCTGGGCATAGACATAATGACAGGTAGAGAGGACCAGATCCTCCGCTAATGAGAATCCCTGCAGCTCCATCGAGATCAGTGAGCCTGGGCAGAGTTCAACCAGCTGAGGGCCTGGCCCTGAATTCTGAAATGAAACAGTGCGATAAGCCAGAGTTCAGGAAAGGTGCATTGTATCTAACTAAGAACAGCCCCAAAGCCAAATTAATACAACAAACCAAATCCATGCGGATGACATTCCAGTGACCTTACAGGATACATCAAAGGCGGATCCTAAAATCTCTCACGATTTAGCTGTCTTGTCTGTGCTGAGAGATCGGCTCCACGGATCAGGCTGCGAGGAGAGAAGCAAGCAAAGGACTCTTCCTGCACAGAGATACGTACAGGGCACACCAGGGTGCTGCTGCGTAACAAGAAGAGACCTACGACAGAACGAACGAGCACAAACCAGTTGAATGGGAGGATGACGAGGGGCAGAGAAAGCACTGCACAACATGTGAGCCTGCCCCTCACAGATCCACAGCCTGCTTGAGTGCCCAGGGTGCCCGGAGCTGCTCCTGGGGCCCTGCCCCGCTAGTTTTGCACTCTGGCTCCCCAGGGTTGCATTGCAGCCATCACACTGAGCCATCCGTTCCCACAGGTGTTCAGGCTGAGAGTCGCAGCAAAGAGTGACCGGAAGGGTGGCACGCCAAGGAATGTCCTCCCGTGCCCAGTGGGACAGATTCCCTCCGGCACCAGCACTCGGCTAGGCAGAAGAGCAAAGAGAAGGGGGCAGTTCTGTCTTCTTCATCCCAACACTGAGGGTCCGCCCCAGCCTTGATGTGACTAAGCAACTGCCGGGCAACTTTACTGTGCACGGCAGGGCAGCGTCCTCAGTGGAGGGTGACTGGCATGTCACTTCAGCCAGCAGTGGGATATAAACACACCACCCGGATGGAAACATTCCCCCTTTGTGCAGACAGGCCCATGCTGGGGTCAGGCAGTGGGGAAGGGCGAAGGCTCAAGGAGCTGTACTTTATTTGGGGTAGTTCTTCCATCTCCAGCATCCTTGGTCTGATGCATGTTTGTTTGTTTGTTTCTCAACAGGATGCGATGAAGCTGCCTAAGAACACGCCAGAAGAGAGAGAAAAGTTTGTATTGTGTGAAGAGCTGAAACACAAACTCTGGCGTATGATCCCCTGGGGTAGCCGCTGGAATGAGCTGAAGGCCAATGGCCTGACCCAGAGCTACCGAAGTCAATGGAGGGGCTCTCATTGGCTTCAGTGGGCTGTGGCTCAGGCCCTCATTTTGTGTGTGTGTGTGAGAGAGAGAAGGAAATCCTCACACCATACTGCAAAGCTAAAGTTTGGCTTCCCTCAGGCTTCTTATGGGGGCAGCAGAGTCAGTGAGTTGCCCTGAATGGTGGGCGTTTGGGTGGATTTTTTTGGACATTTGTCCTACTTTCAGTGTTTGTTAATCATTTTTTGTGTATGCCCCATGCTCTGTGGAAAGGCATATTGTTAACTCATCACAGGGTGGATCATTTTTGGATGAGCAAATAGAACCTAAAACCAACGTATTTGCCTAATGGTTTGGCCAGACTAGTGTCCATGGTGCGATATCACCCCTTCTCACAATGGTTTCCCTGCTTGCCTTTTGCAGTCAGGTTCACTTTATGTCTTGCCTTTCGCAGGCGCACAGCTGCTATGCAGCAGGGGCTGAAGAAGGCTGTAGGTGTCCCCTTCTCACTGGCAGAGAAAGTGAACGCCTTGTGGCCCATGTTAAAAGAGATGGCTCAGTATGGGAACCTCGCTTGCAAATCAGATCTCCAGGTACTGGCCTGAGTGCTGGCAGTGGGCTCCGAGTCTTTCGCAGCTCTTTAAGAAGTTTGGCCCAGCTGGCGTGCAGAATGGAAGAAATCTGCCTTTGAGCAGTGGGAGGACTTGTACAGATTCTCGTTTTTGTTGTTAGGAAGCAAACGGTCTGTCGATCACTGGTACTTGTATGACTCCCCTCACCAGACTGAGCACTTACAATCTGTAATGCAATCCTCACCTCCCCCCTGGAGGATATTACTGCTATGGTACAGGTGGGGAACTCAGGTCTGGAGAGACTAAGTGATCTGCCCAAGAAATTTGTGATTGAGCAGGGAACTGATCCTACGTCTCCCAAGTCCCAGGCAAGCGCCCTGACCACTGGACCATCCACATCTCTGCCCAAGCAGTGGAAAAATCCCGGTGGTGGCCATAATTTTTCTGACTTGCCACAGAAGTGCAGTGCCCCAGAGTCTGTCCCACATCCCCTGCTGTCTTGTACCAGCAAGGTCCAGTGGCCAGGCTGCCAGAATGAGAGGTGGAGGACCTGCCAGTGGCTCATTGTCTGAGTTTGGGCAAGTCACTTCAGCCAACGGGTTCAAAGTTAGCCACTGATTTTAGCTGCCTAAATTTTTGGCAGGTTCTGATGGCCAAAACCAGTGGCATCTTTAGAAAATGTTGACCGTCGGAAGGGGACAATAATGCTCCCCTCCTTTGAGATCTACAGCTGACAAGTGCCACCTCATGGGCAGTTTGGAGTGTTGGTCTGAGTATCGGTATCTGGACACGATCCACTCCCTGGGCCAGATCTTTGTGGGTGTAAATCAGCCTCAGGCTGTTGAGGTTGGAGGAGCCGTGCCAATTTACAGCAAGGAAGGGGTAGCCCGGCATACGTAAGCTATGCAGGTAGCTCCTCACACATGCCTTTAACACTTGCATTCAGGTGGCGGCTAAAGCACTGGAAGCGGGAGTGTTTGGTGCCTATTTCAATGTGGTGACCAACCTGAAAGATATAACGGATGAAGCCTTCAGGAAGGAGGTAGGTCGCTCCTCCAGTTGTCCCCCAGGCCCTTGCTGGGGACACAGGGTCCCGAGGAGGCGTAATGTGTCTGAACCTTCACCTGCCCCTGGGCTGTTGCCCGGTGGGGGAGAGATGTGTCAGGCGATGGCACTGCAGGCTAGAATTACACCTCTCCTGTGGATACTCTCTGTGCCCCACTTCAGCCCTGCTCCAGGGGGGAGCCCAGTGTAGGGCCCCCTACTCTGAGGGCTGCCTAAACTTGTGTCTAGCTGCCAGAGTGCTGTAGTCCTTATGGCAGCCTGGGAAGAGCTGGGATGTAGGAACAGGCTGTCTCTTGTCCCCAGCACCCTCTCTCCTGCCCCGTGGCTGGCCCAGGAGCTCCTGCTGGGGGGTAAAGGCCCCACGAAGTAGTTCTTCGCTCCGGAGGGGGAAGCAGCCCGCTTAGCCCCGTGTGTGGCGTGCACACTGAGTCTGTCCCTCAGCCTTCCAGAGAGAGCCCAGGGAGTAATTCACAGTGCCACCCCAGGGCAGTCTGGTCACTGCCTCTGCCTCTTTGCCCCCTGTAGGGCACGGGCTCTTCTGCTGCTCCCCTGCCCTTTCGGGAATTTAAAACAATGGGCAAGTTCAAGGGTATGAGAGCAGCACAGTTAGTACACTCCAGCCAGCCAACCTTGCACCATCCCAGTGAAACACTGGCCCCTTCTCAGAGCCGCCCTGCCCGGCTGTGTCGCTCGTGTGGTATCTGGTGCATCTCAGGGCGCCATAGCAATCAGGAGCCTCCCGAAGCCAGATCAGGGGAGCTCAGACAAATGCCGCATCTCTTGCCCTGGCTCGTTGGGCCATCCAACACACCAGCTCCATTGCCCTGCTGCCTGGGAAACGACTTGTACGCCAGCCATCCTGTGGCACTCCCTGCTGCAAGGACCAGAGGATACTCTGTGGCCCTGTGGAGGGACAGGTTTTTCATTTCCTTTCCAGTCTCACTTGTTCCGGTGCTGGTCCACTGTGCGCTGGGCTCCTTACATGGGGAAACTGAGACCCGCAGGACGGGAGGAGAGAAACAAGCCCGGGGCCTGCAGAAAGTGACAAGCTGTTGAGCCGCTAGGCACAAGTTTCAAAAGTTCCCAAGTGACTTAGGAGTGTAAATCCGGAGCCATAGTCTCCTAAGTCACTTAGGTGCTTTGGAAAATGTTACCTACTGCTGGAACCATCAAAAGCCACAGGCCTCTGAGCCCCTTTTGGGGAGAAAGTGTTGAAGAATCAGGAGATGGGGGTGTGGGGCAGGGCGCTGCTTATCTCACCTCGCCCAATAGTGACTTCTCATGCTGCTCACCCACTAAATGCCCAATTCAGGCCAGCTGCCTTAACCACATTAGCACTCACACCCACTTTGAACCCATTTACACCATGCACGTAACTAGGGTTGCCAACTTTCTATTTGCAGCAAACAGAACACCCTTGCCCTGCCCTTCCCCTTGTCCGAGGCCATGCCCCTGCTCACTCCATCCCCCTCCCTCCATCACTCGCTCTCCCCCACCCTCGCTCACTCGCTCATTTTCACCGGGCTGGGGCAGAGGGTTGGGGCGCAGGGGGGAGTGGCGCTGAGGACTCCAGCTGTGGGTATGGGCTCTGGGGTGGGGCTGGAGATAAGGGGTTTGGGGTTCAGGAGAGGGCTCCAGGCTGGGGCAGGAGCTTGGGGTGTGGGAGGGGGCTCCGGTCTGAGGCAGAGGGTTTGGGCGTGGGAGGGGGTATGGGCTCTGGGCTGGGGTGCAGGCTCTGGGGTGGGGACAGAAATGAGGGGTTCAGGGTGTGTGAGGGGGATGTGGAATGGGGCAGGGGGTTGGGGTGTGGGGGTGGGGGCAGTGCGCAGAGGTGTCCCTCTGACTAGGAGCCAGAGGCAGACGCCGGCCACGTCCCGGGAGTTGCACAGAGCCGGGTAGGGAGCCTGCCTTAGCCCCACTGCACCGACCGGACTTTTAACAGTCCCGTCAGTGGTGCTGACTGGAGCCGCCAAGGTCCCTTCTCGACAGGACGGTCCAGTCGAAAACCGGACACCGGGCAACCCTACACGTAACTGACATCACTGCTGAGTTTGTCCCGAAGCGCGAACCGTTAACTGCAAGGGAAGCCTGCTGGGAGAGGGTGCTGGCCCGTTCAGCTGTTACAATGGATTGGGCGGGAAGCTCCTCTTTGGCCTGTGGGCGCTCGCGCCTCAGGCTGGGGGCGCGGGGCAGGCTCTGGAAACGTAGCTCCCCGTGTGCTGCATCCACATCTGACAAGGGACCCCGCCTGGGATGAGGGGAATATACACAGTGCAAGAGGGGGGACCCCCGGGACGGGGGCTGGGGAAGAGGAAATAGTTCCGCTGCCCTTTCAGTGGGAAACAATTCACTTTCTTTTTACACACAGACGCACGGCAGAGTCTCCGGCTTCTTGGCGGAGGCCCAGCAGAGCGCGGCGTTGGTCCTGGAGCTGCTGGAGGGCCGGGGGCAGTGAGAGAGGGGGGCCGCTCGTTGGCAGTGCTAGGGCTGAGGCCTGGCTCGGCTGGCCCAACTGCACAGAATACAAACCTGAAATGTTCTCGCTCCTCTTGTGGTCTCGTCATGAGGTAGCTGTCCTTGCCCAGACAGACCATGCTCTCCGGTCCCGTAACGGGCCCACGGCTGCGGCCAGCGCAGACTTCACCCGTGGCCGGTGGCCAGTACTCTGGGTCAGGGCTTGTGGTGCGAAGGGATGTCACACCCTCCCAGGGAAGCAGCGTGAGCCGTGGAGGGGAGCTGATCAGTGGGGAACTCGAAGCTGCCCTGCAGCTCCCCGTGGGACGCCTTTCCCTCTACCTACTGCCTGGCCTGCCCATCCCTGCAACAGCATGGCTCCTATGCAGTGGCTTGGCCCTGGGTTCTCCCTGCAGCACCAACCTTCCCCTTGCTGCAGCTGTGGGGTGGATTTCCACCTGTTACCACGCGGTGCAGGCAGTGCAGAGTGGCTGTCCCCTGCCCTGCCCCTTCCCACCCCGTCCCCCCCCCAAAGCTGCAGAGTCTCCGTCATCTGCACAGGTGAGGCCTTGGAGGGCCAAAGAGAGATGGGACTGGGTAATGGTGGCCCAGCTCTCCCCCTCCCTGCCTGGGGCCCGTCGGCCCTGGTTTGCCCTCTGGAGGGGCTGGGGCTGCAGCAATGAGGCTGGGCTCTGGGGGAATAGGCTCATTTCTCCCCCTGTGACCTCATAGGCTGCATTTTAGGGCTTTTCCGGGGGGGGAGAGTCTCACAGGCAGCACATGGGCTCTGCCGCACCAGGGCAGTGGCTCCAGCATCGGCAGAGGCCAGGTGGTATCTGTGCTGTTCCCGTACACACGGGGCGCCACCACCAGTGTGGCCGGGATCCTGCTGCGAGGGCGACCTTGGGTGCTCTGCTGGTAGGAAAGGGCCTGGCAGCACAACTCCAAAGAGCCAGACTGCCAGCGAGCCAGGGGCGACCAGCCCCCAGAACCTCCACAGAGGGGCTGAGGCAACTCCTGGGGAACTGCTGGCTTTGCAGACAGGCCCTGTGATCTGTTTGTGGGGCAAATCCATCCCACCAGTGGAGCAATTTGGAAGGAAAACCTCATGCCCCCCCCGCCCCCCTACCCCTTCCAGCAAGGCTTTCCACAGGAGAGAGTGATCCGGCTCAGCACTTCCTGTCCCAGGCAGCCCACGACACCGGATCTCAGTGAGGACAAAGATAACACAGCCAGCCCTTGCCAAGAGGGCATGGTCCAGTGACTGGTAGGAAGTTTTACAAAGAATGAAAAGCCTCCTCTCTTCTTTCAGCTTCTCGTAACTCAGAGCTGCCCTGTTGTCTGACAACAGCCAACTTCCCCCAAAGTTCGGGGAGGTGTTTTGAAGAAGGAAGAGCTGGGGACAATAACCACGCATCCAATGGATACTCTTTCACCGCCTTAGCTATTTGGTTTCATGGGTCTTATAAGCAAAGGGAGAGTGACTGTGGTACTTTACTTTCCATAGCCCCCTCGCTTTCATGGAGTTCATCATGCTTGCAGATAACTTTGAAAAGAATGACCCAGTGCACCATTGTGCTATAATGTAAGGCCCTTACTTCAGAATGGCCATACAGGGTCAGACCAATGGTCCATCTAGCCCAGTATCTGGTCTTCTGACAGTGACCAATGCCAGGTGCCCCAGAAGGAATGAACAGAACAGGGCAATTTATCGAGTGATCCACCCCATCATCCACTCCCCACTTCTGGCAGTCCGAGGTTTAGGGACACCCAGCACATGGAGTTGTGTCTCTGCTGCCCATCCTGGCTAATAGCCATCAATGGACCTAGCCTCTATGAACTTATTTCATTCTTTTTTGAACCCTGCTATAGTTCTGGCCTTCACAACATCCCCTGGCAACTGGTTCCACAGATTGACTGTGTGTTGTGTGAAGACATACTTCCTTATGTTTGTTTTAAATCTCCTGCCTATTAATTTCATTGGGTGGCCTCTAGTTCTTGTGTTATGAGAAGGAGTAAATAACACTTCCTTATTCACTTTCTCCACACTAGTCACACTTTTATAGACCTCTGTCATATTCTCTCTTACGCATCTCTTTTTCAACCTGAAATGTCCTGGGCTTATTAATCTCTCCTCATATGGAAGTTGTTTCATACCCCTAATAATCATTTTTGTTGTCCTTCTCCGTAGCTTTACCAGTTCCAATCTATCTTTTTTTGGGATGGGGTGACCAGAACTACATGCAGTGTTCAAGATGTGCGCGTACCGTGGATTTATATAGAGGCAACGTGATATTCTCTGTCTGCTTATCTATCCCTTTCCTAACGATTCCCAACATTCTGTTCGCTTTTTTGACTGCCGCTGCACATTGAGTGGATGATTTCAGAGAACTATCCACAGTGACTCCAAGATCTCTCTCTTGAGTGGTAACAGCTAATTTAGACCCCATCATTTTATATGTATAGTTTGGAAAACATAATCCCATGTGCACTACTTTGTATTACAAGAGTGAATTTCCCCTGCCATTTTGTTGCCCAGACCCCAGGGTCTGATACATGCCTATCACAACATATGATGTACCTCCTCCAGTGCCCTAACTGCCCCAAATAACAACGGTGTGGGTGAGACCAGACAATCACTGCACTCTTGGATGAACGCTCCCATCACCTGTGGGTGAACACTTCTCACAAAGCAATCACTCTATCTCCAACCTCTGAGTCCTCATCCTTGAAGGAAACCTGCATAGCACTTTCACGCCTGGTACTTAAATTCATCATTTTGCTAGACTCAAAAAACCATGGTCTTACCAAAGACACTGGACTTATGGCTGATTACAACAATCGGTAACCCACTAACCCCCTCTTTTTGTCCTCTGACTACTGGGGTGTTAACGTGTTACTCCACCTCGAATGGTCTTTTAGATTATGTGCTAACTACTTATGCTAAACTATCTGTTCAACCTTGTGCTTAGCTGTGACACTGGGAGTACCTTCCCCAGACCTGAAGAAGAGCTCTGTGTAGCTCGAAAGCGTGTCTCTCTCACCAACAGAAGTTGGTTCAATAAAAGATATTCCCTCCCCCACCTTGTCTCTCTAATATCCTGGGACCGACCTGGCTACAGCTACACTGCATACATTTTGTTTCCCAGTCACCCAGGTTAGTGAGATCCCTTTGTAGCTCTTCGCAGTCTGCCTGGGACTTAACTATCTTGAGTAGTTTTGTATCATCTACAAACTTTGCCACCTCACTGTTTACCCCTTTTCCCAGATCATTTATGAATAAGTTGAATAGGACTGGTCCCAGTACAGACCCCTGGGGGACATGACTATTTACCTCTCTCCATTCTGAAAACTGACTATGTATTCCTACCCTTTGTTTCCAATCTCTTAACCAGTTAGGGATCCATGAGAGGACCTTCCCTCTTATCCCTGTACTGGGACCGGTGCTGTTCAATATGTTAATAAATGATCTGGAAAAAGGGGTAAACAGTGAGGTGGCAAAATCTGCAGATGATACAAAACTACTCAAAGCAGACTGAGAAGAGTTATAAAAGAATCTCACAAAAATGGGTGATTGGGCAACAAAATGGCAGATGAAATTCAATGTTGATAAATGCAAAATAATGTACATTGGAAAGCATAAACCCAACTATACATATAAAATGGTGGGGTCTAAATTAGCTGTTACCAGTCAAGAAAGGGATCTTGGCATCATTGTGGATGGTTCTCTGAAAACATCCACTCAATGTGCAGCGGCAGTCAAAAAAGCGAACAGAGTGTTAAGAATCATGAGGAAAGGGATAGATAATAAAACAGAAAATATCATACTGCCTCTATATAAATCCACAGTACACCCACATCTTGAATACTGCATGCAGATCAGCTTGCTCCATCTCAAAAAAAATATTGAAATTGGAAAAGGTACAGAGAAGGGCAACAAAAATTATTAGGGGTACGAAACAGCTTCCATATTTTGGAAAAGAGCCAACTAAGAAAGGATATGATAGAGGTCTATAAAATCATGACTGGTGCAGAGAAAGTAAAAAAAGAAATGTTATTTACTTCTTCTCATAACACAAGATGGGCAGGGATGGTGTCTCTAGCCTCTGTTTGCCAAATGCTGTGAGTGGACAACAGAGGATGGATCACTGGATGATTCCCTGTTCTGTTCATTCCCTCTGGGGCACCTGGCATTGATCACAGTCGGAAGACAGGATGCTGGGCTAGATGGACCTTTGGTCTGACCCAGTGTGGCCGCTCCTATGTTCTTACCAATTTTGGTTCATACATTTTCAGTCTCACGCTGTTCTGGTTTACCCAGCATGATCTTAATACACTCTTTGAATGACAGCAGTAGGTCACTTTGGTCAAATTCAGTCTGTCTCCCTTTCGTACCTTTTCCCATAAACATTGATTGTTGTAGGTTATTACGACTTGTCTCGTGTAAGGCTGTCGCGAGTGGCTCACAGTCAGGGCACAAACCCCAAATGGGTTGTGTGTTGTAGATTCAAGTATCTGGTGTGAACTCAAGCGCTAGAGCAGACTTACCATGGAGTCACAGACAGCTGAGCCTGCCTTTGTGATAGATGGGCCCTTCCACCAAAAGTCACAATAGTCTGGTTATTCCCACTCCCAAAGGACCAGTCACTTACCCCAGCTCAACTGTACCTCAGATCTCTCCCCAAAGACAACGCTTGTACCCAATCCTATAATAAACTAACTAAAGATTTATTAGCTGAGAAAAAGAAATGAGAGAGTTATTTACTAGGCTAAAGCAGGTAAACACACACACACAAATGAGCTACAGTCTTAAGTTCCAAAAGGCAATAGAAACTGCTGCAATGTGCACGCTTTCTATGGCCTCCAGAGCGAACCCAAGCTAGGAAGTGGGGATCCCTGGCTTATGTTGCCTGCTCCGAATTGCACGCAGCATCGGGAGATCCAGTGTGTTGTCAGGCATTTTCCTTCCTTCCTTCCCCCAGAGTTCCAGCCTTTGGGACGAGCTCACACGCAGGTCCCCTCTTCGTGGCTGGGGGGGGGAGCAATTCACAGTCGTTGTCCTTCGACGTTTCACAATGGCTCATTTGGTTTCAATGGGCGTTTCTGTGGGCAGGAGCAGCTCGTTACACTCATTTAACGCTGCTGTCCTGATGGGGGAGTTACACAGTTACAGAGCTTTACAATGCAAACACTCATTATAACTTTACAGCATGGGATCCAGAGGTCATCGGCGAGTTCACTGCATGCAGCAGCCAACACAGGTTTCCTCACGTCTCCACACTAAACATGTTCGTAGCAACATAACATCTGTTTTAACAACGCAAACACACAGGGGAGCCAGACTTGCTCCAGCTATGCGCTTATCAGTGGGTGGTGGGGCCCGGGGCCTTGGCATAAGTTGGCACCTGGTCTGCCAGGATCACAATAAGAACTGGGACTTGTTACAGCTGAGCTCACTTAGGGTAAATGTGTAGGGCCAGTTAGCACACCACTGTCCACTCCTGTACATGTTCCCCATGGCTTGTCAGCAGGGCCTCGGACAGGAAAAACATCAGAGGAAAAAATACCCCCTCCGCGCCCAGTGTCCGACACCGGCCCACATGAGTCATCCAGCCGGCACGTTGTCACGGTGCTGTCGTCTGACTCTGGACACTTTCCACTGCTTCTGTTCACCCGCCTGGTAATACCGCACCCCTGGCCGTCTTCACCTTGCTACAGGCACGGCACTGAGCTAGCCGCGCCAAGCACCACCTGCCCGCGGACTCAGCTCACTGAGGAGTGTTACTCACACTCCACCCCCACAGGTGCTGGCCCGAGGGGGGCTGGCGGGGCTACTGAATCCCCTGGCTTGTCGTGGTTTCCACCATATCCAGGGCTTACAGTTTGGTTCAGGCCCCCCACGGTACAAACTGTTCCAGTACCCCTGAGCAGCTGCCCTTCCCCCAAGCAATGATTGGCACCACTGCCCCTGCCCCACATACCCCCATCACCCCTCCCTCATGCCCCCCAGTCCCTCAGTTTTGCCTACCCCAAAAGTTTAAAAATCAGGACTCTCACCTTTAAACTCAGGAGATTTAAATACCCTCTATTTTGCTGTGACCTTGCCATCTGACTCCCGCCCCCCGGGCTAGGGGAGGGTGGAGGGGTGTGGGTGACAGTCTCTGTGCTGCCAGCTCGCTGGGGGTGCACAGGGAGGTGATTGTGGCCCCTGCAGGGGCTCTCGCGGCTGCTGGACAGGACAGAGCTCCCAGCTTCACCCTGTGCCACATCCTTAGTGATTAACTCTGTGCCCCCCCCACATACCTGCCCCTCCCCCACCCAGCGGGGACTATGCCCCTTCCCAGCCCCATGCAGTTCTGCCCCTGAGCCCCACACCTGCCCCTCCAGGGGCTCTTCACCCCCTCCCCCCGCCCCAGGGCTGGTGCTGCATGGCAGGGGAGAGTAGGGGCAGAACTGCGGGAGCAGCTTGACTCAGTGCTCATGGGGTGGGAGTGGGGTCAGACTGACCCACTGGGCACAGGAGGGAGCAGACCCCAAATTCCTCTGCCTCCTGCAGCAGCGCTGAGTGGCTGCCATCCCCACTGCCCCGCCTCCTGGGGAAGAGCAGCCAATCCCAGACAGGGCTGTAAGTTCTGTCATGTCAGAAGGGTGGGCCTCTGCTGTGGTGATGATGTCATGGCACCGGGGGGGGGCCCGCCGTGGCAATGATGTCATGGCAGATGGGACGGCGTCCACGGAGGTCATGATGTCACTGCGAGAGCTGGCTGCCCTGCCCCTCCCGCTCCGCAAGGACTCTCCAGGCTCCTCCTCACTGCCAGCCCCCTGCCCTGGGTGCCCCAGGCCTCTCCCCTCTGCAGGCGGGGGGAGATGCTGTGGGGTTCCCTGGCCTGTCGAGGCCTTGACCTCCCCTCCAGGCCCTGCCTGTAGGTGAGGGCTGGTACCTGCTGTCTGGAGAGAGCAGCTGCAGCGCCTCCTCCCTGGGCCGCGTCATGGCCGCTGGGCCCTGCGGGAGGGGCAGGGGGTGCCTGGTGCTGTTCGCCATCCACAGGCCCCGGGGCTGCACGCACGTTCCCAACCCACATCAGCTTTACCTTTATGCCCAGTTTAGGTGGCCAGAGCAGAAAGGAGAGCCTGCCCCCAAGGCCCGGGCCTCTGCCCATGGAAGTCACGGGGGTGAGCGCTGATGACAGTGCGGGCACGGGAAAGGCCCATGCCCAAGAGCAATCGGAATAAGTAGGACTCATTTCACTCAGCTGATGATTTATCACTGCTGAGCCAGGAGAGGAAGTGACCACCCACCCCTCCAGCCTGCGCACCTGCCTGGAGCCCTGCGCAGGACCAGTGTCGAGCCCTGCAGTGGGACAATAGCGGGAGTGGGATTAAACAAAGTCCCACGCAGGGCACTGCGCCAGCCCTTCCCAGCCCACTGTGACCTTCGCTCTTCACCTGGGTGTGGAGTACTCACGTCATGTTTGTACACAGCGCCAGGGCCTGGCAACACGGGAGGCAAGAGGTGAGAAGCCAGTTACGCAGCTTTATTGTACCCAACCCTGCCCACAGCGTCTCTGGTGCTCTGTGCACCCTGCTGCTCACTGGCTTAGCCGACGATGGGCAGGGTGGGGGAGCGTATTTAAGGGACTTGTGGTCTGTTCTCTCAGCACATTTTAGCCAGACCGGAGAGAGCAGCCAGAGGGAGCGGCGTCTGTGTAACCGTCTCGTGCTCGTATCGTAGGCAGTTTTGTTTAGTAGCTTCAGTCTGCTTGCTAGGCTTGAAATAGCATTGCTCCTTGCAACACTTTCCCCGGCTATGGGGGTGTGTGTGTGTGTATGTGTGTGTGTGTGTTTCCCTCAGCGCATGTGTTCGATCCCTTTCTCCCGGCCTTTGTCTGTCTAGTCTGTTTAGATCCTAAACTATTTGGGGCAAACATTGTCTCTTGGACTGGGTTAGTGCAGTGCCTGGCACGGCGGGGGAGGGCACTCTTGGTTGGTCTCTGGGCACTGCCGCAAGGCCAAATGCCAATCATGTCTCACCTTCTCCATGTCTGCGGCAGCAGAGCCATGTCTGCCAGGGCCAGCCGCGCAGTCAGACTTCGGAGATTAGATAGGCAGTGGCCCTCGGGGGTGCCACGTCTGCACCAGCCAGCGCCCATGGCTCTGCGCAATCCCGATCTAGCCCAGAGCCGCTGGCTATGGAGAGGCCGGTCTGGAGACGGCGGGATGCCAGCTGTGTGCTGTAAGGCGCCCGGGCACACGCTGCAATGGGCAGTAGGAATGCCAGGCTAGCAGAGTGCGGTGGGCATTGTGTGCCAGCAGTGCCAGGCTGCACGGGATTGGCAGTCAGGGCATTAAGTGCATGACGCCAAGAGGGCTGGACACACAGCGCTGCTCAGGTGGCTCCAGGCTGGTAGCTCAGAGCCAATCCCCCATTCCAAAAGGCAGAGAAGTACACGGCCCTGAGCGCAGCGGCCCTGTGGGTTTGCGGCTCCTGTTCCTTGCGCTGTGTGTTCCAGCAGCCCCATGGTGCCCCAGCTGAGCTGAGGGGTCCCTGGTGCGGGGTGCTGCACACGCACTGGGACAGGCCCTGCTCTGAGGAGCTGCCGCCAAGGCAGACCACGGGGCGGGGGAAGTGCCCAAGGTGACCCAGCAGCTTGTGGCAGAGGCAGGCCGGGCGTCCAGGCTGGCAGCCAGCTGGAGCAGGGCGTGTGTGTGCGGTGCCGTCGCACGCTGGCAGCAGCTCCCCTCCTCGTGCAGGTGGGGGGAGCTGGTGTGCACCACCGCCTGCCCCAGCCCCATGTGGGAGGGACAGCGGAGCTGGGCAGAGCCCCCAGGAGCTGCTCTAACCCTTGGCTGGGAGACCACTGGCCAAGAGGAGACAGGCCATAGCCTGGGGGGGCAATAGCCCGTTGCTGCTGCTCCTGGCTCTGAACTGAGCTCTGTGCCTGGCACCTCCCAGCCCTGGCCGCGGCTTGGATCTGTGGGAGGGCGTGGGCAAGGGCCAGCAGAACCCGAGCCCCAGTGCTGGGGTGCAGGGCCTGCTCACTCCCTACTCCCCAGGGAGGAGGCAGGGCTGTGTCCCCCTCCCCGACCTCCCCAGGCAGCGGGGCAGTGCAGGGGGCGCAGGCTGCGGGCGGGGACCGTTCTGCCTCCCTGCTGATGGGGCTTTTCCGTGGTTTGCTGCGCTGGTGCAGAGAGCGGCTCCAGGGGTGTGAGGCAGGTGAATGGAGGGTGGGGTCGGGGGGAGAAACCTTCTGACCAGGACTCTCCTCCCCTGGCAGGTGCTGACAGACACACCCGACATGTGGCATCCGAATGCAGGTGAGACCCCGGCTCAGCACAGGCCAGCTTGCCGGGGTGGGGGCCAGGATGGGCTGTTTCCGGCTGCTTTGCTTAAAGCTGTGGAAATCAAGGGCTGTTTCCTGGGCCTAAGTCTAAGGGCAGTTCCTCTGTTCTACGGGGACACAGATGGCTTTCAGGGCTCTCTGTGTGGGGCCGTGGCCAAAGCAGGGATTGGCTGTGAGACAGACAGCATGGCTGTCCCTGGGAGATTTGCCTGTGTAAGGACTGCAGCACCCAGCCCAACAGTAGCATGATGTGTGTACATATACGTGGGTCGGATTCATGGCCCGGTTTGAAAGGAACTCCAAATGCTGGCCCCATTCTGCCTCCTCGCCTCCCCCAGCCCCCTTACTCCAGAGCTGGCAGGCCACTGAAATCAGGCAATGCCCTTCTCGGCATGAGTCGTCTGGCCGAAGCGATTGCACCATGGACTGGGGCATTGTCAGGATGGGGGAAGGGCCTGTGCCGTGGTCCCTAACGCATCTCCTCTTCTTTCCTTTGGTCTGGCAGGACCGCCTGGTGGGATGCCCCCACCATATGCGCCAAATTGTCCCCCTCCCCCTGGACCATGCTCTGGGCCTTACCCCGGGCCTGGCATGAATCCATTCCCTCCTGCTGTCTGTCCTCCTCCCTGTCCTGTATGCCCTGGGCCTGGTGTGCCCCACCCACATGGACACCCGCATGGACCCCACCCGCATGGACACCCACATGGACACCACCCTCATGGACACCCGCATGGACACCACCCGCATGGACACCACCCTCATGGACACCACCCGCATGGACACCACCCTCATGGACACCCACATGGACCCCCGATGCCCGGTGGACCTGGATGCCCTCCCCCTCCTGGGTGTCATCCCCCAGGTAGTCCTCATGGGCATCATAAAAAGCAGAAGCATAAGAAGCATGGCCATGGTCATCATGGACACAAGGTACGGAGCCCTGGTCACTGGGTGCGGGGGCCACGTTGGAGAAGAAGCTGCACCATTAGCATCAGCTCTGTGCTGGGATGCCGTGCAGAGCCCACAGCCCAAAGCTTAGCTGGGCTAGGGACTGCTCTGTTCCCAACCCGTACGTGGGGCTGGGGGGACATGAGAACCCACCCTGTCTGCTCCCTGCAGCCAGGGGATATTACACCAGTCCCGGGAAACATTTTCCTTTTCCTTAAGAGTCGGCTGTTTTCATCAGGTCCCTGGATTCCGGATTAGGATTTGTATTGACCAGGGCATCACTGGTTCCTGTATTCAAACCCCAAACCAAACCCTCCTGCCCCTACAGGCTGCTGCATCCCACCTTGTGCAGCCAAACCAGTGCAGGACCGTCCCAGCTCTGCTGGGAACCCCGGTGTTCCTACAGTCAGCGTCAGGAACTGAAACAGAGGGAGCAGGACTAGCATGCAGCCACAGCTCAGGGCACTCGACTGGGACGGAGAACTCAGCTCAGCACTAGGCTTGGCCGGGAGTCTCCTGGAATCAGCGTCAATCTTCCAGTTGCTATTGAAAGCAATCTGGGAGATTTTACTAAGCCAGTAGTCCAGTTGGCGAGGGCGGCACAGTGGGGCTAAGGCAGGCTCTCTACCTGCCCTGGCTCCGTGTGGCTCCCGGAAGTGGCGGCATATCTCTGCAGCTCCTAGGCGCAGGCAGGGGTGGCCAGGGGGTCTCTGTGCGCTGCCTCCGCCCCGAGCGCTGAATCTGCAGCGCCCATTGGCTGGGAACCGTGGCCAATGGCAGCTGCAGGGGCATGGCGCCGCTTTCGGGAGCCACCGGAGGTAAGTGCCGCCCAGAGCCCGCACCCCTCACTCCCTTCTGCGCCCCAACCCCTGGCCCCAGCCCGGAGCTCCCTCCCAAACCCAAACTTCCTCCCAGAGCCTGCACCCGGCACCCGCTCCTGCACCTCAACCCCAGCCCTGAGCCCCCTCCTGCACCCAAACTCCTTCCCCGAGCCCACACCCCCTCTCACACCCCAAACCCCTGTCCCGGACTGGAGCTCTCTCCCACACTCCAAACCCATCAGCCCCACCCCCCATCCCAGAGCCCACACTCCCTCCCACACCCCAACCTCCTGCCCCAGCCCTGTGAAAGTGAGTGTGTGTGTGGGGGGAGAGGGAGCGACGGAGGGAGGAGGGATGGAGTGAGCAGGGGCAGGGCCTCAGAGAAGGGGCAGGAGACGGGTGTGGCCTCGGGGCAGGGTTAGGGTGTTTGGGTTTGTGCGATTCGACAGGTGGGAATCCTATTCAGCACAGAATATCACAGCCGTGATGTGGCATCTCGACCCTCCTCACAATGCCGGCTGGGTTCCCAGGCTCCTCTCCAGCATGTTGCCCAGCCTTGTTGCCCATGTTGCCCATGTTGCCCTGCATTCTGTGGCCAGCCTCACTCATGTACCGGCCCATGCGGCTGCAACAAACCAGCCCAGTTTGCCGGGTGTGATGCCTTTGTAAAAACACGTCATCCAGCCAGAACATCCCTCTGCCCCCGAGCCCCGCGCTGGGAGCCCTTGCAGGGGCTGACTCCCTGCTTGAGGCCCCGAGCCTGCAAAGACGTGTGCACATCCTCAGCCTTAGCTTGTAAGCAGCACCTGGAAATCAGCGCTGCTACGTCCGAGGTACCGTCAGCCACGGGTACGTCGTTGCAGGGCGGGGCCTTGGCGTCCGGCGGGGGCCGTAGCACTGCACACACGGGCTGCCGCAGCCCCGGGGTTGCTGTGGGGGTGCAGTTAGTGGCCATTCTACTTGGCTGGGCTCAGGAGCGGGGACTGGCCCCTGGAATCACCTGCCGGGTGTAGAGACGCCCAGCAGAATGGGGGGTGCAGAGGTTGGGGGCTGAGAACTGGACTCAAAGCCCAGCCTCCCCTGGGCAGTGCCAGGGGTTGCCGGTCGGGCTGTCTCAGTGTCTCCCTGTGCAGCTCGTCACTGCCGGGGCGAATCCTTTCCAAGGTGAAGCAGCCTCCTGGTTGGCAACAAATATTGTGCAGTTGGCTCATGGTTTAGCGTTGTGAGGTGCCCGGCTGCCCGCTGGGCCTGGCCACTCCTGTGTGCCCAGGGCCTTCTCATCACACTGGGCATGCTCAAGGGCCAGGGCTGCAGCCCTCCTGTATCCTTCCTGCTGGCTAGGCCTGGCCAGGAGTGTCCCCCAGCCGGCCAGGGCCGTTCCTGAAGGGTAGCTCGTGGGCTTGCACTCCCCTCGAAGGTCGGACCTTCCACCTTCACACCCCAGCTCATTCCTCAATGCCTGAGCAGCCCTGGCTCCCCCCATGTCTGCTGCGGGCCTGGCTAGGAGACCCTCCATCATCATCCCTAGCTCTGTCTGGTACGGGGGAGCAGAGAAACCAATTACTAGCCCTGGCCGTCCCTCCCAGGAGCCACCAGAAAATGATGCCAAAGTCTGGGTCAGGAAGTGAAGGGCACCACGTACAGCTGACACAGGAGGAGCCGGAGTGTAGCTGGGCCGGCAGCAGGGCCAGCTCCCGCCTTGTGACTCAGGCTGTGGGACGGTAATTGCTGTGAATGCAGACAGCCGTGGGAGAGGGCTAGTCTCATGGCATCTAATACACGTCAATCCTTGTCCCTTTCAGCATGGAAGTGGATCGAGCAGCAGTTCTGACTCGGATTAAGAAAGCGCCTCCCGCCGGCCTGGCTCACATCGGTGGCACATCAGCAGCGGAAGCCAAAGACAGTTTAAGAACGTCTGTTAGTTGGCTCCAGTTCGCTTTTCCGCTGCCCTTTGCTCCCTCTTCGAAATGAATGTCGTGTAACCTTGTGGCTAGTGATTCTCTTCTGTTTGGTTTGTTCAGTTTCTGTCTGGAAGCATTTTAAACTCGTGACCTGGCTCGTTTCCCCTCTGTCACTGAAGAGATTTTCCCCTCCTATGTAACCCCTCTGCCAGGTGGTATCGGCAGCAACCAGGGCCATGGTCGATACCTGAGGGTTCCTCTTCGCAATGCACACCAGAACGGTGTGCGCCCTGAGCCAGATGTCTGGGAAAACGACACAGTGCCCTGGGCGCCTCTACGAGGCCATTCTTCCCCACACGTGAGCCCTGAGTCTGGGCACAACAAACAGAAATCTTGTGGTGAGCGGAGCAGGAACAGCAAATTAACTTGGGAAGAGGGAGCAGTGACTCCAAAGTATTCACAAACAGTATGTGAAACCCCATCCCACAGTACCTTGGGCAGTGTCCTTTGCCTCAGTTTTCCACCCGGCAGTGGTAAAGTCCGATGGCCGAATGGCCCTTTAACATGCCACTCCCCCGTTGCCTCCGCTGCACCCCACTCACAGTTTGTTGTGTGAGGTGAGCAAAGATCCAGCATCCAGGAGGGTGTTTGTGGGTTCACCTCCTGTGCCCCTGTGGTGGGCGAGTGATGCCCTGTGACTGCTGGTCTGCGGCTGCATTGGCTGCTGCCCTGCTGGGTCCTTGGTCCACTTCAGCCCGGTCCTGCAGCGCCATGGCCACCCAGCCCAGCTAGTGGCAATTTTAATGTCAGGCTTGACAAAGTCCTGGCTGGGATGATTTAATTGGGGATTGGTCCTGCTTTGAGCAGGGGGTTGGACTAGATGACCTCCTGAGGTCCCTTCCAACCCTGATATTCTATGATTCTATGATTCTATTTAATCCCAGCTGTGGAATTTGCTGGGGCGGTGGCACCTTTGATGCAGCTGCTCTGTCTCTCGCTGCTGCCTTTGGCTGCACCGGGGGGATCTGAGGTCCCACCGCCAAGCCTCGTTCTTTGTGATTTCAGCTCCCAGTGATTTAAGAGGGGTGGGGGCCTCACTGCTCCTGCATCCACTCCCCAGTGCTCCAGCCCCTCCCAGGGTCTAAGGCTCAGCCCCAGACCAGCTCATCAGTGATTTCAACTCTCGTGGTCACTGAGAAGGGACAAAGACTCTCCGTGGGGTCTATGCAGCTTCATCTTTAATCGCTGGAGGGGGAGGGTCAAATGAAGTCTAGGACCCTTAAACAAAGTCCTTTCTCCCCTCGCCCTAGAAACACCTGACCCCACCCCATCTGCCCATGACTTGGGAGTTACTTCACTACCCCTCGCTTAGTGGCCCCTGCAGCCCAGACACTCACAACCCCCCTACCCCCGAGCCCAACCACGGCCCCCATGGCCAGCCAGGCCAGACACACACACCGGAGCCCAGGGATCCAGATGCTGGGGCCTTGGCTTGCACAGTTTCCCGTGCACCACCCTCTCCTTCCTTCTGGGCATGCTGGGAACTGCAGCTCCTGGGCACCCTCCAGTTCCCGCCACATCCCCGCCCCCCCGGCTTTGTCCTGTATTTGTGGCTAGTGGCAGCCAACATCTCTGCAGCCCATTTCTGTGGGGAAAAATGGAAATTCTGCTCACCCAACATTAATTTCTGCAAAATTCCGCTTTGTGCAGTGGCGCAGAATTCCCCTAGGAGTAATCAGGATACGCTAAGTTCTGCTGCACGTGACTCATACAATAAGGAGAACAACATTTCATCAGCCCACCTCCAAGAATTACGTGAAATTTAACCCAAAACAGCCAAAATTGATCACCTTGACAAAGCAGGTCTGTCTGCCGAGCACACTGGGGAAACAGGTGTGTCTATGGACACGTAGTCTGCTCCTCCGCTCCCCCAGTTTATCCATAGGTGGGTGGGCATTCAGGGTCACTATGGAACGAGGTGGCCAATCCCCAGGAG
Organism: Natator depressus; assembly: GCF_965152275.1. NCBI lineage: Eukaryota > Metazoa > Chordata > Testudines > Cheloniidae > Natator > Natator depressus. Next base: position 76,820,479 of record NC_134244.1, read on the forward strand.
GTGCTGGGTGTGCAGAGCCAGTCCTTCAGTTCTTTCCAAGTACAATAATCCTAGGCTGGCGGAGAGTGTCCCCAGTGAAGTTCCTGCTCCACTTTGGCTCTGTCCAGCCAGGATTAACATGCTGTAGTGGCCAGGCAGGGGTCAGTGACATGATCTCTCTTATTTGTCTCCCCACAGCACAGAGATCCTATGGAACAGAGGCTTCTTAGAAACAACCCTAGCCTCCCAGTGCTGCTGGGACTCACTCAGGAGTTATAGGGCCTGGGACTTCAGTTGCGTCATGGTGATTTGCATCAGCATGGGGGATCTGGCCCTTTGACTCCACTTGAGATGCCCCAGGTGGAACCTGAGCTCATTTCCCAGATGCACCAAACACACACACACCACACAACAGTTTTAGGGTGGGGTAGTTTATTTATTGATGTATTTTGCAGAGCACAAGCGGAGTCCAGGGCTGGCTGTCATTCAGGTGCCCCCAGTCGCACGTGTGCTCTAAGCTGCAATTTCCTGGTTTCACATGCACACCCTGGGGTGCGCTCAAGCTCAGACCGCCCCGTCAGGAGCCTGGCTGGGTGCTGCCAGCCCCCCTGCACCCTGGTCCTCCCCATGAGGACTCTAATGGAGGTGGTAAATGCACAAGCACTCAGGAGAGATGGGTGATGGCAGCAGAAGGAAGCAAGATAAGGAGAGTCACAGAACAGTCTGGATGCAGGAGGAGGCCAGTGAAATGCAAGGCAGATGTAGGGCTGAATGGGTCACCTGGGAGCATCTGGCTAAGGAATGGTTCAGATCTGAACTTTGGCTAACAGACCAATGCATCATTGCTAGGGCGGGGGACAGGTAACCCCCCTGGTAAGAACAGGTAAGGAGGCAATGGAAGTGCACTTTGCTGGCCACATCAAGACATACCGTGATGCACCAGAGGCAATCTACCCCTGAAGCCCCTCAGCGAGGGCAGGAGGGGAGGGGAGCGGGAAAAGAAGGTGCTCACCAGTGGAACGTGTCAAAGCCTGGGGATGCCACTAGGATAATGAAGGCTCCAGTTACGTTTCTTCTGTTCCTTTTAACTATGAATAAACCTGAGGTCCAAGCTCAGTGCACAGGCCCACTTAGAAGCCGTTGAGCTTGATCCTGGGACAAAGAGCAACAGCAGTGGGGATGCACTGCCCTCAGCATGACGCAAGCTCCACCTAAGAGTGGGGACGGGGGCTGTGGAGCTGGTGGCTGGACACATTCTTGGGGGCCAGAGATGACTCTTCTTCCTGCTGAATTGGAAAGGTTTGCTGCCCCATGGTTTAGCGCCCATAGGATCACAGCGCTCACACACACACTAAGGGCGGTTTAGTTTGCGCAGGGCATGACAAATGACATGGTATGGCTCTGAATACTTCTTTGATCGGTTATAATTAGCACCATTAACGTGAGTGACACTGTTGTTCATCATGAAAATAAAAAAATAAAAAAGAGAGACCGTCCAGAGGGCAGTTTGTACCGACCGCTCTGGGCCTGCCTACAACCATAGAATGGCAAGAGAACAAAACAAACCAAGGAATATCATGGGTGTGTGTATTGGTGACGGGGCACACGCGCATTCCCCTGAACTAACAGATCCACCGAATGAACCTGTCGAAGAAGCCAGGTTGGGAGAGGCTGGCATAGTCCTTCTCCCGGAAGATGGCAGCTCGGTCCCCTAGGCCAATCTTCAGCAGGACATCCATGTCCACATCACTCCCGAGGGCCACCACTGTGGGCATGACGTCCTGCTTCTTCATGGAGTTGATGGCCTCGTTGAGATTCTTGCTGCCCGTGATGCCGTCGGTGATGAAGACGAAGGAGAGCTCGGCGTTGCGCCGGGCAGCCCTCTGCCCGTTCTGCGGGCTGATGACGATGTTGTTGATGGCATGGATGATGGCAGAGCCAATGTTGGAGGAGGAGTCCAGGTACTTGATCGTGGACAGGGCCTCTGAGATGTAGGTCAGGTTGTACGTCAGGGGGAAGAGCACCACCTGCTCTTCTTCGCTGCCATACTGTAGGAGGGCGATCCGTGCATTCATGTTGTCATTGTCACCCCTGGCCAGCGTGAGGCGGCGGGACACCTCCTCCACGAAGTTGTGGGCCCTGTGGAAGTTCACCTCTCCGGTTCGTTCTGAGCCATCCAGCAGGAAGACGATGTCCACAGGGCGCTGTGTGCACTGCGCCACCGCCAGCTCTGTGGGCAGAGGGAAAACAGTCACGTCAAGCCTGGGGAAAAGGAACCAGGGGAGGGCTCCGCCATTTCCTCACGCTGCCTGGGTTGCACGAGAGCGATGTGTTTGTGGGGGCAACCCCCCACTGCTTCCCTGGAGCCCCAATCTTCTCCTCTGCTCCCCACCAGGCCAGAGTCGCAGTCTGAGCAGGGGTGTGAGGCAGCTGAGGAAGGGCTGTGCCATGCAGCCACAGCGAGGAGGGCAATGGTGCAGCGGGAAACCACCCGCTCTGCAGCCACCCCTGGCGTGGGGTACAGACCAGCACAAGGGCTGGCAGACAAAGGAAGCAGTCTCCTTGCCACAGCCCAGTGGAAGGGGAAGCCCCATTCAGTGTCAGAACAGACGAAGAGGGGGCTGACTCTCTTTCTCTCCCTGGCAGCTGTCTTGTGTACCCCATGGTCTGGTCATTCACTGGGGCACTGTGCTCCCTGGGGGCACTGGCTGTTCTGCCGGGTGTGTCTTCGCTGGGCTCCTCTCACAGAGCCCCAGCACCCTCAGGCCGGGGCTGTTGGAAGCGGGAGAGTATAACAAAGCCCTTGTAGGGTTTGAATGTCTCCCTGACACCTCCCCCTGCCCAAGCCCCTCTGTCCCGGGGCTGAGACCTGCCACCAGTCAGTTCCAGCAGGGATCCTGCCCCAGAGGAGCGAGACCAGGAGAGCTGCAGGCAGCTACCGATCGTAGGCGCAAGGGATGACGCCATGGGGGAAAAAGGCTGTTTAGACTCTGCCCGGCCTGCCCCCAACAAGTGGGTGCTTCCATTGTGCCGTGCCAGGCCCCTGAGCCCAGCGGCTGGCTGAGCTGGGCCCAGAGAGCTCTGTCCCAGGGGTGGGGCTGCGGCAGCGTCCGAAAGGGGCTCACCCGTCACTCACCTCAGCCCTGTGCTGTGGCCCGCAGCAGAGAGGTCAGCCCGAGCCTCCTGCCACCCCGTTCGATGGCCGGGCGCACTCAGAGCCAGTTGGAACGTGGGCGTGCTCCCTGCCCGGCGTGGAGGGGCACGTCCGCGGGCTCCCAGCCCGTTCACATTGCACCCACACACCAGCGGGACGTTACTCCACTCTCAGGGCTCCCTGCCCCGGGCTGTGGGTACGGCTGCCCTTTGAGTCAGGGGGATTACACACCCGCCTCTGTGGGGAAGAGCTGCCCCCGAGATCCCTGCTTGGCATGGCCTGATTTCAGGTGAGGGAGGGAGGGAAGGGCCCCCCCTAGGCTGGAGGCTCCCCCAAGGTGGGGCAGGGGAAGCAGATCTAGACAAGCCCCCCATAGCGTTAGTGGTCCCTGGTGTCAGGCTGCTGCCCATCATTTGTCTTCCCAGCTGCCAGCCAGGCTGTGGGTGCAGCCCAGAGGTGGGGCTGATGTTTCTCCTCTCCCGGGAAGGACGGGGGCTGCTTCCATCAACTACCCCACTGGGATGTGACGGGAGGGCTGCCACTAAGCTCGGCAAATCTGCCACCCCCACCCCCGAGGAGCATCCTCGAGGCCCGCAATAGCCAGCCCAGGGCTGGCAGCCTGTGCTCTTCACAGCCAGCTGCAACTGCAGTACGGGTCCATCCCCTGCAGCGTACAGAGCAAGGAGGCTACGGCTGCACCAGGAGCGAGGAGCTGGCAGCAGGCGGCGCAGGGAGAATGGAGACGGTGGGTAAAGCAGATCAACTGAACCAGTGCTTTGCTGCAGAGAACCCTGCCTGTCCCACACCGATAACCCAGCCCGTCCCGCCCACCCCTGCTTCCCACACCGACCACCTGAGTTTACATGCGGGGAATTCCGAGCTCTGACAGAACCACCCACGGCCCTGTTCGCAATTCTCTCCATGTCTTTTTATCGTTTCCCTCCAATGAAGAGCCCCAGCAGCCAGGGAACCCCTTTGCCATTGCATGGTGGGCAGTCTCACGGCAACCCCCTCCCCCTGAGATCATCTGTCCCCTCAATCCCCCCACCTGTCTGCTGCGCCGTGAGGCAGAGGGAAAGACGTGGATTCTGCATCAGAGCCTGCCTGGGGGCTGCTAGGGACTTGCCAAGGGCAGGTTCTCCACTCACGGGCTCAGAACTGCACAGAGATCCTGAGGCTGCCCTCGGAGATACTGTTCCTGTCTTCTGGGACTTAGATTTCTGCTGATTTGTCGTGTTCCCTTTCTGGGCGAGCTCCGCCCAGGAAACCAAACAACTAGCTGCAGCCTGAGGGGGAGGAGGGATAAACTCACCTGGCTAAAACAAACTAAGCTGTATTGACTTAGGAGCCGGTTCAGCAAAACACGCCAGGCCTCAGGCAGCCCCGCAGAAACCAGACGGGATTCCTCCTGGGCCAAACAGTTGTGTGTCTTTGGCTCAGGTCAAAGCAGCAACAATGCTCTGAGTTTAGTGCTTCTCAGTTGCACCCCCGCAAGCTAAAGCCACGGCTCTCTTTAGTGTCACACACCAAAATGGTGGTGGTGTGTGGGGAGGTTGTTCACTTTACCCCACCTTACCTACGTTGATTACATCCAGAGACGGACAAATGGACTCACACTGGTAGGACCTCGCCCTGCTCCCAACCCTTTGCTCAAAGCTCAAGCCAAGCCAAGCCATTCAAAAGCCTGGCCAAGCGTTGTCAGCCCTTTTCTCGATATTTGCCAGCGCTGGAATTCTCCGAGCTCCCTCCCATGGGGCAGGCTGGCAGCAAAAGGGTCCGGCTGCAGAGCAAGAGGGGCATCTGCCCCACCCAAAGCAGAAAATGGCAGATCCCAGCTGAGCATGCCTATTGCCATGCAATGCTCAGCCTGGTTTCACAAGCCCCAGAGCTCTGGCTCATTCTGGTGAAGCTCTCGCACCTAGCCAGGATTTGGGGTGCAGAGGCACAAAACATTTCTGAGGTTTGCAGACTCCCAGTTCCAGCTCCTGCTTCCCACCCTGGCCCCATCTAGTGCTCTGGCAAATGTACCCGCTGTAGGCCCTTGAAAGCAGACGGCATTATAGCCCAAACATCACTGCACGATGGGATGCTCAGTCCAGTTCTGGGTATTTTCATCTGCATATTAACTAATGAAATGCACAAGATAGCTGAAGTCATTGCAATGAGGCTACCTCCATGCCGGGGGCTAGCAGAATTCACCCACTGGAACCTAATATTTGTGCCCCATACTCTTTGGTCTGCTCTTCTGTAGCTATGGGAGAGAGTTTTGAAAGCACAGATAGCAGCATGGTGCCCAACTCTCTTTCAAAGTCAATGGGAGTTAGGTGCCTTTGAAACTCTCCCCATGTGGTCCCTTGGAGCAGGTTATAATGAGCAGGGCTCACACGATGGGACTGTAACCTCTCTGAATCGCGTACACAGCTGGTTAGGAACTTTCCATGCCCCGAATGACAGCATGTTTACACCTAGTGCCTCGCACATGTAGGGTACATTACGGTATTTCAGAACGGCGCAGTCACTGGGGAATAGCTTTTAGCTCCTTGTTCCGACATGTGCTGGATTTTCCTGCCTAGGAGTAGGCATGTGGCTTGCAGGACAGTGAGAAGAGCAAGTCCAGTATGCATACGACATGCAGGCAGAATGACACTCAGACAAAGACACAGGGCACATGTTGAGACCGGGGCAGTTTCCAGCAAAGCCCAAGGGAGACACAAAGGGGGCCCACCCCGAACCGCTCGCACGGCTCTCTTTTCTTTAATAGCACAGGTTACAGCGCAAGTTGAGTGATTAAACGTGATTATAGCAAAGGGGGTAGCGTGGTGGGGCTTTTCAGTTGGGAGCCTGGCCTCTCTCGGGGCTGGCATAACCCAAGGAAAGCCTGGTTAGTTAAACACAAAAAGAGAACACAGGAGAAAATTCAAGGACAATCAGAACAAAAGCTATGTAGGAAAACAGACATGTTAGCACACATCCCTACACCCATCGCTGAGACAGGGCTTGCTCTGGCCCTCAGGTACACATCGGCAAGCAACCTCCCTGATTCAGCCATGGAGCCCAGGTGGGACTGAGGGCTGGGAGGGCCCACGAGGGCTATTTGACAGGCTAGCCTGTCATTGTGGGCTTGGCGTGTTTAGAAGGAGAGAATAGGAGTGTCTCTTCGGGACAGGACAGCTCCTCTGCCAGCACCCAATATTCCCTTAAAAAGTGCTGCAGAGACAGTGGGTGAAGCAGGAGCATCTCTCCTGGTGTCTGGGAAGATGCACCGGGCTGCTCTGCCAGCCACACTGGAGAGAACCGCCCCGCCATCAAATCACTGGCTGGGAGCCACCGAGACTCTCTGGGCTCCTCCTAAGCTCAGTGCGTCCACCATGGTACCCAGCCCCTCCCGGGAATTCTCAAGAGGCGCTGTTTACAGGGAACATTGCTTTTCCCAAGAGCACCTGCTCCAGCTCAGCTGCCAGTCCTGTACACTGTCCCTAGTGCAAAGCTCAGCAGAGCCCCAGCACGGTTTCTGGATCCCCCACAATTTCACTGTGCACTATTTTAAAAGTGTCAATGAACAGGTCCATCCACTCCTGCCGCTCATGTCCAGTGGCAAACTTGGCGTTCTCGGCGGTATAGGCCAAAGTGGCCACCAGCTGGCTGTACGTGCTGGGGTCCTGGATTTCCCGCGTAGAGTTTAGGAACTGGGCGATTGACTCTTTGGTGTAGGGGAAAGGTATCTTGACCTCCTCTTCCATGGGGCGGAAAATAAGTGGGTTTGCATTCCCAGGGTTCCTGTCATCTGCAAGTGAGTGTCAAAAGAATATTTTCAGGGCTCGCTAGCACTGGTGTGTCCCCCACTGCTGCTCGGTTCTCACGTACCCTGCACTGTAGGAAAGGCAGCCAGCACGGGAGGGAGCAGCAAAGACCAAAGCCTGGAAGCTCCGCTGTAGCCCTATCTCACTAAAGGACCAGATCCAAAGTGAAGGGAGAGCTGCTTGCTGCCTCCCATGGGGTTTGGACTGGGCCCTTAGACAGTACTTGGAAGAGGATTTGCAATAAATGTATGAAGCTTCTATACAGCTACTGATGCATGTCCCCTCCTTCCTCCTGCACCTCCCGCTACGGAGAGAGCTGCTGAAGAAGGAAACTGTCCAACCTCCCTCTGAGCAAGGGGTCAGCTGGCAGCAGACAGCAGGGTTTGCCAGGTTGTTTCTGGACAGCTGTCAGAGAGTTTCCAAGGGCCCATCCATGCAGAACTCAACAGGGTGCATCGGGGCACAGCCACGGGCAGCCAACGAGGCATCCACCAGAAGCCACCCCACGAACACAGGCTACATTCCCGCACTGCACTGAGCCGGCCCCCTAACACGCCACACAGCGCTCGTCTGCAGCGGACGGTTGCCTGGGTTGGAAGGGGCCCCCCAGACCCACAGAGATTCACATGCCAGCCTTTACCTCAGCTCAGGTGGGCTCTGTGCTCAGCCCCGCACGCTGAGCATGGGCCCCAAAGCAATAAATACCCTGTTCTCCAGCAAGAGCAGCCCTGTGCATGGGAGGGGCCTGGGGCTCCTGCTAGGCCCCAGCTGCCCTGAGGAGCTGGCAGCGCTGGGGGGCAGAAACCTTTTTGGGCCTCCTATGCCGGTGGGGAGTAGGTGCGGTGCAGCTGGCTCCATGGGCTGCCTCCTCTGGGCGATGGACCCCGGGGCAGCATGTGGTGGAAGAAGTCACTGGGACCCCTCCAGGGCTGGCACTGCAATGCCGAGGGGCTGTGCGCAGGCTGGCCTACCGCTTTGGAGACCTGAGTGTAGAGACATGTTTGTGGGAGATTATAATGCAGAGACACTCCCTCACAGGGGGCAGAAGGGTGAACACAGGAATTTAGAGAGGTGCCCTGCAAATGGGGGCGGAGAGACCAAGCACAGCACTTCACCACAGCCCTCTCTGGTTTGTTTTGCTAGAAGTTTTATTCCTCTCTCATTTCCTGGCTGGCTGTTAAATGAACCCCAGGAGTGTTACATGGCCTGAGAAGTGCCAAATGAGGAGACTGCCTCATTGTGAGGTTAGCTCCTGTGTTTGAAACTGAAAGCAGAGGCGAGGGGAGCAGCAAACAGAGAAGAGCTAAGGCTCGTGTATGCATTTTATGAGCACAACAATAGCTTGACTAGCTTCAGAAGGGGATAAGAAGGCAAAAATGGATATGTCGCAACCTCCATCCAGTCTGTCATTGTCCAGCAAAGTTGCAGAGAACTGGAAAAAATTCAGACAGAGATTTGAATTGTATATAGGGGCAGTTGAGAAAAGTGATAAAGTGAAATCATCGATCTTTTTGCACGTTGTTGGGGAGGAAGCATTGGACAGTTATAACAACTTGAAGTTTGGAGACGGTGAAAGTATGAAGTTAAGTAAAATACTGACTAAATTTGAGGTACGTTGCATGCCAAAAAGGAATGAGACCTCTGAGAGAGACAAATCGTTTACATGCATGCAAAAAAAAAAAAAAAAAAAAAAATGGCGACACCAATAGTAACACGTGGCAGAATTAAGGAAACTTTGGTGAGCTGACCGAGTCTCTGATCAGAGATAACACATGGCCTTTAATGCCACCAGTGATCCTAAGAGAGAGACTGCTCTGCGAAGACTACTTCACTTTAGAAAAAGCTCTCCAGACCTACAGGGCAGCCGAAATGGTGCAAGCACAAGCCAGAGAGCTGCATTCACCAGAAGGGGTTCTCCATCTACTAAGTACAACGGCAGATAGCCGGAACAGGTCAAATCAAAGAGTGGAACCACTTGCTATGAAAACCACTTCTAGCTGAAGGCTGGGGACAGAACGTCATGTCGAAGGTGTGGATCACAGCATGGCCCCGACAGCGTGTTGCCTTTGGGAAACTCTGTCATAAATGTGGGAAAAATAAGCATTTTGAAAAATGCTGCCGATCCCAACTGCAGAAGAGTCAAGTGCATTCAGTTAAGGACAATCTGGTTGAGGAGTTTTCCCACAGACATGCTGGGATCTAGCAAGCCGGTTGAGAGGGCCTGGATACTGCCTATGACAGTGAATGGAGCAATTAGTCCACTGAACCTGGACACAGAAGCTCAGGTTAATATTCTGTCCGAACAAGATTATGAGAGACTAAAAATAAGACCAGAACTGGGACCAACAAAAATAAAAGTAACTGGTTATTCTGGAACAAATATACCCATGAAGGGGATGTGAACTGATAGCAACATGTACAGGCTCCCTTGCATTGTAGTGCCAAAGGAGGAGACACCAACTTTAGGCCTGGCTGCATAGGAGCAACTCAATCTGTAAAACTGCAAGACCCGTCGCTCTCCCTCATCAAGACCACACTGAATTTGATTACGTGGCATTCGTTCAGGAATACTGTGATCTGTTTCAAGAGCTGGATTGCTTGCGGGGTGAACACAGAATCCAGACAAACAAGCAGGTCCCTCCAGTGCCCGTCCCTGCAGGAAAGATGCTATTTGCACTCGGTGACAAACTCAAGGCTGCGCTTGCAAGGGTGGATGCAATGAAAGTAACACAAACAACTGAGGAGGCAGCAGAATGGGTGAGCTCGCTAGTCGTTGTGGAGAAAAGGCAGCGGCCTGCTAGGCAGATGCTTAGATCCCCGAGACCTCACCAAGGCTATAAAAAGAGAACATGTCAAACTACTAACCAGAGAAGAGATTATGGCGCAATTTGCAAATGCTCAGTATTTCAGTATATTGGATGCAGCCTCAGGATTTTGGCAGCTAAAATTAACTAAGAAAGCTCAAAACTATGCGCATTAAATATCCCGGTTGGAAGATACAGATTCTTACGTTTACCCTTTGGCTTAGCTTCAGCATCAGAAGTGTACCACAAAACCATACAGATGATCTATGGAAACATTAATGTCATTGACACCTCAGTGGACGACATCCTCACCTGGGACTCAACTAGGGAGGAACATGATTACAGACTTCAGGATGTCCTAGATGCAACTAGAGCTGCAAACCTCAAACTAACTAGGGAGAAATGGGTTTTAGGGGTTACAGAACTGACTTTTGTTGGGGACTTTATTTCCACCAAAGGTGTAAAAACTGATCAGAGGAAGATTTCAGCTGTTGAAATGATGCCATGTCCCCACACAATGAAAGATGTCCAATGGTTCCTGGGAATGGTTAATTACCTTGGAAAATTCATACATAAGCTTTCTCCCAAAGCAGCGGCTTTGAGAAAACTCCTAGAGAATAAAAATCAGGGTGCAGAACAGGAGGAATCATAGGAAGATTTAAAAACAAACAAACTAATACACGAACCAGTGTTGAAGTTCTATCCACCAGGATGGCCTATTAGAAATTTGAGCAAACGCTTCATAGTCTGGGTTAGGTGCAGCGATTTTACAGACGCGTGAAGATCTGTGTTCCCTCTAAGCTGTGCGGTTGTGCAGCGGCCCAGGAGTGAAACAAGTGCCACACACTTGATGAGCAGAGTCGCACACGGCAACGTGTGTTCAGGTGACCCTCCTCCCACAGTTCTGCAGCCACGTTGCTCCTGCCCTCTGCCTTGGAGCCCCTGGCAGCTGCTTCCGGGACCCTCCTGCTGGCTCTGCAGAGCCCGGGGGAAGAAGGGGGTGCTGATGTCAGGGTGTCCCTCTCCCCTGCTTCCCCCCTACCCACGTACCCCGTCTCTCCAGAGCCGGGGAGGGGGGACAGGGCTCAGGAGCAGGACAGCTCAGCTGCTGTAATCTGAATCTGAGCCTTCTGTTGTGAGTGCCTTAAAAAGACACGGCGTATGGTCTCTCATAGACTTCCCCAGAACCCAGCACACACACACTATGTCTCTGTGTGTCAATCTCACACACACAGTCTCTGTGTCTCTCTCACACACACACACTCTCACAGTCTCTGACATACTCATCTCCCAACACGTACTTGTGTTGTTGTTTCAGAGGAGCAGCCGTGTTAGTCTGTATTCACAAAAAGAAAAGGAGGACTTGTGGCACCTTAGAGACTCACCAATTTATTTGAGCATAAGCTTTCGTGAGCTACAGCTCACTTCATCGGATGCACAGTATGATGAAGTGAGCTGTAGCTCACGAAAGCTTATGCTCAAATCAATTGGTCAGTCTCTAAGGTGCCACAAGTCCTCCTTTTCTTTTTGTGTTGTGGTTATTACTTCTTGGTACTTCTTGCAATGCAGAGATAGTCTCTGTAATTTTATTCTTTCAAAGTGCTGTTATTTTAGTTTGACTGATCTGTGCATTTCATAATTTTATTTCTCTCTTATGCTTAAGTTTAATTCTTTGAATAGTGAGTTCTTAAATGCCTAACCTGTCCTGGCTGGAGTAAATTATCCCTATGGTAACTTTTGAAAAATAAATATTCTATGTAGGTTTTTCGTTTCTACTGGTGGCGCACATCCGCATATTACCTCGGTGCCCGTAACAAAATTCATTCCACACATGGATGGAAAAAATTAGAGGGAACATTGGTGAGGACTGTTGGCAACCAGTGTCATATCCAGCCAAATCACTGACTGAGGTAGATACCAGATACACACAGATCCAGAAGGAGCTTTTAGGAATATTGTTTGCCTGTGAGAGATTCACTCAGTATATTTATGGCCAGACAGTGGAAGTTGAAATGGACCACAAGCCCTGGATAGTGTTATTTCGCAAACTGTTAAATGACTGCACCTTAATGAGTCAAAGCATGACGATAAAGATGCAAAAGTACGATGTGGTTGTGACCTACACTCTCGGTAAATTCGTGTTCACTGCAAATGCACTTTCCAGAGCAGTGGCTCCCACGAAACCAGAGAAGACTTTAGAGATAGAAATGCAAGCCTAGGTAGATTTGATTGTAAAGTCAATTCCCATAGCTATCAGGAAACTGCAACAAATCAGAGGGGACATGGAGAGAGATGAATAATTGGGGATCCTCAAAGAAGTGATAATTAAAGCGTGGCCTGAAGAAATAAGCAGTTGCTGTCCAGGTATAAGAGACTATTGGAACAGCAGACATGAACTTTCCGTGCTAGATGGGGTGGTTTTCAAGGGCAGTAAGGTTGTCATTCCAGTGAGCTTCTGAAAAGAAATGCCACAGAAGATCCACGAGGGTCGTTTAGGAATTGAGAAGTGCAAACAATGAGCACGAGGGGTGCTGTATTGGCTGCGGATCAATCATGACATTACTAATGTGGTAGGAAACTGCTTTTCCTGCTTGAACAAGCCAAGCCAACAGGCAGAGCCACTGAGATCTCACCCAGTTCCACGAAGGCCTCATGAGAAGGTTCGTGCTGGCTAATTTACCTGGCAATCAAAGGATTATTTAATCGTCACAGATTATTCTCTGTAGCCAGCAATGTGCACACTGGACAGTACCAACAGTAAGTCAGTGATAGCTGGCATGAAGGGAATCTCCTCCAGACATGGAATTCCAGATGACGTCTTTCGTGCAGATTTTAGGCAATTTGCCCTAGATTGGGATTTTCATCACAAAACATCAAGTCTGAATTATCCCCAATCAAATGGACTTGTGGAAAAGTCTCTACAGACAGTAAAGAACTTTATGAAAAAGGTTTTTGCCAGTGGGGGTGATTGGTGTAAAGTGTAATTGGTTTACCGAAGTGCACCTCTGGAGAATGACTTTTCTCCAGCTGAGCTGTAAATGGGAAGAAGGCCCAGATCTAAGGTACCAATCACTGATAACTTGCTGAAAGCTCATATCAATGAAACCATATGGAAATGAAAGAAAAGCAGAAGTGGAAGCAGAAATATAATTTTGACATAAAGGCCAGAGATCTCCCATCTCTTAACCCAGGTGACGGGGTGTGCCTGAGGAATCACACCTCTGACACTTGGAGCCAAAGGGGTTCCATTAAAGAACAACAGTGTCCAAGGTCTTATGTCATCCTGATAGACCAGTGGGACACATTTTGGCATAACTGAAGGGATCTACGAGTAATCCCAGAAAGTTCCAACACATTGACAGCTGAGGTGGACTCTGGCATTTCCCATCTGACTGATCCTTTATCATCACCAGAGAAAGGAGAAACTGTCAAGGAACAAGAGAACTCAGACTCTAATGAAAGAAAAGACTGATATTGAGAAGATTGGAGAGGGAGCTTAAACATCCTGAAAGACTCAGAGACTTGCTAACCTGCCTGGAGAAGGGGTAGTTGAGAAAAGTGAGTGGTGAAGACTCACTCCAGAGTGATGTGCTGGTAATCTCTAGGGAGAGGACACATTGGGTTTATGGAAATGTACTAGATGGGTTGAGAATTTAATGCAGGTGTTGTTAGATAGTTGTTAGCTATTAATAGATATGTATATAAAGAGTTAATTTGTTTTTTTAAGAGGGACGATGTAGAGACATGTTTGGGGAAGATTATAATTTAGAGATGCTCCCTCATAAGGGACAGTGTGATAAATACGGGACTTTACAGAGGTGCTCGGGAGGCTGGGGTGGGCTCGGGAGGCTGGCCTCACCTCAGATGCTCTTTAGTTTGTTTTATTACAAGTTTTATTCCTTTCTAATTCCCTGGCTGGATGTTTAATGAACCCCAAGATTGCTACACTGAGGCCAATTTCCACCCTGCCACAGACCTGCCTGTGTGACCCTGGGCGAGACATTCAGCCTCCCAGTGCCAGCCCCTACCTGCCCAGGGTATGCCAACCCTGCCCTGCCCTGGGGCCAGGGGAAAGCCATTAGAGACTGCGAGTGCCTTGAGGCCTGCTGCTGACATGCGCTCTGTAAGACCCAGGGCTTGGCATTAGTGGGGGTGGGGCTCCTTGGCGTGCCCCCGGGCCAGGCCTGTTTGTGTTTGGCTCCAGGCCCTGGCTGGCCACTGACCCATCTGAGGGGCGGGTGACACATGCACATCTCATGTACCCCAGATAACAGGCAGCTCCTCAGAGCTCAGCACGGACCCAGCTGTCAGCCACAGGGCAGAGAGCTCAAGGTCAGAGTGGCTCTGTCTAGCAGAGCCCACCACAGCATTGCAGCCACGTACAACCAAGCCCTCAGCTCGCCTATGCTGCCCGTCGCTGGGCTCCTCCAGTACAGCTGGGCTCCTCCCAGCTTTGGCCACGGCCCGGCTTCCCAGGGCCAAACCCAGCTGGACCTTGCCAGATGTCACACACAGCCTGGCAGGGAGCCAGAGCCAGGACAGCGCTGGGGGGCACCCGGGCGCCCCCTAAATCCCACTCACTCCCCAGCCCAGTGGGAATTCCACCCACCCAGAGCAAAGCGACACCCACCCGTCACCGCCAGGCCTACGCCTTCTCGGCCACCGCTCCCGAGGGGAGTCATTCTACAACAGCCGTGTTCTGTGGGTGCAGGCTGAGCCCTGTCCAGCCTAAGGCCTGGGTGGGGGAATTCCGCTGGGGGACCCTTTGAGAGTCCCCTGTCTCCCCCCAGGGGGTTTCTGATCCAGCCCTGTGCAGTGCAGGAAAAGGGAAGTGGTTCTAAGCGGTGCCGTACCTGGCGCGGGCAATGAGAATGGCCGAGAGCTGCTGTGTGACGAAGGCCACGTTCGCCCGGGCCCGGGGACTCCGGATGGACGCTTGGCCCAGACCGAGCAGAACCCGAACATGCTGCTGTTCCAGCTGCCAGCGACGCTGCCCTGGCATGGTTCCTCTTTACAAATCAATCCTGCGCCCATGGCACTGCTCCCACCCCACTGCCAGTCTGACCTCGCAACTAAGCACAAGCAGGGCTCTGAAGCAGACGCCTGGCGCAGCCTACGACAAAGCAGCGGCTGGAAGAGCAGGCTGCTGCATCCCTTGAGATCTCTCCAGACCCAGATTCAAAGCAGCTGGGTAGGACTCCATCAGACGAGGGGCTGGAGTGCACCGTCGGGGGGAAGGTGCCGCATTCGGGGCTAGCCGTTCAGCTCCGCAGCGCAGGGTTAAACCTGAGTCAGCGAAAGGAGTCAGCGGGGTTTGCACAGTCCCGACTGGATATTCGTGCACAACACACAGACTGACCCGACTCTCAGGTGCCAGGCACGGCTGCAGCAGCAGGCACGGTCAGCGCGACGCACAGCAGCAGATCGGCAGGAGGGGAAGGCGCCCAGCTAGCCCCTCTGTGGCCTGGGACAGCAGGTTGGCACTTTCATCACAAGGTGGAAAACTCCACCGTCTTCCCTGCTCAAGGCTTTGCCATCTCTCCCACCTCCCAGCAGTCCTTGGCCAGTCTTCCCCAGAGAGGGAGGCTGGGCAGCCTGGAAGAGGTTTCTCTCTAAAGAAGCTTGCACAGTATTTTCCCCAGGGCAGTCGGGAAGGAGAGCTCCCTACACATGGCTTTCCAGGACAACCCTCGCCATAGGGCATGGCCCGGAGCTCCCTGCAATCCCTCCTCAGTCTTGCACTCCAAATTCACAAGTCAGGGCCCCCAACGTCATGAGACTGGCTGAAAAATCACGAGATTTTAAAGAGCTAAGAAACTGGGATTCTTTTTCTTTCCGTCTGCTTTCCCAGCCTGCAGGGGGCCCGTTTTCCAGCCTTGCTCCACAGATTCCTTTTTAAACAAGTCACTTTCCGGTCCACGTAGGTTGAGATCCCGCAGTCCCCTGACTTGTGGAGCGGAGGCTTTCGGAAAACAACATGGTGAGACTCATGACTAAACCACAAGTATCGGCAGCACTGCGTGACCTGTTGTAACCCGCACGACTCGCATATCGCCAAACACCGGGTCTATGATTAGATCGATAGATATGGAGCGGGAGGTAATATCTGTTATTGGACCAACTTCTGTTGGGGAAAGAGACAAGCTTTCAAGCTGCACAGAGCTCGTTGGCAGGTTTGCAGACAGAGAGACATTGCACTTTCTGTGCTAGCAACAGTAGCTGAGGCTGGAGTTTTACCACTTAACAGGCAGAACGTGGTCCAAGCACCGGGATCTGCACCAAGCAGCACCTGCCTCTCTTACCCCACAGGGTTGTCCCGCCCCATCACACAGCCCCTTTGCACCCTGCTCCCCAACTCGGTGTTACTAGTTCATTTCAGTACAGCCAGTGTGAGCCAAGTCTCCGCTGGAAGCCTTCCAGTTCCACTGTACTGCCCGCCCAGCCCCAGGGAATGCCCGGTGCCACACTGAGACCTGCAGGGCAGGATTTCCAAAGGGTGGGGAGTTTGGCTCTGGGGGTTCGGCTCGTCCGATAACAGACAGGAACCATGTGAGCAGTTCATTCCTGGATTTGGATTCCAAGCCCTGCCAGGTCCCGTGGGCATTTAGGATCCGAGGTTTAGGCATCTCCACTGGGATGAGGAGAAGGGAGAGAGGGCTGAGCATGGCTGTACTGCACACACGTACCCGCCTGTGGACAGCCCTCAGCCAGACAGGCAAAGCAGGAAATTGGGGCCTCTCTTGAGATAAAGTGACAGCCCCTTTCTCTGCCCCCCCCGGGGTATTGCGTGGCTAGAAAGGCTGCCGTTCCCCACCCACCCCACAGCCCATGACACTACTGTGCGGCGCGGAAGATCTGGAGCCGTTTGGCATTATTTTTACCTGTTTGGCAGGGCAGTTCTGGGCAGACGATCTGTGGATCTGAAACGAGAATAAAGGAGCAGCTAGCGAGATGGCCTCAGCAGCAGGCCAGGCCTCTCGCCCCATGGTGGGCGAGGACACACACCGGGGTGGGTGCTGCCCATGGGGATCTGCTCTCCATGGATCCATGGGGATCTGCTCTCTGGTTGGGGAAGAGCCGGTTGTGCTGATCTGCATTAGGGAGATGCGCTCTCCAGTGTAACTGACCCAACCACATGCATTGGCAGCCGGTGTTACCGCGCTGTGTGCTGCATACAACTGACCAACTCGCACCCCAGCCCTGGCCTCGCTCGGTGACTGAGCCAGGGTGGCAGGTGCAGACCTGGGCAGAGGACGTCCTCCATGTTGTCAATGAATTCCTCAGCCACCAGCTCCGAGAAGAGCCTCATTTTCTGGACGCGCTGCTGCTCGTTGCACGCAATGGAGCGCAGGGTCTCGTCCTGGTCTGGCTGGTTGAACATGTCTCCGATGCCGATGGCGTTGACGATCACGTCTCCCTGGCAGAAGGCCTGGAGGTTGTTGTCGTCGTCCCGCGGATCGTGGCGCCCGTCTGTCACCACCACGGCAAACACACGGGCTTTCTCTCGCCTACTCTCCTTGATGAGCTTGTTGTAGGCAAACTGCAGGGCGGAGGGTGTCCAGGTGCCCCCAGCGATCCACTCCAGACGCTTCACCGCCTCCTTGAAGTTGGACAGCGAGTTAATGCGCTCGTCGTTGAGCTGGATGGCCTCGAATGTCCCCTCATGGCTGTACTGCACCACCCCGACCCGGGCACCTGCAGGGAGACAGATGGTCACACCCCGCCATCCTCACTCCCCTGGCACCCTCCCGCAGCTAATTGGGGTGTGTTCCCTACGCAGGGCACACACTGGCACCACACTATAAATGCCAAATTGTCTGGGGAGGGCATCATCACTCCAGACCCCTGCATGGCAGCATCACATGTGACATCATGACACTGCCACGCTGCGTCATGCATGCCAATGACATGCACTAGTGACGAGCACTGAAAGACAGAATGGTTTCACACGGTCAAAGTGCTGACACGGTGTTACAAAACAACGGGGGTTAAAACAAAATCCAGACAATTCCAATTCTCTCAGGCTCTGAACAATAGAAAACAACCTGGATTTTTGTATAGAACAATCCCTAATACAATAATAATCTAAAACACCAATCCCTTATTGCTGTTCTAAAACACAAATACAAAGCTAAAGAGCACCCCAAATCATATTGCCTTACAGTTTGAAATGCTCCTAAGTAGCTGCGGTCTATGACAGCTGACCCACCTCTCACAGGTCGCTGATAGCAAGCGGTAACACTTCTTTAAATCTTACATGTAAACGTTCCCTTTACCATCAACACACACACCTTCGTCTTTATTAACATACACACTCCCACCGCCCTACACCACACTGGCTGACAGATTTACTCCACTTGCTGACTGTTTCTCCTGAGCTCTCTCCCTCTGCTGCTAATGTCAATGGACCACCCAGCAAGCTTCTTTCTTCTCTCTTTGTTCTCTCCCGTCAGTGCCTTTGGCTGCCCACTGCCACACTGCCTTTTCTACTGTCCTGTCCGAACTGTCTAGGCACGTTTGCTAAGCTCCCTCCTGCGCACGCCCAATTCCAAGCATGCTGGAACGCACGCCAACAGTCCTCGCAGTCCCACCGTTCTCGTTACCGCAGAGTTACCCTAATTTGGTTTTCCCGCCAGTTTTACTGTGACCTTTAACGGTGGAGTGACTCTTGCTTATTTAAAATGGGAGCCAGGGACACAGAATGGAGTTTCTCTGGTATCAGTGGGAGCCTGCGGAGGGAAGGGAGTCCCATGAGAAACATGTGACTGCCCCCAGCAATCAGGAGGGCTGGGAGACAGTCAGCAATGGCCGCCGGCCGTGTCATGAACATAGCAGCCGCCTCTTCCCGGGCTCTCCTCTGGTTCGGAGCCCAGTCTGCACAAGGACCTATAGGCTGCTTGCCGTGTGGACGCCTCCCTTAGGGCAGGTGGTTAAGAGGTGGGGGCCCGAGGGCCCCATCTGTCTCTCCCTCAGAGCCCCACGCCACTGCTCACACGCATCCCGCACCTGTCTCTGACTTGGGGTCCTTGGCAATGGAGCCCAGGCGGCTCACCACGTTGATGACAAAGTTCTTCTCCAGGGAGAAGTTGGTGTAGCCGATGCTTTCGGAGCTGTCTATGACAAACACGATGTCCAGGGCACCGCAGCGCTTCTCGCAGTCTGGGGATGGGAGAGAGGAGTGGATCACAGGGGGGACAAGGCCAGCAGGGACTGCCCAGAGAGCAGGGAGGGTCTCCTCCGCATGGGAGGCTGTCCACGGGAAGATCCCCCATCAGGTCCCTGCCATCCGGCCTCCGGCCAATACCTGAAGGAAAGCGAAGCTATCCACAGGCAGCTGGGCACCTCTGGGAGGAAACTAAGCTGATGCTCTGAGGCACGCACGTGACTGGACGCTCATTAGCCTTATCTGAGTTTGCAGAGTTGAGTGAATTATCCAGCCCTTTACACACCCAGCTCAGCAGGGACTCAGTCCCTGTCCCTGGCAGAGGAAGGCTGCGCCCGGCTGCGACCCACCATTCCCTGAGATCTTTCTGCAGCACCTCTGCTGGGAGAGCACTAGAGACCAGCCGGGCTGTTTCACGCCGTCTGGGCAGCTTCATCGCTGCGATGGCTCAGCGTGCAGGGGCCGGCATGGACAGTCAGGCCCAGAGGGGTTGTTATTTCCCTGAAACTGAGCAGTGGGTCTGTGCTCTGCTGGGAATTGCATCGCATCCACGGGCAGGGCACGCTCGGCACGAACGGTGCCAATGGGCAGCAGCCGTGCCTGCGGGCCATACGGTCTGTGAGCAAACCCACGAGAGTCCTGCTGTGCCCCAACTCTGAGGCCGTCAGTGGCACACAGGGGAGAGCTGGCCCTCTCCTCGGGGTGAGGTCTGCCACGTACGACCTTCCTGCTAACACCAGAGGCGCGGAGGGGGATGACTGGGGAGGGACCCCCCGGGGTTCAGAGCCAAGCTGCTCAGCACTGACCGAGCCCCCAAAGAGAAGAGCATTGGACTGACCGCAGCAGCCGCAGGTTTCTCTCACATAGGTCATCACATCGCAGTCCTGCCAGCAAAACACAAGGAGCAGAGAGCTGGTGAATGCTAGCCTGCCCATACGGTGGGGGTGCCCCAACCGTTCCTGGCCCGCAGCCCGGCTTCCCTTCTGATCATGCCCTTCTGCATTCCCTCCCTCAGACTCCGCTTTGGCTGTGGCCAGTCCCACACCGCTCTCCTGCGAGTTCTGCGGCCAACAGGGGCATTCGCTGCTGCTCTGTGCTACAGGGTGAGTCCAGCCAGAGCTGCATCCCTGGCACCAAGAGCAGGATCTGCCTCTGAGTCTCAGTCCCACTCAGCATGCTGCAGGGGAACCGTCCCTGGGTGGGCGCCATCCCCCTGCCCCCCAGCTGTATCCCTATGAGGTAATTAGGAACCTGGCTCTACTTACGGTTAGGCCAGGATCTCCGGGTGGGCCCGGATCACCCTGTAAGAAGAACACAGCAGTGTCATGCCCTTTCCTGGGACTCACCTTTGGGATCTAGACACAGTTGCCTGCTGGGGCTGGATTCAGGCAGGCGCTGGCAGGAAGGGGAACGGTAACAGACCCCAGAGCGCCCAGCTGGAATCGTTAATGGCTGGCCCGCAAGGGAGCAGCCCCCTGCCAGTCCGGCGGGGGGAGGCCCTACCAGGGCTTCCTCAGCCTAGCTGCTGCAAGCACATGGAAGATGCAGGGAGAAAGGGAGCAGCTGGGCGTGACCGATCTCACGGTGGCACGGTACGGTACCTCGATGCCCTTTGGGCCTGGGCTGCCTCTGGGGCCAGGCTCGCCAGATGGGCCGGGGTCACCCTGGCAGGAAGAGAAAAGGAATGAATTGGACAGGCATGACGTGGGTGATACTGCTGAAGGAAAAGCCCCTCCCACTCGCCCTGGTCAGCAACACCCCAGCCGAGTACCCCAAGGGCTGCTGGACACTAGCTCCTAGCCGCAGGAGTGGCTGCGAGACACGGTGCCCCTGGTGCAGGGGCCACATGTGCCAAGGGGCCGGCAGGCAACACGTCCGGCGTCCAGCCACGTGCAGGGTGTGCTCTGGTCTTGCAAGTGGCATGGCCCGCAAGCTGCCAGTTTGGTTCAGGTTTCTGGCTTGGGGGGTGGGAGCGGGGGCAGACTGCGATTCCAGCTCCACTCCCAGTGTCCAGAGACAGGCATTGCCCAGGCTGGGGCGCAGTAGCAATGCCAGGTGGGAGCTCTATTGACCTTAAACCTGGGTCTACCACACCCAGGCGCCCCAGAGGCTAGACGTGCAAAACGGCAGGGTCCGTATGGCGTCCCCTCTACCTCTGCCAGCCCGGTAGGAAAGCGGGGCCTGGACGTGGGAGCGGCACTGACAGTGTACTTACAGGTTCCCCTGTGTCTCCTTTCACCCCGGGAGCGCCTTTCGGTCCAAAGTCGCCCCTTCCACCCTGTTCAGAGGAGGGAGAGATGTGATGGCAGTCCAGAGCGTGTGCTGGGAAAGCTGCACAGCTGTTAGACACCAGCGGTGCCCGAGCTCTCACTGCAGGGCTCTCGGGGGGGGGGGGGGGGCAGCTGGCACAGAGCAGTGCCTGGCTCCCTTGGGTCAGGGGAATCCTTAGGGTGGGTGGCGCCCACACAGCGCTGCTGCGCCAGCCCCGTCCTCAGACCCCACATCAGAGAAGGGGGGCACAGAATGTTAGTGCCAGGGCAATGCACCCTCCCTGCGTGTGCTGAGAGAGGGCAGCGCACCCCACGACACGAACCCCTGTGTCTGTGTGTACACAGATCGCTAAATCCAGCCAAATGGATCAGGGTCCTGCTCACCCTTCCACAGGTGAGTGACCCCTGGGACCAATGGGGCTGCTCGTAGGACACAGGTCACCAGGCCCCCAGGTTAGTGCCCCCCGGGGATCAACAGAGCTGCTCGCAGGTCACGGGTCAGCCATGCCCATCAGTGCAGGGTTCCTCCGTCACTCAGTGACAGGCCAGGAACTAGCTGCTTAGCTCAGTGGTCAATTCGATAACCTCATAAATACACCCCCCTACACACACACACACACACCCCGTACCTCTGGACCAGGCGGTCCCTTCTCGCCTTTGTCGCCCTGGGAACAGACAGGAGTTAGTTAGCTTCAGTTTTGTGCTGGATTGAAATTTGCTGCACATGTGCCCAGAGACAATGGTGATGGGCACATTTCAAAATAATACACCAATATACTTGTGGCCTGGTTTTAGGAAGGGGTGGAGCCCCTGCAACTTCCCTGGACTTCAGTGGGGACTACAGGTCCCCAGCACCTCTGACAGCCCAGCCAGAAGAGCCCACTGGAGTCAGTGGGAGGCTCTCCACAGTCGAATGGGCTCTGGCCCTGGCCCTGGCGCCCCACAAGTGACCGGCTGATGGCTGTGAGCAGAGGGTAAGATTCCCCGGCAGAACTGTGGTGGGAACACGTATCACTGCACTTCTCCGCACCCTGCCCAGCTGGCTCAGGCTGGGATAATCCGCAGGCCGCTATTTAACACAGAGACCAGTAAGTCTCCTATTCGATGCAGAGTCTGATTCATAGGGGATGTTTAGAGCAGGCCTGCATTCCTCGCACCACCTTTACCCATCAGGGAGCAGGGGATTCGTAACGTGCAAACCCTGGTTTATTACACTGAATTCAAAGGGGTGTGAGGAAACCAGACCCTCCAACATGACCATTCTGTTCCTACTCATTCAGGGGAGCAATAATGCTTACCCCTGCCAATGGAACCCGCCTGCCAGCCTCTCACCGCTCCTTCCAGGCCTGCCCCTCTGCTGTGGGGGAAGGATTCCCCACTGCTTTCCTCTGCAGAGTGAGGCCAGGCCGCTGGGAGAGCTGGGATCTCCCCTGCACAGCCGGCTGCAGCCCTAGCAGCTAGTATGCCGGGCCAGAATGTGCTGCCTGAACCCAGGGGCGGATTAACCACTGGGCCAATGGGGCCCGTGGCCAGGGGCCCCGTCTAATTGGGGGCCCCCAGAAAAATGGGCGCCCCTGTGCCCCAACCTGTTCCGCCTTCCGGACAGCAGGGGACTGCGACCCAAGCCCATTTCCCCAGCCGGCGTGCAGGACGGGAGGCAGGGGGGACTGCAAGCAGAAGGGGTGGGAGGGGCCCCCCCACTTGCTCTGGCCCAGGGCCCCACAAAAGCTTAATCCGCCTCTGCCTGAGCCATACGTACCCCAAGTCCTCTGGGGCCAGGGTAGCTGAAGCCAGGTCTGCCTCGGTCTCCCTTTGGGGGGAAAGAGAGAACAGGTCAGTGAAAGCAGAACATTAAAACCCAGCGCGGGCTGAGCTGGCGACGTCACCGAGTCAGGAGTTTCCCTTCTCTAGAAGGAGCGTCCTGGTTTGTCAGGCAGAGGAACGGGGCTAAGAGAAGCCATGGAGAGCGATGCCTTCAGCACAGCACTCTGCACCAACAGCACCGGCCTTCCAGAGACAGCGGGGCTGCCTGGTGGCAGCAGAGGCTGGGCAGGGAGCCGTCATGGGCCTGGACACTTCACCCAGGTGTCAGCGGCGTGGCTTTGGCCGGGGGAAGGACTGGAGGGGGCAGGTGAGGTCTCAGAGGTGCAGACTGAGGTGGGGGCGTTCACGGCCCCCATGAAGCACACAGGTGAAGCCGCTGGTTCCCCCCTTTCTACTGCACTGGACGTACATCTAGACTTTACCTTTGGTCCTGGGGGCCCTGGGTTGCCCCTTGTGCCCATGTC
The DNA here is from genome assembly GCF_965152275.1 of Natator depressus. Classification (NCBI taxonomy): domain Eukaryota; kingdom Metazoa; phylum Chordata; order Testudines; family Cheloniidae; genus Natator; species Natator depressus. Next base: position 76,843,937 of record NC_134244.1, read on the forward strand.
GCCCGGGTCCCCACGAGATCCCTGCAAGACAGCGTGGGAGAGAGCAGGGTAAGCTGAGGGCACCGATTGCACCCTGGGCCAGGGGATGGTGCTGTGGATGGCTTGGGAGTTACAGGGGTTAATATAACACAGAACAATTCCCCATTTCAATTACTGCTCACGCCCCCGCAGGGCCCATGCACCTAGCTCTCTCGGCACTACTGGGCTCCAGGCGGAAACCACCACTGCCACCAAACGAGGCTGGAATTAATCACAAACGAAACCAGCTCTGGCCAAGCAACCAGGAAGTCAGGTCGGAGAGAGGCAGTGCGGCCTAGTGGACAGAGCACAGCAGCGGGAGCCACTGCACGGGTCCCGGATTCTGACCCTGGCTCTGACATGGATTGTGGGCAAGTCCCTGTGCCCATCTGTAAAACATGCTGGCCCCACTGTGGGGAGGTGGGCAGGGTGAGCGGATGTTTGTACCGTTCTTTGTAAATACTAGGGGCTGTTATCAAAGTCACACACTATTCCACAATCACCGGGAAACTTACAGGCCTACCCGGCTCTCCCACGGCACCCTGCGGGCCTCGGGGCCCCAGCACTCCTCGATCGCCCTGAGGAACAAAGCCAGGAGACAGGTCACCGCGCTGAGCAGACAGGCCCACACCAGCTCTCTGCAGCTAACGGGCAGCGCAGAGCGTACGCAGCGCCGTCAGGGCAGGGGTCACTGGCAGCAGGGCATTGGATGGGGTGGGGTCAACCAGGGCTCCTGGGCAGTCTAGGCTTCCAGCTGGGCACCTCTGAGTCGTGAGCCCTTGGCTGGTAGCGTCCCCTCTCCCAGGGGAAGCCTCTCGCTGCTGCCCCGGGGGTGCAGATTGCCCAAGGGACGCCCTCCTGGTGCTGTACTAACTCATGGCAGAGCCGCCCGCCTGAGCACGCAGCGCGATGTTCCCTTCCCCGCTGGCACTGCAGGAGCGGGGCCAAGTGCTCAGCATTCGAACTCTGCTCCCCGGGCAGGGCTATGCTACCAGGGAAGGCCTAGCTTAGTGTCCCTGCCAGGTGCGGTGCCAGTGGGCGTCTTCCCAGCTTCCTCTGCTTTGGGCCATCCCCCGGCTGGCGCTCTGGGGGCTCCTTCCCAGCTGACACCCACAGGGCAGCTGCAAGCAGCTGCCTCTTCATCCCGGGGCCAAGCACAAGAGGGGCAGCAGGTGGTCAAGTTTGTGGCGCTGTGGAAAGGGAGAGAAGGGTTAAGGAAACCTCTCTCCAGCACCCAGATTACAGGGACTGGCTGGGGGGGGGGCGGCGGGTACTGCGGAGAGGGAAACGTGGCTTCCCACACCAGGCTCTGATCTCCTCATGGCTGGGACACCTGCCTGCGTGACCGTGCACAGCATCCAGACGGATTCCTGCCCTCTGGGCAGCCCTCCTGTGTGATGGAGGTCGGCACGAGGGGACACGCTGCAGGCAGGCTCTGCTCTGATCCCCCCCTCGGCTCTCGCACAGCCAGGGGCAGCAGCTCCACACGGGGCTGGAGAGCGGGGCCTGCCGGGGGCTTGGAGGAAGGGCACACGCGCTGCAGTCGGACATGGGGGGCGGACACTTTGTGGAGACAGCTCATCTGAGGGCCGCCTTGCAGGGAGCGATCCTGCACGGGCTGGGGAGGGCGTCAATGAGCCATTCCCTCTGCTGGCTGCCCCGAGCCTGGAATTCGTGCTTACCCTTGCTCCTTTGCTGCCGACTTCTCCTGCTAGGCCCCGGGGGCCTTCGGGGCCGGGGTCTCCCTGTTGGCAGAAAAAGGTCAGAAGATACGGCCCAAGGGCAGTACCGGACAGTGAGTGTGTCTCAGCTACCCAGGGCCCCCAGCTCAGCTCCAGCTGCTTACGCTGCTTGCCCAGGGAGAGGCGCCATCTCAGGAGAGCCCCAAGCCCGGTTCCTTTCTTTGGGGGGGTGGGGGGGGATGATCAGGGCCAGGTGTCCTCAGCCGCCCGCACAGCCTGGAGCATCCATCACTGCCCTTTCTTCACCCCCTCAGCCCCAGGTCAGGCCCCCCAGGCTCCAGGTGGAGCAGGACCCCCCGTAGCTGCTCCCGCGTCTGCTAGAGGGGTTGCTAGAATGGTGCAGGGCACTCCTCTGCCAGAGCCCAGACCCCACCAGAGCCAGGGCCGGTGTGGGGGTGAACGGATGGCTCGGTCTTTCAGGGTATGGACCCGAAGGCAGCCCACGTCCACGCCTCCCGCCTGAGCTGGAGAGCCCGGCTCAGCGCCCTGCACTCAGCCTGCTCTCCTCGGCAGGAGCAAGCGTGTCCCAGCCAAGCCCGGCCTGCCTTCACTGCCCCCCGGGGCCGCAGGAGGGGAGACTGGTGGCATTGGGGGGAAGCAGCAGCTCGCTCTCAGCCCGGCGGCTGGGCCTGACGGAGCCGTGCACGTCGTCCCCCGAGCACTCACCTTCTCTCCCTTGGTCCCAGCGTTCCCCGGGCTGCCTTTTGTCCCTGGGTCCCCGCGACGACCCTGCGCACACCGACACCAACCAGAGAGACGGGGCACAAAGGTGGAAACCAGCTCAGTTAACCTGCTGCGGCTTTGCTGCCCTCTGATGTCCATCCCCCCCGCCGCACACCCCGCCTGAGATTCACTTCTCCTTGCCCTCCCTTGGCAGCACGGGGCTCCCGGGACGGGAGCAGAGGGCCCCCATGGCCTCGCTGGGCTGCGCTGCCCTATGGCGGGAAGCGGCTGGGTTTGTTGTTAAGCATTGTCTTAGGAGAGTCAACATAGCGCAGCTCCCACAGGGACACAGACAGTTAATTCCCCTCGGCTAAAAATGGGACTTTAGTTCTAGCTTGAATTTGTCTAGTGTCAGCTTCCCGCCATTGGAACTTGTCTACTGACTCAGACGGATCGACTCCGATTTACCGCCCCTCCCCCGGGGAGCTGTGCCGATTTACAGCCCCGCCGGGGGGAGCTGGCCCACAGTCTGTAGCAAGTTCCCTGGATTCTGCCACGCCCGAGAAGAGCACTGCGGATTCTGCAGCAGCTTCGTGTAAGTGAAGCGCGGAGGGTTTGAATGGAGGAAATCTGACAACGGATGTTACGCTCAGTCCTGCAGCTCCAGGGGCCAGGATTTTCTTTTGATCTGAAAATCAATTGATTCTCCACTGCCCTTACATTGTCATTTTCTGCTCTTCGTATCGCATTGCCTGCAATCACAGCTCGGGGGGAACTGGGGAGAGGGCAGCTGAGAAGAGAGGTGATTTGGGCCTGGGGGTAGCACACTGGCTGGGTGATGCTGTTAAAATGATCAGCAGTGAATTAGTTAACAATGTGGACTTTAACTGGTCATCTTTGGGCTTGCAGAATCAATGCAGGCAAATGGGGCCAGTCCCACGTCCCTCTGACCTATTGTTTCAGGCTGCCTGCAGACTCAGGCAGACCTCTCACTTCAGGTTTTCAAGGTTTCCTTTGCAATCAAGAGGGCTAAAGACAGCGTCTTACATCCCAGTTCCGACTGCAACAGATGAGGAGCTCGAATCCCTGCAGTTCCCTGCTGGGGTTCCCCTGGGGGTGCTGCGACCAGGGCGGGCAGGGGATGCCAGGCGTTGCCAGCTCACTGCAGGAATGCGGTTTAGCTGCCTTTCCTGCAGGGACAGTCAGTGTGCCCACCGGGTGCCAGGATCACCCACTGCAAGGCGTTATGTAGCACGCAGGGAGAGGGGAACCACTTGGGATCTCACCGGCTCTCCCTTGGGTCCAGCAGGTCCTGGGCTGCCTTTGCCTCCCTTGGCACCAGGGCTCCCAGGGGCTCCGTTGTTCCCTTTAGGTCCCTTTGCAAAGAAAAGAAATAGTCAGAGCGTGTCTGACAAGAGCGGACAGGCCAGCCAGCAGGGGTCACCCGCCTCCCCTCTCCGCCCACACGCCCCCCAGCCACACCCCTCCCCACCCAGCCACCCATACCAAACACACGCTGCCCAGCCCCCCTGGCTCCAGGCCCAGCACAGAGCAGTGCCGCACCCTCCCCTCTCACCTAGCTAGTGCAGGGGATCGGGCTCCGAGGGGCTTGGCTCCCCCTCCCACCAGACCTCCCTGTCTCTGTCCCTGATCAGGGAGCCCAGGGACTGTGACTGTGTCCCCCAGCCCCTGGCCCTGTGTCCCCGAGCCCAGGCACCCCTGCAGCAGCTGTGCCCTGCGCAATCGGAGTTGTCTCCTGGAGGACACTGAGGCACTGGCCTGAGCGAGGGGGCAGGACCTCTGCTAAGGCTGTGAGCTGTTCCTCCCTACGCTTTGCTTTTGTGGTGCTAAAGCTCCTGCCACAGCTGCCAGTGCCAACAAATGGTGAGCACTGGGGTTACTGCTGGGACGGCTGCATTGGGGCCCAGCACACCCAGCGAAGGGATGGGAATGAGGCGGGCCTCAAAGCAAGGGATTTGCTGGAGCGGCAGAGCCTGCGTGGTCCCCTGGGCCAGGAAGAAGAGGTTCCAGCCCCCCCGTGGCACCTGGCCGCAGGCACTCTTTGGCACCCCCACCACTCCCAGGTGTAACTTCCACTTCGGCTGTCGAGCGGCTGTGCAGCAGAGTACAGATTTCCCTTTCCATTCCAGCAGCCCTGCTCCCGTGTCTCCCAGCGACTATTAGCACGGCTCCTGCTCCAAGCCGCCTGGTGAGCTGCAGGGGGTGTCTCCTTCAGTGCCACCTGGGGCACTGGCAGGCGTGCGCACATCCCCTGCCCTTTCCAGGTGCGAGCCCTACCCACCGGGCAGATCTCAGCTCTCAGAGTGGCTGGTTCTTTACTTCGCTGGGCCATGGCCCGCGGGTTGGGGCTGCAGGTGCCCCAGGACCACTGGGTCTGTGAGTACTTTTATCTGTGGCCCCAGAGTATCACAGGCAGGTTCCAGCGGGAGGGGCCTGATCCCGGTATGGCGGGGAACTTACCCGGTTTCCCTTTTCTCCTGGAGATCCCACGGGTCCGCTGCGGCCAGGGCGGCCAGGATCTCCCTGAAACAGCAAGAGAAGAACAGTCACGAGGGACATCACCGCCCTGTTCCCCAGGGGTCCCAGCTGCTGCTCGTGGCTGATCTGTGCCCGTGGGGGAGCAAGTAACCTGAACTCCACCCTCCCCGAGAGCGAAGTGGGGAGCGCCGTCCACCTGCACTTACCCTTGACGGTGGGGCCATCACACTCCCGGCTCTGGGAGAAGTGCTCACACGAGAGCCTCAGTCAGGGCATCAGGCCAGCTCAGAACAGCGTGTGTGCGGGGTGTGTTGTGTGGTGTTGTGTTTCTTACAGCCTCCCAGGGACACAGGCAGGACTCCAGACAAGTCACCTCCTCCTCTCAGCTGGAGTCTCTCCCGTGCGCCACCTAGTGGCTGTGTCACTCCCACGGTTGTACTGCGGCCAACTCCGTGCTCACACACACGCAACCTCTTATTCTGACAGGTCCCCAGAGGGCGCAGACAAGGGCTGGGGGAGCACAGGTGCCTTTCACAGGTCACCCGAGTGCACGCCGGGTACAGGAAGCAGTGAAACTGAGCAACACTTTGTCAGGGGAAGTCTCCCACTTTCTCGGCATTGCTCCATTCCCCACTGGGCTGTGTTCACCGCGGGCGGTACTGGGCACTGCTCTGCTGCTGGGGACACGGCTGCCCCCTGGTCTGCAAGTTCTGGCTCTGGCCCGGGGATTTAAGCTCTCCCGCTTGGTGCTCTGTCCAGACTCTGCAGCTCTGCTCTCTGGTTTGAAATTCACGTACCTTTATGCCTTCGTCTCCTGGTTCTCCTTGGTCTCCTGCATCTCCTGGGTAACCATCAGGGCCCTAGGGAGGGAAAGGACAAGGAACTGTCCGCCTGCAGTAATAACAGTGCGCAGCTCTCCTCCAGATAAAACACCTCCCCTAGAAAATCACTTTGCAGGGAGAGCAGCTTCAGATACAAGAATGGCCTCAACTTGCTGCTAGTGGGAACAAAAAACAGAGGCCAGCTCTCATCCCCTTGGTGCTCCCCCGTGCGTTGGCAGGAGACACGAGCGCTCTGACACCGTGGTGTGCGTTCCACTCTGCATCAGGACAACGGAGCAGGAAGACTCACTGCTCGGGATGCAGCTCCACGGCGACAGGTAAGGCCGGGCTAAGCCCGCCCTGCTATGGTGAACTGCACGTTGGCTGATTAAGCACGAGAAAACATTCCTACCTTGTCCCCAGGGTCTCCCTTACAGCCAGGGGATCCAATCCGTCCCAGCCTGCCCTGCAGGGATTACAACAGAAAGAGGTGAGAGAAAACCTGAGAGTTAGGGGGAAAGAATTAGGAGTTTCTGTTCTATCACAGTAAATAACTGTTAATAATTGACCCACAGCTAATCACAAGGGTCTGGCCCAAGGAGGCCAGTTAGAGAAGGGACTGCAAACATCGACCTTAAACCAAAAAGAGAGCACAGGCCTGGCCCTGTTTGGTGAAAGGCCTGGCAGGCAGCAGTGACGCCCTGCAGGCGTTGCGGGGAGGCAGCTTCAATGCCCCAGAGGGGGCACGGGAGTGATGCCCTGCCTATATATCAGGTCTCTTTCTCAGGCTGGGTTCTGTGGGGGCTGAGACCCCCGCAGTGCCCAGAGGTGGTGTAGAAGGGAGGGCTGAAGGCTGTTCTGTGGAAGCAATGAAGGTGTTTGGGCAGGTACGGGAGTGGGACGGAACCTCCCCCACCCCGGGAAAGAATTCACGGATATTTTCCTGTGGTTCGTTTTCATCGATTGTAACAGCTTCTCTCCAGCCTCAGGAGCCCCCATCAGCTAACGACCAGAACACCGGAGCTGGACTGGGCACGGCTCGTCCCTTGTGTGGCGTTACCTTCTGTCCATGGGTGCCGTTCCTTCCTGCCAAACCAGCTGCCCCCTGGGACCAAAGGAAAAGAAGTAATTATCTTGCTAGAGACTCTCTGAGGCTCTAAGCTGGGATAGGTGCTGCATGAAAGGTGCCCTCTTACCTTCCGGCCGTCGCCTCCAAACTCGCCCTGCGGAGAAAGGGGACAATGCGTAGTCAGCTCTGGGTACATTGCACCGCTTACCCCTCCTAATGATGACCACGTGTCCCAGGTGCCCCCCACCCCACCTTTCTGCTCAGGAAAAGTGTTTGTAAGCAGATCACCGAGTTCTCAGATTTGCTCGTTACTGGCAACCATTCAGTTATATCCTCGCAGCAACCCCTCCTCACTCCTCCGGCACAGACATGGGGCAGTTTGTCGTCAATGCGCCACACCCTAGGCCAGATCCTCAGCTGGCGTAAACTGGCATATCTGCACTGACTTCATAGGAACTACCCTGACCTACACCAGTCCTGGTCTGGCCACGTGTTGCTTAGTTGCATAAATCACATGCTGCTGTTTCTGCTCCCACATAGGATGATTTATGTAATTTACCAACATACTTCAATTTCAAATACACCTCCACCCCGATATAATGCGACCCGATATAACACGCAGTCGGCTAGAACGTGGTAAAGCAGTGCTCTGGGGGGCGGGGATCAGTGCGTCTGGCTCTGACACGCTGCTCTGAGCGGCATGTTAAGGGTGCCGGGCCCAGACTGAGGGGTTGGATAAGGGGCAGAGGGTCTCGGGGGGCGGTCAGGGGACAGGGAGCAGGGGGGGGTTGGATGGTTCTGAGGTTCTGGGGGGCGTTGGATAGGGCGTGGGAGTCCCGGGGGGCCTGTCAGGGGGTGGGGGTTTGGATAGCGATCGGGGCAGTCAGGGGACAGGGAGCGGGGTGGTTGGGTAGGGGGTGGGGTCCTGGGGGGGTTGTGGAGGGGGTAGTCAGGGGACTAGGAGCGGTGGAGGGTTGGATGAGTCGGGGATTCTGGGCAGGAAGCGACTATTAATAATGGAAACGCCTGAGGCCAAAGCAAGTTCGATGCAATGCGGTAAAAGGCTTTTTGGCTCCTGAGGACGGCGTTATATCGGGGTGGAGGTGCACTACCTTTCAATATACAATCCTGAGTTCACTGTCGATGAGTGTCAGTCGTGGGCGTCTGAAATGTGCTTTGCATGTAGTAAAAGTAGCAAAGTTAAAGCACAGACGTGCTGCGGGAAAGGCCACAAACATGGAGAGATGCCCGCAATCAAGCTCCACTGTGAGCAAAATACTTGTAGAATATTCCTCCTCATTTTCCCAGCTACTGCTACGATTGTTCCCAGCCCCGTCTCTAAACATGCACCAGAAACAATGCTCCCGTGGAAATGCCCCGCTGGCCCCTTGCACAGTGCTCACAGATCAGGATCAGAGGCTCTTTCTTACCTTCTCTCCTTTCAGACCAGGAATACCCTAGGGCAAGAAAAAACACAAAACCCTTTCTGTTAGTGTCTGTGGGCGGGCAGGTGGAGGTGGGGGAAGCGAGGGGCTCTGGGCAGGCAGGCAGACAAGTGGACTCAGAGATGCAACTATTGCAGCAAGTAGGAGATGGCCAGCTAGAGTGAGAGAGAGACAAGCCGAGATCCTCAGCACTCCACACTGCTTGGTGCAGACACAGAACAGCAGTGTCTGGATCCTGATGGAGCCTTCAGCCAGTGAGTGCTGAGGGCCAGCGGCCATCAGACCCGGCCCCTTTGGACACATGTTCATTCCCACCCAACGAACATACAGTGCCCTCCAGGAACATGGAGGCTCTGCCTGTTTTATAATGATCTGTACTGACAGGCAGTATCAGTCTCCAGGCTGGTCTCTGCCATGCCCCTCCTCAGGGCTAACCTGCGGCACCACTCGACCATCCCCTGGTGCCGTGGTGGCGGGGACGGACCTGACTGCTGAATGGAATGGGGGCCAGGAGCACGTAACACTCCTGATGTGCCCCAGGAGCTGCCCTGGCTTCCCATCCGCTTCCAGCTTCCATGCAGGGTGATTGTTCCAACCAACCCAGCCCTTTCCGGGTCTTAGGGACCTGCCTTAGGGACCAGCCATCTGCTCGAGCGCCCTCATGCGGCACAGAGCTGATGTGCAGTGGCTAGAGGCCAGGCCTATCTGGCAAAGGGCCCTGGCGGAGGAACGCTCTCTGGCTGGGAGCCTGCCTGTTTGCCGACCTGCCGGGGGCAGTGCAAAGGGCACCTCTTTGGCCAAGCAGCTACTTGAGGCTGCAGCCTTCCTGCATGTCTGAGGTGGGCTGCGGTAGCGCACGGGCTACGGGCCATCTGTCCTGTCCATGGCAGACAGCAAGCCTTGTTATAACTGTGTCTTGCACCCAGCTGGCACGATGCTGCAGGCCAAAATTCGGCTGAATAGATTCGCTTCAGCAAAAATCTCCTCTCTCGTGGACGGATCCAAAGTCCCTGGGAGACAAGTCACTGACTCCGGCAGGCTGTGGGGCAGGCTGTGTGCCCTCATCCAGCCCCATGGCCTCGCAGCGGGGCTGTAAGACGCGCACTAGACTGGCAGCCGCACATCACACACACGCACGCACGCCACTGCTGAATCCGAACCAGAATGCAGGCAGGCAGCTCAGCCACCGGGCGCAGGGTTCTTTACCTTGGGACCAGGGTATCCGATGGGACCTTCAATACCTGGGTCACCCTTCAAGAGAGAAGATATGGTGAGTTAGTCCAAAGTCAGTGAGTCTCCAGCTGACCCATCACGGTGCTGCTCGCCAGCGGTGGAAGGGGGATTTTACACCACTCACCTGTCGCCCTTTTAGCCCAGGACCTCCTGGTTGACCCATGTTCCCCTTCGCACCCTGCAAGTAAAGCACACAAAGAGCACCGTGACTTTTCATTCGTGGTCAGCAGAGGGCACCGTGTGCTGGCCCCTCTCCCCCAGAGCCCCCAGCGGCAGAGCAGGCCCAGAGAGGAGTGGGCTGGGCTCAGTGCCGAGGAGCGCAGGAGATGGACAACCAGAGGGACAGACATACAATCTGGACTCAGAGCTCTGCTTCGGGGGGAGGGACTAGGCAGCCCAGCTGGGACTAGCCCAGGGTAAAGAGCAGCCTGGCTGGGGCTGCAGTGTGCTGGTGGAGGGGTACTGCCCGGGCACCCCAGGAGTGGGGGAGCGGAAGAAGAAAGGGGCATCTGGGGAGAGAGGGAGAGTCAGGGTCAGCACAGGAGCCTGGCCTGGGGCAGCCTGCAGGTGTGGTTATGAGTGAGCCTCGAGCCCAGAGGGCAGGGGCGGTTACTGGGCGTGGGGAGGGGTCCCCAGTTCCTTTTGTCTCCAGCACAGCGAGAGTGGGGTGGTGCTGGGTTTGTGACGCTGCAGGGGGCTGGTTTCCCTGCACCTCTCTCTGCCAAGGGGGGCCCGGCTGCAGCTGTGGGGTTTGCATCCTGCAGGCCAGCAAAGGCAGTGACAGCCTGGGCTTGGCTGGTCGGTGTCATCGCCCAGTTCCAAGCCCAGCCCAGTCGAAGGACTCACCCAGCATGGCCCCTCCTGCCCACCAGGCCAGCGTCACTCACCTTCTGCCCCCGGTAGCCCTTGGGTCCAGGCGGGCCTGTGATCTCCAGACAGCTCATCTTGTAGCACTGAAATAAACCAGATTAAACATGAGGCATGGGGCAGGACGCGTGGGGAAAGCCAGGTGGAGAACCAGGCCAGGATGACAGAGGTAATGGAAACAACGGGTAGCCTTTACGGGTCTTCAGAAGCCTAATTCTCAGTCCCCAGGTGCTGATCTCGCTGTGCCCACCGGCTAGTGAGAAGGTGGAGACTGCTGCTGCTCTGTGCATGGGCCCTGCCCTCCGCAGCCAGCCTGGGGTTTCAGGCTGGGCCCGGCACACACTGAGCTTTGGCCTAGGGAGTGCCCAGCCCGAGGGAACGTTGGGGCTGGGATGCCGACGCTGCACCGTGTCGGTCTAGCTCCGCTCCCACAGGCCTCGAGGGAACAGCCCCGTTTGCGCTGATGGGATCCGAGTGGGGCCACCAGGCAGCGTGCTGGAAAACCCCACCCTAGACTTCAGAATGGGAACCGGCCAGGAGCCCCCAAATCCTGGCCTGGCTAGGGGTAGCCCTGAGGAGCAGGGACTGTTAACGCTTAGCCTTGACTGCGCTCTGGCCTGGCTGGGTTTAAAGAGCATCTCTGCGCAGTTCTTGTGCCCTTTGGGGCCTGGTGCGGCTGAAGCTCTCCTGCGCGTCTGTGTGGGCAGATAAACGGACAGCGGGAGCATAGGTGAGGCTAGACACCAGCTGAAACACGAAGCCGCCGAGACCCCTTTGCACGTTTTTACTCCTTTCTCCTCAGTTGGCCTGGGGACCGATCGATCGATGCTATAATGGGCTTTGCTGGTATCGAAGGGCTGGGTCTGCTGCTGCCCTCTGCTCTGGGCAGCCAGGCAGGATATCTGAGGCTATGGTCTCAGCCAGCTCTTCTCATGAAAAACTGCCACAAAGTGCCTGGGGATTTTGCCTGAGGAAGGTGGGCAGGAAAACGCCATGTTCTCCCCTAGAGGTCCAAGGTGACACGAAGTGAATTAATGGAGGGGCCGCACAGCCTGTGTTATTGGTACAAAGATCTCCAAGTTGGGCCTCCATGTGCGCAGTTGCAGCTGAGAGCTGGGCTGTCTCTACAGCAGGAATGCAGCCACCGATTTGCTCCAGTAGGCCTAAGGGGTCTTTATAAGAGATATAAAAGCCAGCTAAGGTACTTAAATACTATCCACACCCAGAGCTGAGCCCCCCGAGAGTTGAACAAATAAAGAAGTGAGAAAGATCTGGGCTCGAGTTGGCCTGGGCATTGAATCATTAAGTTCTTTCACTCCCCAAAGCAGTTCAATAAAACAAACCATCACAGTGGACTAAATAGCCTCATGGGAGCAGTGTCTGCCTCTTCCATCTGATGGTGATTTTGCAGCCTCCAGGGCGGTGATGCAGGTTGCTAGGTCCTGCTGCTGTTTTCTAACCCAGAATCTCATATATATTTCCTTCCAGCCTGAAGGAGCCAGAAACATTTCACAAAACTTTACATAGGCAGAAATCACTATGCCCAGCACTGTAATGCAGCCACCTCTGGGTACACAGCAGCTGTTTATTTATGCTCAGCAAAACTAACCTGGGATTTAGGGCAGGAACTTTAACTAAAAGGCAACATGACCTTGTCCCTGACCCCACACTGAGTTCCACATGGGTGCAGGGGTCCAGCTGCATGGAGCTCAGTGCAGGATCAGGGTTACTCATCTGTGGTGCAATCCAATTTCATTGGAGTGAGCAAGCTGCGTGAAGGTGCTGTTCACTCACCTCTCCATAGGCTTCGTGTTTCTGTGAAAGAGAGAGAGAGAGAGAGAGAGAGAGAGAGAAAACAGATCATTTAGATAAAAAAGCATGAAGAGACCTGGAGCGCCTCACCCTCCTGGAGCTGGGCAGTCCTGGCACTCCCCTTAGGAGCAGGGAAAGCGGGAGACAGTAGTTGTATGGTTTAAAAGCACCATACAAGTAACCCAAGCAGTGGTGACTTTCAGTCCCAGGTGTGAGGTACAGCTACTCCGATTTCTGACACAGAGGTTGGGATCCTGTTGTCCAAGGACAAAGGCCCCGATTCTGCATATTGTTCTGTATGAGCCCAGGCCTCTGGGTGGGAGTCCAGGCCTGTTGGATGGAATAGCCTGCAGCCTGGGGCCACAGACAGCCCTTTTCAAGAAAAGAGAAGGGCTAACTCGCTCTGTCTCCTTTTAGTTTACATGTAGAGTAGCACTTCTCACTGGTACACATTTTAAACCATAGAGAATGCAAGAGCGCACTACATTTGCCTTCCCCAGCTGGGGCCGTGGGGCCAGTCCTGCAGAGACGTGCACTGGGGCGTAACGTTACGCCCTGTGCACAGCGCTGCTACAGTGAAAGGGACGGCACACGCTGTCCAAAGTGGAGCTCGTGCGTGAGCTTTGAGGAGGCAGGGCCGGGAACTGGATTGTATTGAAAGCTCTGGTCAAGTTTTGCCCCTGTGTTTTCAGTGAGTGACAGTGAAAGGCAAGGTCTTGGCCCCTTTTCCCAGTTACTGGTGGTTAGGAACAGAGAGTGTTTGTCACTGCAGCTTTGTCCTTTGAGATGTTCTAGCCCCTGTCACCCCAGGGTCTGGGCACCTCACAATTGGTACTGGACTTCCCCCCCGTGAGCAGGGCAGGGCTGTTGTCCTTATTGTACAGATGGGATCTGAGGCACAGAGAGGTGAAGTTACTTGCCCAAGGTCACACAGCAAATCTGGGCCAGAGCCAGGACTTGACCCCCACAGCTCTCCCACGTCCTGGGCTAGTGCCCTCACCACGGGGCCATCCTTCGCCTCCGTTGCAGTGTGTGATTTCAATGGAGTGTGACTCCCATGCTGAGTGTTCAGCACAGACATGAGCGTTTGCAGGACAGGCCTTCGAGTGCTATTACGCCAATAAGGTTTTAAAGGATGGATTTATGTCAGACAATACTTGGATAGAACAAAACATCCATGAACTTAATTATGCCATGTTGCGGCAGCCGTGTTGGTCCCAGGATATTAGAGAGACAAGGTGGGTGAGCGAATAGCTTTTATTGGACCAACTTCTGGTGGAGACAAGCTTTTGAGCTCGATATTACCTCATCCACCTTCTCTCTCTCATAGACTTTGTTTGCCAAGATTTTTTTTTAAAGTGGTCCTAAACTTAGGCTCCTAATTCATTATTTGGGCATTTGAATGAGTTTCCTGGGTACTTGGCACTGATGAAAAGCAGGTGTTTCCGCTGAAAATAAGGGCTGTTGGCTATGAGGTGAAGTGGATTGTACGACTGTAGTTTTAAATACTCGACTGCATACACTGGTCTACCCCACCTAGTGCAGTATGGTGCAAAGAGGGAAGAGGAGCTGAACATTTGGGGGAACACTGATTTTGTGCAAATTTGGGCCCTGATCCTTTCAAGACTTATGGACGTTTGTAGCCTTCCTAGTAAAGTACAAGCGTGTTTGCTGGGTTGGAGAATCAGACACTGCAAACAAGGCAAGAATTAACTAAGCCTTGAACATGAAACCAGTAAGAATCCTAAGGAAGTTTACCAATAACTTTTCAGTCAGACCCTGAGCCTGCAGACGCGTATGCACGTTCTTAACTGCATGCATCTGAGTAGGTGGCCCACTGATCACTTCTTGTGGGTCCATCAGCTGCTGCAAGAGCGAAGCTTCCATTGTAAAAACACGTCCTGCTTGTCAAAGATGCTCAGTGTCGCTGTTGTCACTGAAGTCAGATCTGGAGGGAGCTCAGCACCTGACCGTTTCTCCCCCTTCATGGCTTTGGAGACAACCTAACTGTAAATGCTTACAGTGCTCTGCCTATCTTGGTATTGAGAGTTTGCCTTGCACAAGGTGTCCAGGTCTTCCCAGGGCCGGTGCGAGGATATTCTGCACCCTAGGCGAAACTTCCACCTTGTGCCCCACCCCCCGCACATTGCTTCATTGAGGGACAAATCTCAACGAGCCTTTATACACCCCAGGGGCCAGCTGTGCCCAGACCAGTTTCCCCCCCTCCGCCCCCTGAACTCCCCTGGAGGGTGCACAGCCCCCCCGCGAGCCCTCCCCACCCCAGCCCGGTGGCTCCTGCCCCGAGTCCACTCACTGGCTTTGCCGGGCTTGGGCCGATGCAGCAGCTCGGCAGGGAGGAGCCACCTTCCGGAGGCGCCGGAGAGCCAGAGTGTCCGCTTGCAGGGGCGGTGAGCCCCAGCCACGGAGGAGCCGGCGCGACGCAGGGGGGCAGCAGCCCTGCAAAGGCCGCGCCCCCCGCCCCTTCTGCCCCGGCTGCAGCCCGGCACCCCCCCTGGGGGCTCCTGCAGGCTGCAGCGGATGCATGCAGGCGCCGGCCCCCCCATGTACCCCCCTGGCTCCTCCTTCGCCTAGGGTTACCATATTTCAACAATCACAAAAGAGGATTGGGGGGGCCTTCCCTAGCCCCACCCCATTCACTCCTTCCCACTTCCCACCCCCTGACTGCCCCCCTCAGAACTCCCAACCCCCCCGCTCCTTTTCCCCTGACTGCCCTCTCCTGAGACCCCCCCCACCCTAACTGCCCCCCTAGGATCCTACCCACTACCTGTCCCCTGACTGTCCCAACCCTTATCCACACCCCCGCCCCCAGACAGACTCCCACGCCCCATCCAACCACTCCCCGCCCCCTCACAGCCCCCCCAGAACCCCATCTAACCACCCCCCCCGCTCCCTGCCTGCCCCCCGGCCGGGACCCCCCTTACCATGCCCATGCTGGTCAGACACTGGCTCCACGGGGGGCAAAGACGCTGCCGGGCTGCTGCGCCCACAGCCCCTCCCCGCAGGGTGCCGAGGCAGCGGGAGCTGCCGAGCCCGAGTGCGGCGAGGGGGGAGCCAGGGGGCGCACGGGGGCTGCCGCCCACATGCATCCGCTGCAGCCTGCAGGAGCCCCCGGGGGAAGCGCCTGGCTGCAGGAGGGGCAGGGGGCGCAGCTGATCCCCTCTGCCTTTGCGGGGCTGCTGCCCCCCTGCGCCGCGCTTGCGCCTCCGTGGCTGGGGCTCGCCGCCCCCGCAAGCCGACGCTCTGGCTCTCCGGTGCCTCTGGAAGGCGGCTCCTCCCTGCCGAGCCAGGGCACCGCTTTCTGGCGCCCCCAATCACTTGGCGCCGTAGGCGACCGCCTAGTGGTTGCACCAGCCCTGGGTCTTCCTGAGCATGCAGAGAGACCGACAGCATCTGTCCTCCTCAGGTCACTGTGAGCTGACCTTTTCATCCCACGGGGGCAAGAACTCCGTGAAGTGTCAGCCTGGCTAACTACTTCATAGAATACCAGGGTTGGAAGGGACCTCAGGAGGTCATCTAGTCTCACCCCCTGCTCAAAGCTAGGGCCAATCCCCAATTTTTGCCCCAGATCCCTAAATGGCCCTCTCAAGGATTGAACTCACAACCCTGGGTTTAGCAAGCCAATGCTCAAGCCACTGAGCTATCCCTCCCCCTTAAAATTGTTTTAAATGTCTTGGACCATTGTCTTCTAGTTACAGATAACATTTGGCCTTAATTCTCCTCCTGCCGCCTACCATGAATCATAGAATCTCAGGGTTAGAAGGGACCTCAGGAGGTCATCTAGTCCCACCCCTGCTTAAAGCAGGGCCAATCCCCAGTTTTTGCCCCAGATCCCTAAATGGCCCTCTCAAGGATTGAACTCACAACCCTGGGTTTAGCAGGCCAATGCTCAAACCACTGAGCTATCCCTCCCCCTACTGAGCTATCCCTCCCCTTCATTTCACTCCAGCAGAGACATCCTGCTCCGAGAGGTTGTGGGAGGGATTTAGGATTGGGGGTGAAGCTTCTTTTCATCCTGACTCCTATACCGAATAGAGGGAAACTGACAGCAGTGGAGACTCTGTCGTTCCCAGAGTGACAAAATGCCGGTTTCAGGAGCTAACCTTCCTCACCCAGGAGAGCTACTGGTGAACTGCAGATCGACTGTTTACATCCCCTCCTCCCACAAAGAGGTGTTGGCACCAATTCTAACATTATGAAGTAAAGTAATTCACCATAAAACTGGTGGCTCAAATCTTGCTTACGAGGGTTCTAGGATATAGGGAGGGAACACAGACGTGGCGATGACAAACGGCAATGACGTGGTCCATCAGAATCTCTCTCCTTGGGACGAACTGTCCGGAGGGGGGAGGGATCTGACACAAGCTTCCCCCCAAAATATTTACTATCAGCTTATTAAACTGTGTGCGCCAGCTGCTTCAATGGTGCTCAATGTCCGGGCCAGGCCTGGTTTGCACGCGCCTTTTGTACTGATTCACCCATTCTGCTAACAGGAGGGAGGGTTAGAGCGGTACGACTGGCTAGTGTGGACACAGTTCTACCGCTATAAAGGTGCTTATACCAGTATAGCTTATTCTCCTCATTCCCCTGTGGAGTAAGGCTTGGTCTGCAATTAAGAGTCATGTCGGCATAGCTACCGCTGTGAAAAAACGCACCCCGACAGCCGGAGCTACCCCGACAGTGCAGACACAATTATGTCGACAGAAGAGTGCTTCTGTCGACGTGGCCAATGTTGTTTGGGGAGGTGGCGTTCCTGCACGGACAGAAAAGCTCCTTCTGTTGGTGTAGGTTGTATCTGCACAAGAAGGCTACGCTGGTACAGGCCCCATAGCATACACGTAGACTAAGCAGTACTGGCATAAGCACTTTAATCCTGGTATAACTGCATCCACTTGGGGGTTTGCTGGCTTATCTGCACCAGTACAGTCAGAGCAGTACAACTTTTGTGTATAGACAAGCCCCTGGATCGCCTCTCCTTGGTCCCCAGTGCCTCTGTCCCAGCAGCCCAGTCTGACAAGATCTCTATTGCATCCCTACGTGTGTCACATCGGCCTGACCCTGCGCCCTCTGGCTGCAGCGTCAGGCTGGAGTGGTGTGAGCCAACGTCCCTTACCATGACTTGGATAATCCGGTCGATGGTGTCCTCGTCCACCTCGATGGCACCTCTCTTGGTGGTGGCATAGTTATTGCGGTACAGCTCGTGGGGGAGGTTGGCGATCTCCCGGAGACCCGGCTCGAAGATGTTCTGGCTGGGGGCCACTGCAAAGAGCTTGATCCCTGCATCCCGGGCCTTCTCGGCCTGCATCTTCATCCCGCCACAGGGGCTGCCTGTCACATGGCCGTCGGTGATGACCACAGCAAATTTTACGGCAGGGACTGCGTGGCTCATGATCTGCTTGGTCATTTCGGAGATCGCGCAGTCTGTGAACGTGCCCCGACCAATGTAGTTGATGGCATTCAGCTTGGCGAGGTACACGTCCTTGCTGTTGGTCAAGTTGCTGTAAATCTTCACCAAGTCTGAGAAGTGAAGTCCCCAGAAATTCCATGTGATGGAGACCTGGTTCTGGTAGACCTCGGTCTCCAGTTTACTGATGAAGGCGTGGATGAACTGCTTCATATGCTCCACCAGGCTCGGGATCGGCACAGTCTGCAGGGCAATGCTTTCCGAGGTGTCAATGATAAAGTACACGTTGATGGGGCAGTCGGTCTTCTCTGTGTGGAGACAATGGGGCAGATAGCATCAGAGTGGGATGGAGTGCGCCCCTCCGGCACCAGACTGGGCAGGTGCAAACCCCACAGAGCAGTGAGCGCACGACACAGACCTACCCCTTCTGCACAAGGAACACCCCTGGAGGTGCTTCTAGTGATGGCTCCTGGAAATGGCTATTGGTTAGAAACCACATCATAAGAACATAAGAATGGCCAGACTGGGTCAGAACAAGGGTCCATCTAGCCCAGTATCCTGTCTTCTGACAGTGGCCAATGCCAGGTGCCCCAGAGGGAATGAACACAACAGGTCATCATCAAGTGATCCATCCCCTGTCACCTATTCCCAGCTTCTGGCAAACAGAGGCTAGGGACACCATCCTGGCTAACAGCCATTGATGGACCTATCCTCCATAAATTTATCTAGTTCTTTTTTGAACCCCATTATAGTCTTTGACAGAGGTTGTTGCGAAGGTCAAGAAATATTTCCTTTTGTTTATTTTAAACCTGCTGCCTATTAATTTCATTTCGTGACACCCCCTAGTTCTTGTGTTATGAGAAGGGGTAAACAACACTTCCTTATTTACTTTCTCCACACCAGTTCTGATTTGATAGACCTCTATCCTATCCCCCCTTAGTCATCTCTTTTCCAAGCTGAAAAGTCTCCGTCTTATTAATCTCTCCTCATACGGAAGCTGTTCCATACCTCTAATAATTTTCGTTGCTCTTTTGTTGAAACTTTTCTAATTCCAATATATCTTTTTTGAGATGGGGCGACCACATCTGCAGGCAGTGTTCAAGATGTGGGTGTACCATGGAGTTATATAGAAGCAACATGATATTTTCTGTCTGCTTATCTATTCCTTTCTTAATGATTCCAAACATTCTGTTTGCTTTTTTGACTGCCGCTGCACACCGAGTGGATGTTTTCAGAGAACTATCCACAATGACTCCAAGATCTCTTTCTTGAGTGGTAAAAGCCGACAGGTGTGGAGGAGCACGTGGTTCGGACAGAGACATCCCTTAGGGGAGGATCTCTTAATGGAGATTATCTATGTCCTAGTCAGGAATAGAGGATGGAAGACAATAAAATATGGGTAGGACCTGATGAGAAACAGTCAAATGAAAAAAGGTCCCATTCAATTACATCATGTAATGGCAGACAGCTGAAAAGTGACAAGTTTTTAAAGTGCTTATATACCAATGCGAAGGGTGGAAATAATAAGATGAGCGAACTTGAGTGCCTCGTATTAAATGAGGATATTGATATAACTGGCATCACAGAAACTTGGTGGAATGAGGATAATCAATGGGACACAGTAATACCAGGGTACAAAGTATATCGGAAGGAGAGACCAGGTCCTGCTGGTGGGGGAGTGGCACTGTATGTGAAAGAAAGCGTAGAATCAAATGAACTAAAAATCTTAAATGAACCAAACTGTACCATAGAATCTCTATGGCTAGTAATTCCATGCTCGAATAATAAGAATATAGCACTAGGGATATATCACTGACCACCTGACCAGGATGGTGATAGTGCCTGGGAAATGCTCAGGGAGATTAGAGAGGCTATTACAATAAAAAACTCAATAATAATGGGGGATTTCAACTATCCCCAAATTGACTGGGTACATGTCACCTCAGGATGGGATGCAGAGATAAAGTTTGACACCTTAAACGACAGCTTCTTGGAGAAGCTAGTCCTGTAACCCACAAGAGGAGAGGCAATTCTTGATTTAGTCCTAAGCGGAGCACAGCATCTGGTCCAAGAGGTGAATATAGATGGACCGCTTGGTAATAGTGACCATATAATTAAATTTAACATCCCTTTGGCAGGGAAAACACCACAGCAGCCCACCACAGTAGCATTTAATTTCAGAAAGGGGAACTACACAAAAATGAGGAAGTTAGTTAAATAGAAATTAAAAGATACAGTGCAAAAAATGAAATCCATGCAAGCTGCATGGAAACTTTTTAAAAACACCATAAGAGAGGCACGACTGAAATGTTTACCCCAAATTCAACATAGTAAGAGAACCAAAAAAGTGCCACCATGGCTAAACAACAAAGTAAAAGAAGCAGTGAGAGGCAAAAAGGCATCCTTTAAAAAGTGGAAGTTAAAGCCTAGTGAGGAAAATCGAAAGAAGCATAAACTCTGGCAAATGAAGTGTGCAAATATAATTAGGAAGGCCAAAAAAGAATTTGAAGAACAGCTAGCCAAAGACTCAAAAAGTAAGAGCAAAATTTTTTTTAAGTACATGAGAAGCAGGAAGCCTGCAAAACAACCAGTGGGCCGCTGGACGATGGAGACGCTAAAGGAGCACTCAAGGACGATAAGACCATTGCGGAGAAACTAAATGAACTCTTCGCATCAGTCTTCACGGCTGAGGATGTGAGGGAGATTCTGAAACCTGAGCTATTCTTTTTAGGTGACAAATCTGAGGAACTGTCCCAGATTGAGGTGTCATTAGAGGAGGTTTTGGAAAAAAAAAAGATATTCTAAACAGTAATAAGTCACCAGAACCACATGGTATTCACCCAAGAGTTCTGAAGGAACTCAAATGTGAAATTGCAGAACTACTAACTGTAGTCTGTAACCTATCTTCTAAATCAGCTTCCGTACCAGATGACTGGAGGATAACTAATGTGACTCCATTTAAAAAAAAAAAAAATCTCCAGTGGCAGTCCCAGCAATTACAGGCCGGTAAACCTGACTTCAGTACCAGCAAACTGGTTGAAACTATAGTAAAGAACAATATTGTCAGACACAGAGATGAACATAATTTGTTGGGGAAGCGTCAACGTGGTTTTTGTAAAGGGAAATCATGCCTCACCAATCTACTAGAATTCTTTGAGGGGGTCAAAAGGCATGTGGACAAGGGGGATCAAAGCAGACAGACAAAGAGCTACAAAAGGATCTCACAAAGCTGGTTGACTGGGCAACAAAATGGCAGAGAAAATTCAATGCTGATAAATACAAAGTAGTGCACACTGAAAACCATAATCCTAACTATACATATACAATGATGGGGTCTAAATTAGCTGTTACTACTCAAGAAAGATCTTGGAGTCATTGAGTGGATGATTTCAGAGAACTATCCACAATGTGCAGCTGCAATCAAAAAAGCGAACAGAATGTTGGGAATCATTAAGAAAGGGATAGATAAGCAGACAGAGAATATCATGTTGCCTCTATATAAATCCATGGTACGCCCACATCTTGAATACTGCATGCAGATGTGGTCGCCCCATCTCAAAAAAGATATATTGGAATTGGAAAAGGTTCAGAAAATGGAAACAAAAATTATTAGAGGTATGGAACGGCTTCCGTATGAGGAGAGATTAATAAAACTGGGACTTTTCAGCTTGGAAAAGAGACGACTCACGGGGGAGATGAGAGAGGTCCATACAATCATGCCTGGTGTGGAGAAAGTAAATCAGGAAGCGTTATTTACTCCTTCTCATAACACAGGATGGGCAGCGATGGTGTCCCTAGCCTCTGTTTGCCAGAAGCTGGGAATTAGGCAACAGGGGGTGGATCACTTGAGGATTCCCTGTTCTGTTCATTCCCTCTGGGGCACCTGACATTGGCCACTGCTGGAAGACAGGATTCTGGGCTTGATGGACCTTTGGTCTGTCCCAGTATGGCCGTTCTTATGCTCTTAACAGCTAATTTTGACCCCCATCATTTTATATGTATAGTTAGGATTAAGTTTTCCAATGTGCATTACTTTGCACTTATCAACATTGAATTTCATCTGCCATTTTGTTGCCCAGTCACCCAGTTTTGTCTACACTGGGCTTTGTCTACGCTGACTTCTTAGAATGGGTTTGGGAGGGAGGTGTGGGGAGGGTCTCAATGGTAACAAAGAACGTACACACAAACTGGGCCCACCATGCTGTCTACAATGGCATCCCACCTCCTGCACACATACTCACTCGGCCCCTGCCCCCCGCATCTGTCAAGTCTGAGCCAGTATCTGCCTCTCTCATTCGTGTGCGACAGGACAGGTTTACTTCCTGACATGTGACATGGATCTTGCTTCCTTTCTAAAAGCCGGGGAGATTTCCCCACCCCTCCAGACTGAGCTGCTCATGCCCAGACATCCGTGCCCCAGCTCATCCCTCAGAAATGGGAGCTGCATGTGTGCCCTGCCCCACCCACAGGGCAAGGAAGCTCCTCGGGGCTTGGTACTTTTCAGCCAGTGTAAAGGAGCAGTGAGCTCTGAGATGCCACGGTGTGGCCCCTCTGAGCAGCCTTTAGAACTGAACCCAGGGGAGTTTTCAATGTTAATGCTAAATACAGAGGACAGAGGCAGAGAGACAAGTTTTCCTGCAGGTACCTGGACAGGCAGTTGGGCGAGGACTGAAGGCTGTGTACTCGTCCTCATCAAACTGAGCCTGGAGGGGAACCAGCGTCATGCAAAGAAGAACGGCAAAAAAGGCCGGCTGGGACATCTCGGCCAGGCCACTTCGCATTCAGCTTCCTGCAGGAGAACAAACCGAGCCCAGGAGTCAGTCAGGGTAATTAGCCACCGGAACAACTTACCAAGAGTTGGGCTGGACTCTCCCGACTGGACATTTTAAAATCAGGAGCAGATGTTTCTCTGACAGCGCCCTCGTCTAAACAGGAATGAATCCCCAAAGTCCCCTGGCCTGTGCTCTGCAGGAGGGCAGACTGGATGATCACAGTGCGACCTTCAGGGCCTGGAATCTACAATTCACAGCACGGGGCAATGCTGGTAGTGACCCACCAAGCAAAGTGCTCTCTGCGCAGGCCAGAGCGCGGCTCCACCCTCATTCATCACAGAGTGGCTGTACCTCGGGGACTCTCAGTTAGATTTCAGGTCTAACTAATCCAGCTACGTTATTTTAAACACCCCTCTTCTTGGAGTGTGGCTGGGAGTTGTTTTTAAGTGGCTTTTACCTTATGCCAGATGGGCGGTTGCTTCCCCAGCCCATGTTGCTCCAAGGGATGGGGTCTGGTGGCCAGCGCAGCAACGTGGGAGTCAGGCTGTCCCGACTGCACTGACTCGCTAGGTTCACGCTGGTTCCACCAGCGTCACGCCATTGGGTCCAACAAGGCTATTCCTGACTCACAGGGATGTGAGATCAGCCTCAGAGCCATTGTCTGGCCGCATGCCAGTCACTGAACCACTGTGCCTTTCTTTCCTCACCTGGGAATCGGGATCCCATGCCACAGCTTCCTGCCTGCCAGCAGGGCGCTGAGAAAACACAGTCATGTCTGCAAAGTGCTTGAGGGGCTCGGATGAGAGATGTGCCAAGCATTCCGAGACCCCCAAATCCTCCAGTATTACCCCTCAGCCCTTTTGGGCCCCATCCTGAGCCCCAGGACTGTAGCCAGCATTCAAAGAGCATCTGCCTATTAAAGAAATACTTAAGCTGTGCTCGCAAAGCGAAATCAGCGCCCTGTTTGTTTAGTTTGCAGGAAAGGGCCAGGTTCCCTCTGACGTCCAGCTGCACTCAGAGCACCAAGGACTTGGAGTTGGCTCAAGAGGCAGAAAAAGTGCAGCCAGGGTCTGCAGGCTCCTAACAGCTCCCGGGCTTCCATGGGGTCTCAGCAGCCCCCGGGCCGAACGGTCATTTCTAGGCAAGAGAATCCGAGGTTCCCAACAACAAAGACAGGTGAGGATTGCAGCCCTGGAGGACGATGCTGCTGTGCAGTCTGGGGCCAGTCATTGGAGCACAGGCTGGCTCAAGAATTAGCTGATTATCCCTGGGCCCCGCATGGCAATTTGCTGCCCCCTATTGGAGAAGCCAAGGAGGGGATGGGCATGGTGAGAGATTGCTGGAAGGGCGAGAGGCAGAGGGCTGGGGTGCACTCGCTGCGTGGGGCGGGGAAGCTCTGCCAGCCACGGCCTCTTCTGCACCAGGAGGAATGATGCTACTGGAAGAGTAGGGCTGGCTTGGAGCTGCTGGTGTGTACCCAGAGCCCTCTCTCCTCTGTGCCCCCCTAGAGCCCCCGGGCAAACCACCTGGCGTTTGCAACCAGAGGTTTCCTCTGGGACTGGCCTGCTCCCATCAAGAGTCGCTGTATGAGCAGCAGTTAAAGCAGCCAGGGTCCTTACCCCATCTCAGCTCCCACCCACCCCCGCCCCATCTCAGGTGGTACCATTCCATCTGCTTCCCCCAGCCTCCCATGGGGGCAGCGTGTTCCCCAGGCCCACATGCCAACAGGACCGCCGGTCACTGGCTGGGCGCTGTCCCCTGCCTTCCCCCTGGATCCCGTGGAGGGTTCTCTCCTGAGTCCAGGATCCACAGGGAGGTAGTGGGCAGTTGGGGAGGTGTGCGCGAGCGGGGGGAGTGGGGGACGACGGACGGACATACTGACCATCCTCCAGGCAGCCCCGCAGACAGGTGCGCAGGGAAGGTCGTATTGCCTGGACAGTATTGCCTACTCTGGCCCGCTTAGGGCGTCCTGGGCAGCCTGGCATGATGGGGAGTGGCCTCCCACTGATCTCATGGGCCTGTGGGGGCTGAGGGAGTGACTCAGCAGAGTCCATGAGGGGACCCTCTCAGAGCTTCCCCCGACCTCCCCTCCTCCAGAGGCTGGGAGTCAGAAGTGTGATGTCCCTGCTGGTGATAGAGACAGGAGGAAGCAGCCCTGGGACTCGCCAGGCCTGGCTTCACGTCCACGCAGCGGACGCGGAAGGCCCCAGCCTGCGCTGTGACCCTCTCCCTGCACGTGGTTCAGGCCTCACCTCAAGCGATCAATGGAGACTTGAGGGGGCGCGTGCAGGAGCGATGCACAGGAGTGAGCCCAGGAGCTCACCCATCCGCACCAGTCCTAGGTTGCTCTGTTTGTTTGCAGCACGCCCTAATGGCCAAGCAGTGGCCTGGCAAGGACAGTGGCCGTGCAGGAGACTGCTAGTTCTGCGCTTGCAGGCAGAATGGAAAGGCACCTCTCCCTCCCCTGAACTCCTCCCCCACAAGCCTTGTTGCACACGGTGAGATCATTCAAATCATTTGTCCCTGCTGCCCTTTCCTACAACAGAAGGGAGACTCTGGCTGGTGGAGTGTAGAGTCCAGTGAAATGTGGTAGTAATCTCACAATGAGGGGTACAGATTCCCTCTGCTCGCAGACCAGCGGGACACCAGCCAGCAGACATGACAGACCTTCTGTCCCATCCTTGACAGTGGAGACAGCCTGCAGATCCCCTAACATGCCAGAAGGGCCAGCTCAGTGCCCCAGAACCTCCCTGCATAGCCAGGGTCCCCCATATCACTCTGGTCCACTCTCTCACCTGCTGATGCTCCCAGCTCTCACAGTTGGGTGTCCCCATCTTGTGTACCTCCTACACTGAAGATCTACTTGGCATCCCTGAGAGAGTCCTGAGTATGTCACTTGCCTGAGGTGCCCCTAGCAGACCCGAGCAAACCAGTCCCAGCCCCAGCGTCTGGGCTAACACTGTATGGAAGAAGCAGAGTTAATGCCATGAGATGTGTTTCGCTTACAAGAAGAGAGCTATTCCCACGTGCATCATCTCACCAATGGCAAATGTACAGTAATGTTTCACACTCTGTATTCCTGCTCGGAGAACCACCCAGGCCCATGGTTTTCATGGCAGTGGCTATGGGTTGTGTTGAGTGTGTGGAGAAGCAGGATACGTGCACTGGAATATGTGATCTCGGGGTACAACCCTGACACCTGTGCCTAGGTCTGCAGTCAGAAAGGCAGCCTCTGCTCTAGCTCTGTCCAAGGCACTAGGGTTTCTTCTGAAAATCAAGTAAGATAAGACTAGGAGAAATCTGTGCCTCCATCTGTAACAAATGCCCAGGCAAATGCCTGCCTCCTGCCCTCAGGCACACACAGGCTGGGCTCACTCAGTGCAGGTGCCAGTCGTTTCAGTGTGTGTCAAACAATCTGCTTAGATCTTTCCCTTAGTGCTCAGTTGTCGATTCCCAGGCAGATCGCCCACTATAAAGACTTCCCCTCCATTGCCCGGCACCCAGCTGTACCACGTCTGTCCTACTGCAAACAACACAGGACTTCAACCAGCACAGATAACACGGGAAGGAGGCGGCAAGAGGCCTGGAAATGTCATTTTGTGAGGGAGGAACAATCTCAGCCTGGTTGCCATTTTCACTTGTGCAGACACGGCACCTCTTCCAGGGGCTGGCTTATACTGCCCTGTTAACCACCCCCATCAGCGAACTGCTGGCATTGCAGTACTAGCAACCCAGCCACATGCACAGCTCAAGTGGTGAGCATGAAATCAGAGTACGCTCCTCAAAACCATCAGCCCGAACAAAGCAAGTCACGCGTACTCTCGCAACAACACTGAGCCCCGTTCAAATCCTGCCGGTTACCTCTTTGCAGAAAACAGACACGCTTGTGAAATTCAACAGAACAAAACGCCCGATTTCTGTGGGGCGCAAAGAGGATCTTGTACTCGTGTGTGGTTGAAAGTCCAAGAGCCGCCCTTGGGTCTAATAATTCAGGCTTTGTAGCAGCATCAACACGCTGGTACTGCTACAGTCGGCCAAGTTTGTCCCTCAGATAACGCCGCTGGCTTCAGTGGAGTTACACAAGGGATTAATTTGGCCCAACAAGTTTTACAGTGACTGACTAGCCCCTTGGCCCTGACGCCTGAAACTTGAGTTCCTATACAAGAGACTGCAGAATCTCTCCCAAAAAGCTTTCCTTCAGAAAGCGACCTCATTAACAATTATTCTAATCCTAAGAGAGTTTGTTGCCCAAAACATCCACACATGTAAATCCCTGAACTATCGAGCAGCTCAGAGAGATAAGTGAAATATCCATCTGTTTACTGTGGCTAGTCTCTGAAAGCAACATGCCTAAAAAGTCTCCTGTGTCAATCTGATCAAGAGTTCACAACAACCAGCAGCACTGGATGGATTATATGCACAAACACAACCTGGAGATAAAAAGGTTAGTTTCCCTGTTCACGTCTGCAGCAGCTTCAAAAGAAGCAGGAAGGTTTGTGGAGATATTAAATGGTGAAGCAGGAGTCTTTGCCTACCTGAAAACAAGACTGAAGTTTCCTCCAGAAAGTCAAATCGGGAAAATTCTTGGAATCTTTGAGTCAATAGGGCTTCTGCATCTTCCGTTGGAAGGGTTGGATTTCTTTTCTTAGAGTTTTTGGTGTCTATTTTTGATGAAGAGAAGGGATCAGTTGGGAGTGGCAGTGGCTTCTCCAGCCGAGAGCCTCTGTTCTCTGGCAAAAAAGAAACTGCCTACTTTATAATTCTCCTCCTTCAACTCGGTCTGTGACAGGGGTCAAAGACGTCCTTACTCCGAGTATCCACAGGGTGTCACTGCGCATCCATCGAAGCCCCACTAGGTGAGGCTGGGGAGAGGGAATCGCCCTCCAACTCCCACTCCTTTTCCTGGGGGGTGTCTGGAGTGGGGTGGGGGGAAGTTGTAATGTTGCAGTTAGGAGATTTTTTAAAACAAAACGGAAGAGGAAATCATATTTTTCCAAGCACAGGAGCTCTCTCTGTGCCTGCCACATGGATTTCCACCACTCACTCATGTTACTCCTCTTCCCCCTGTTTGTAACCTATCTTGAGAAGAATGCATAAAATGGACGGGCACATTTCAAAACAGGATGGCCTCAGACTTCAGCTTCCCACAGACTTCACAAATATTCACCTCTTACTCAGGGACCCTGGCAACCTCCTGGCCAGGAAAACGGCCTGATCCAACCCCCATTAATGTCACTAATGCAAAGACAAACACAGTAGGGTGAATGGCAGCGCCAGTGTCCCCACATCGTCCTGTTCCCTCCCCACCCATGTACACTGCCCTGAACTGACCTCCCAGTCTAGGGGTGGGGGACCAGGTCACTCTCCAAACCCATTCAGCCCTTGGCCTCTCGGAGGGATCTGCCAGTCGTGGTGCTGGGTTTGTAGTCTGTGCGTAGCTCTCACAGGCTGCATCCCGTTGGGTTCCCAGTACAAGCCAGACCCGTCATTTCAATGAATACCCGTGTTACTATTTGTTTTCCTAATCTGAATTTTGCTGCTTTCCTGCTATTGTAACTGCTCCATGCCCAGTGTGCCCCATGCATTTCAGTTCACCAGGCTAGCAGTCCTGATTTACTGATGAGTCATTCACTCCACAGTACTGGACATGGAAAAGCCGGACATGGAAAAAGAGCCCTTGCATGTAATTTTCCAATTATTTTCCATATACTTATGTGGTTCTCAAACTGTGGTGTAGGGACTACCAAAGGTCACAGAGCCCTTCCTGGTGGTCCACGGAATGGAATATTTGAGAACCAAGCAGTGAGGTGGGCAGCTGGCTCATGATAAGGTCTTTCTTTCCCAGAATGCTCTGCAGAGTGGAAAACTTGGAGAACCCTGGAGGCAGGACTTAGGGTACAGTCATATATGGGCAGTTTCCTTTTGTGAAGCACATATGGTATGAAACGAAATATGCTTGAAATAATAATAAAAATAAGCAACAACAAGGAATGTGAATTTAGAATATAAATGTGCTACTCTAACTTTTCCAAAGCTGTAGAAATCCTGAGAAATTACAGAGTGGAAAAAGGGGGGAAAAAAGAAAAGAAAACAAGCAAACCCCAAGATATAATTCATTCTATGGCATTCAGTAGTGGAAAACAGAAAGGAGAAAACATAAACATCCAAAATTTTCAAGGTTTTCAGATTTTTGAAAATTGCATCAAAATAAAAACTGTTTCAAATTTTTCCAGCAAAAATTGAAAGTTTAAGCCAAAACATTTCAGACGAATGAATCTTTCAACCAACTCTCAGATGGATAGATTTTCATGACTCCCTACCCATCTGGTATCTGACTCATTAGATACCATAAGAAATATACTCAGTCCACGCGTGTACAATGTAGGCCAAATTCTACTCTTGGGGTATGTCATCAGGATCCCAGCAAGGAGAGTCAGGAGCAAGAGTTAGAGCAGGGCCAAACCTGAGGCAGGGAGTAGTGGAGGAGTTCTTAGTCAGGTTCCAGGCCGGGGTCAAGACCAAAGGTCAGAGGCCAAGTCAGGTTTCAGGGTTCAGCTTAGGAAGCAGAGTCCAAATCAAGCCGAGGTCAAAATTCAAGACCAGAAGTGGTCATGACAGCTACAGGAGATCTGCACTGTTGTCTGGGCACTTCCTGAAATGCCCCTTGGGTTTATATAGGGCACGGAGCCAAATCAGGAGCCATGAGGCCGCTGCCTGTCAGACCCCTTGAGGTGGGACTTCCCATGATCTGTGTCCACAGTGGGTCAGAGGTAGTGGAGTGCAAGCTGGTTACAGCTGCTGCTAGGTGGCAGCTCTGCAGGTTCGAGACCCCACCCCAGCCCTTACAATGCCTATGCTGCAATCACAGCTTTAATTTAGCCAGCTCAGGTACTGGAGCAGTGAAGCCACAGCAGCATGGTCTTCAGTACGGGTGGTACAAGCCTGCCTGGATCCTTGGTAATTACTTCAGTAGCTAGCCATGCTGCCGCAGCTTCACAGCTAGCTTCGGGCTGTCTATGTGAGCTGCAGTCACGCCCCAGGACTGAAATGTGGACATACCCATTGGTGGAAAAGGGAAATCGTTTCATGGAGGTAAGCGCCATTACCCCAGATTCACAGCAGCGTGGCGGAGTGTGCAGCTTAGCATGGTATGTATGAGGGATGGCTTTGCCTAGATACATTAGAAAATAAATGATAAATTACCCGGGACCCTCTCGAGAGCCCTGATCCTCACCGCTAGCCCAGCTCTGCTTCATCCTGTCATGCCCCTGGGCTGCTTGAAATTGTACTGGCTCCTAATGGCCCCCAGGGAGCTTTACCCAGCCAGCGCTACACCTCCCAGGATTCCTGCCTGCAGAAGGAATCTGCAGCTGCCAACATAGGGAACCCTCTGGCCCTCAGAGCACGCAGTCGTGCGGCTTTGCATGGTAGCAGTGAGATAACTTCGATGTGCACTGTATCTTTAAGTGTAGGATAGTATGCAAGTGTGCTGACATTGGCCCTAGGGGCACAGAATCACAGGACTGGAAGGACCTCGAGAGGTCATCTAGTCCAGTCCCCTGCACTCATGGCAGGACTAAGTATTATCAGTCTGTGCCTGACAGGTGTTTCTCCAACCTGCTTTTAAAAATCTCCAATGATGGAGATTACACAACCTCCCTGGGCAATTTATTCCAGGGCTTCATCACCCTGACAGTTAGGAAGTTTTTCCAAATGTCCAACCTAAACCTCCCTTGCTGCAAAGTAACCCCTTTGCTTCTTGTCCTGTCCTCAGAGGTTAAGAACATTTTTTCTCCCTCCTCCTTGTAACAACCTTTTATGTAGTTGAAAACTGTTCTCATGTCCCCTCTCAGTCGTCTCTTCTCCAGACTAAACAAACCCAGTTTTTTCAATCTTTCCTCACAGCTCATGTTTTCTAGACCTTTCATCATTTTGTTGCTCTTCTCTGGACTTTCTCCAATTTGTCCACATCTTTCCTGAAATGTGGCGCCCAGAACTGGACACAATACTCCAGCTGAGGCCTAATCAGCACAGAGCAGAGCGTAAGAACTACTTCCCGTGTCTTGCTTACAACACTCCTGCTAACACATCCAGGGGTGAAAGTAAGTCTAGGGACTTACCGGTACAGGGCTGGGCTGGGGCCGGCTCTGAACCCTGGAAGGGGCAGGGCCTCGGGCGGAAGGGGCAGGGCTGGGGGAGGTCAGAGCCAGCCCCGGCCCACCCTGTACTGGCAAGTGCCTCCTTCTCCCTCCCCGGGGTAACAGCGGCAGCCGAGGGCTCTGGCAGTGGTTTAAAGGGCCCTGGGTGGTAGCGGCGGCCGGAGCCCTGGGCTCTTTAAATCGTCCCTGGAGCCCCACCGCCGCTTCCCCAGGGCTCCAGCCACAGGGCTCCGGGGGACGGGGCTCTGGCCGCCACTACCACCCTGGGCCCTTTAAATCGTCCCTGGAGCCTGCCGGAGCCCTGGGGAAGCGGCAGCGGGGCTCCGGGGATGATTTAAAGGGCCCAGGGCTCGGCTGCCGCTACCGCCCCGGACCCTTTACATCGCCGCCCCAGCCCCGTCGCCGCTACCCCAGGGCTCCGGCAGCAGTTTAAAGGGCTGGGGACTCCAGCCGCTGCTGGGAGCTGCAGGCCCTTTAAATTACACCTGGGGAAGCCGATCCACCCCGGTACGCCATACCGGCTTACTTTCACCTCTGAATACAACCCAGAATGATGTTTGCTTTTTTGGTAACAGTGTTACACTGTTGACTCATATTTAGCTTGTGATCCACTATGACCCCCAGATCCCTTTCCGCAGGACTCCTTGCTAGGCAGTCATTTTCCTTTTTGTATCTGTGCAACTGAATGAAGTACTTTGCATTTTTCCTTATTGAATTTCATCCTATTTACTTCAGACCATTTCTCCAGTTTGTCCAGATCATTTTGAATTTTAATCCTATCCTCCAAAGCACTTGCAACCCCTCCTAGCTTGGTATCGTCTGCAAACTTTGTAAGTGTACTCTCTAGGCCATTATCTAAGATATTGAAGATATTGAACAGAACCAGACCCAGAACTGATCCCTGCGGGACTCGACATGTTATGCTCTTCCAGCATGACTGTGACCCACTGATAACTACTCTCTAGGAACGGTTTTCCAACTAGTTTTGCACCCATCTCTTAGTAGCTCCATCTAAGTTCCATTTTCCTAATTTGTTTATGAGAAGGTCATGTGAGACTGTATCAAAAGCTTTACTAAAGTCAAGATATGCCATGTCTACCACTTCCCCCCTGTCTGCAAAGCTTGTTACCCTGTCAAAGAAAGCTATCAGGTTGGTTTGACACGATTTGTTCTTGACAAATCCGTGCTGACTGTTACTTATCACCTTATTATCTTCTAGATGTTTGCAAATTGACTGCTTAAAAATTCATCAGCCAAATAACTAGGATTAGTCATGGTCCATTTTCTAAACACTGAAATTCCAGATAGAGACAAAAATGATGTTAACTGTCTCCTCGTCATAAATCAGATGTGTCATTTGTTGCAATACTCTGCTCAGTGCCAACTCCTTGGGTCATAAAATATACCCCTGAGAGACTGACATTGCTGTATAAACTCCAGCTGTGCAGCACCAAACACAACATGTACAGTCTGCACTGGAGCAGAACAGTTTTCAGTTTGCATAGGTTGTTTTCTCTAAATATTATCTTAAAAGCAAGTGTATTGGGACCAGGAAGATAGAGAGGGGGGAAAAAACGGTTGAGGAGAAAACCTTTTTGTCATCTCTGGCCGCGTATGGAAGGGACATAAACTCCTGAGCCAAACAAACTCCTTTTGAGGTTCAGAAATCTCATTATTGTGGTGGTGCTCCCAGACCCCCATCCTGGACCAAGCCCCTATTGTGCCAGGCATGGCCGAAACAGATGCTCCCTGCCCCAAAGAGCTCACAGTCTGAGAAATACCTGCCAAAGAGCTGCCCCCCCCCCCCCGAAGCATCTACAAAATCGGTGGAGCACAGCAACCATTGCACCTCCCTCACCCACGTTCAGGGCCGAGAGAGAAGGAGCGAGGGGTGATCCAGCTGGTAGAGTCCCAAAAGTTTCAGTAGGAGCATCCAGATGTGTGGGGCCTGGCTTCTTGTGTAACCCTTCTGCCAGGTGAAGCCGGCAACAACCAGGGCTGGGTTCAGTATCTAGGGGTTCCTTTTCAACAATACAACACAGAACTGGCTTGAACCCCCACCCAGTAACCTGGGAAAATTACACACCACCCCTGGGTGCCTGAGAGGCAATCCTTCCCCACTCACAAGCACAGGGTCTGAGTGTAGCAAAGAAACTTTTAATGAAAGGAAGGAAATCACCCAACAATAATGAGGGAAAATACCACAAGCAGGATTCATAAACCTAAAACTGTGAGCAGGATGCCCACCCCAGAGTGCGTGAGGCAGTACCTTCCACCTCACGTTCTTGACTTCTACAGCCAAAAGTTCCTTTGCCGTGCCCCCCTCTGCTCCCTCACCATACCCCACTCACAGTTGTTGTCCTTGGTCAGTGAGGACCCAGGGTTCAGAGATTCATCTGTGTGAGTTCACCTCCCACCCAGGGAAGAAAGGCACCTGGCTTGCTCTGCCATCTGAGCACATGCTTTGGCTGGCTGCTTGTCAGCTACCTTCTGCTGCCTCTCTGCTGTGACCTCCGCTGGTCAGCCTCTTAGTGATTGTCAGCTCTTAGCGTTGCAGGCTGGGCAGAAATGCTGACCTACCACAAATGAGTTCAGCTCATTTGCACACTTAAAATAACAAAAGGCTCCTAATGAAGCCTATCTTTGAATAGTGGGGAGAAACAAGCTAAATCTGACCAAGGACCGTTAGGGAGCGTCTACATCTCCTAGCTGGGATACCTATCCCCACTCCTCTTACTTTCACAGGGGTCTGGCATGAGAGCCCCTGGCTTAATGAGGTCCTTTCAGCTGAGGGTGACCCTCTCATTTGGGACAGGTTAAGCACAGTTCTGCTCCCCTTTATTCATACAATAAAGACAACACTGATAACAGCATTTCACTACCCCCACATTCAGTGATTTGTAACCCAATACCCGCCAAAGTTGGTTACTTTGAGCAACAGCGCTCTATCTGCTAGATATCTAGGCAGAGTAGGTGTGTTCATGTAAATACAGTTTGCTCCTGAAGTCTCTCCCCCTCCCAGCTAGCTGTCAGGGGAGAGCTCATTCATACCCTGCTTACACTTGCATCGGCATGCCCCCCATTTGCTTTCTGACATAGGCAGGCAGCTGGCAGTGTCGTCCTTGGGAGGATGCTGCAGCCAATCTGCTTTTGGAGCCAGACCAGGGCTGTAAAGTCTAAAGCAGAACTCCACTAGGCATGTGACAAGAGGCCCTGAGCACGCAGACCTTGAATTTGCCCCCTTCATGGGTGAGATCCTCAGGGTGTGAAACCCCCTGGGGATTATGCATGGCTAATTTTAAAGAGACAGTACCATGATATACTATACCCTTTGTGGAGAGTGACTGCAAATGATTGCACGAGCTAGAAATTCATGCCCTTGGATTGACATCCAAACCCGGCCTCTACCCCTTTCCCTATTGTTTCATGCATGGTGTGCTGGGCCAGAACAGGAGAGGACTCCCTTCTTATTAACCTTAACTGGCTCATTAGTCAACCAGCTATTCCTGGAGCTGCTCCAGTGACTCCTTAGCACTCCAGCCATGTGCACGCAGACTGACCTCTGCGTGCCTCCTCCATCCCCATCCCTTCTGGGCCGATCCCCAATGCTCCAGGCAGGTTTCTGCACCTGCCATATTATCAGTGTCTATCCAGGAGCCAGCAGTGCACTTGGTGTTTCCCAGACCACAAAGCAGACATGTCGCCTATCTATCTCAGGCACTTACATGGCCCCCATTGCCACTGGATCTGAGCCCCGCCCAGTGTCTAATGCACTGGGCCTCACACAGCCCTGGGCAGGAGAGCAAGGCTATTTCTCCATTTCACAGATAGGAGCTGAGGCACCCAGGAGCTGGCCCAAGGTCACCCAAGCAGTTTATGGCAGAGCAGGGACTTGAACCCAGTTCTCCCTAGTCACAGGGTAGAGCCAGAACCCCTGGCCTGTGGTGTCACCATCCCTCCTTGCCCAGCAGTGTTGTCACTGAGGCCCCTGCTCTTTATGATGATGTTACTGCATCTCTCTTGGGGATGTTGACACCCCCTAGGTATAACATCATCAGCACACCCCCACATCAGCTTATGATGATGTCATCACGCTGGGGTTTGATGTTGGTGGGTCCTGCCTCGGGATCATCCTGGGGTCTCACCTGTCAGGGGCTCCAAGTTTCTTGGATTCCAGCCTCCCCTGCCCCAAAGGGCTTGCCATCCAAAGTTAGACATACCAAACCAAGCAACAAAACAAGGCATGGGGGGGCGGGGGAGAGATACACAGTCAAAACACGCAGCTGCTGCATTTTCCTATGCACGAGTCTGCGAGTGCTTCCCCCCTCCTCTCTCCTGCAGTCCCCTGGGCCGTCCCCTGTGCCCAGCACTCCTTCCGCGAGTGCCCTCTGCTGGGCCAGGGACATGCAGCTCGCAGCCCGCGCGGTCACTTCCAAGCCAGCTGTGGCTCATTACAGCTCTCCAGTGCCCCGGTGTTGTGCATTTTAGTGTGTGCTCTGTCCGGATCTTTCTGGACTTTCTGAGCAGCTTTTGCATAGCAGATTTTGAGTTTAGACCATGTTCCCTTGGAAGATGTCCCCTGGGGCCAGTCATATGGTATTATTTGATTCTTTCTGTTCCAGTACAGGTTCCAACTGAGATCAGAGCCCCATTGTGCCGTTGTGTACAGATCTGGGCTGCATCTACACTTGGAGCCGGGGTTGTGTGTGTCCTCCGCATTGTATGTACACATACAATACATACACACAATTGGAGGAGCAGCTCATACATACACACATAAGGTCATTGGGCTACTCCCTGAACCTATGCCTGTTCTTATGTATACATACAATATAACATACAACAGCCATACTGGGTCAGATCAATGGTCCGTTTAGCTCAGTACTCTGTCTTCCGACATTGGCCAGTGCCAGGGGCTTCAAAGGGAATGAACAGAACAGGGCAATTATCGAGTGAGCCATCCCCTGTCACCGATTCCCAGCTTCTGGCAGTCAGAAGTTTAGGGACACCAAGAGCATGGAGTCTCATCCCTGACCATCGTGGCTAATAGCCATCGATAGACCTATCCTCTATGAACTTATCTAATTCGTTATTGAACCCTGTTATAGTCTTGGCCTTCACAATATCCCTTGGCAACTAGTTCCACAGGTTGACTGTGCGTTGTGTGAAGAAATACTTCCTTTTGTTTGTTTTAAACCTGCTGCCTATTAATTTCATTGGGTGATCCCTGGTTCCTGTGTTACGTGAAGGAGTATATAGCACTTCCTTGTTTACTTTCTCCACAACAGTCATGATTTTATAGACCTCTGTCACATCCCCCCTGAGTTGTCTCTTGTCCAAGTTCAACAGTCCCTTCCTTTTTAATCTCTGCTCCTATGGAAGCTGTACCATATCCTTTGTCTTTTTTCCCCCGCCCTTCCCTGTACCTTTTCCATTTCTAATGTGTTTTTTTCTTGAGATGGGGCGACCACATCTGCACGCAATATTCAAGATGTGGGCGTACCATAGATTTATATAGCAGCGTTATAATATTTACTATCTTCTTATCTATCCCTTTCCTAACGATTCCCAACATTCTGTTCGCTTTTTTGACTGCCGCTGCACATTGAGTGGATGTTTTCAGAGAACTATCCACAGTGACTCCAAGATCTCTCTCTTGAGTGGTAACAGCTAATTTAGACCCCATCATTTTGTATGTACAATTGGGATTATGTTTTCCAATGTTCATTACTTTGCATTTATCAACATTGAATTTCAACTGCCATTTTGTTGCCTAGTCACCGAGTTCTGAGAGACCCTTTTGTAGCTCTTCGCAGTCTGCCTGGGACTTAACTATCTTGAGTAGTTTTGTATCATCTGCAAATTTTGCCACCTCACTGTTCACCCCTTTTTCCAGATTATTTATAAATATGTTGAACAGCACTGGTCCCAGTACAGACCCCCTGGGGGATACCGCTATTTACCTCTCTCCATTCTGAAAACTGACCATTTATTCCTACCCTTTGTTTTCTGACTTTTAACCAGTTACTGATCCAGAAGAGGACCTTCCCTGTTATCCCATGCCAGCTTACTTTGCTTAAGAGCCTTTTGTGAGGGACCTTGTCAAAGGCTTTCTGAAAATCTAAGTACACTATATCCCCTGGATCCCCCTTGTCCACATGCTTGTTGAACCTCTCAGAGAATTTAATAGGTTGGTGAGGCATGATTTCCCTTGACAAAAGCTGTGTTGACTCTTCTCCAGAAAATCGTTTTCATCTATGTGTCCGATAATTCTGTTTTTTTACTATACTTTCAATCAATTTGCTTGGAAATGAAGTGAGGCTTACCGGCCGGTAATTACTGGGATCGTCTCTGGAGCCTTTTTTAAAAATCGGCATTACGCTAGTCTTCTGGTACAGAAGCTGCTTTAAGTGACAGGTAATTTTCTTTGCCTCAGCATGACTGTTAGAGGCTGGCTCTATGGTTTCTCCCTTTCTCCCTCTCTGTCCCTGAACTGGAGATGTTGATAATAACGTTGTGAGGGGCACTGTGATGATCTAATAATGGAGCTTTCATAGAATCATAGAATATCAGGGTTGGAAGGGACCTCAGGAGGTCATCTAGTCCAACCCCCTGCTCAAAGCAGGACCAATCCCCAATTAAATCATCCCATCCAGGGCTTTGTCAAGCCTGACCTTAAAAATATCTAAGGAAGGAGATTCTACCACCTCCCTAGGTAACGCATTCCAGTGCTTCGCCACCCTCCTACTGAAAAAGTTTTTCCTAATATCCAACCTAAACCTCCCCCACTGCAACTTGAGACCATTACTCCTTGTTCTGTCATTAGCTACCACTGAGAACAGTCTAGATCCATCCTCTTTTGAACCCCCTTTCAGGTAGTTGAAAGCAGCTATCAAATCCCCCCCTCATTCTTCTCTTCTGCAGACTAAACAATCCCAGTTCCCTCAGCCTCTCCTCATAGGTCATGTGTTCCAGTCCCCTAATCATTTTTGTTGCCCTCCGCTGGACTCTTTCCAATTTTTCCACATCCTTCTTGCAGTGTGGGGCCCAAAACTGGACACAGTACTCCAGATGTGGCCTCACTAGTGCCGAATAGAGGAGAAAAACCACTTCCCTCAATGTGCTGGCAATGCTCCTACTAATGCAGCCCAAAATGCCGTTGGCCTTCTTGGCAACAAGGGCACACTGTTGACTCATATCCAGCTTCTCGTCCACTGTAACCCCTAGGTCCTTTTCTGCAGAACTGCTGCCGAGCCATTCGGTCCCTAGTCTGTAGCGGTGCCTGGGATTCTTCCATCCTAAGTGCAGGACTCTGCACTTGTCCTTGTTGAACCTCATCAGATTTCTTTTGGCCCAATCCTCCAATTTGTCTAGATCACTCTGGACCCTATCCCTCCCCTCCAGCTTATCTACCTCTCCCCCCAGCTTAGTGTCACCCACGAACTTGCTGAGGGTGCAATCTATCCCATCATCCAGATCATTAATAAAGATGTTGTACAAAATTGGCCCCAGGACCGACCCCTGGGGCACTCCTCTTGATACCGGCTGCCAACTAGACATCGAGCCATTGACCCGTTGAGCCTGACAATCTAGCCAGCTTTTTCTAAAAAATCAGATTCCTTGCTCTTTGGTATTTGGGCTGACTTTTCTGCTAACACCTTTGACTTTGCATAGGTTGGGCTTGACATGAACAAGTCACAGCTGTTAGCTGTTAGTCATTCATCTGCATTCCCATGGTAAGTAACGTGATTTACGAAGCATTATTATGTTGTTACTCAAGAGGCTGGGTAACTGCTGAGTTTTTTCTTAAAATTGAGCAGCAGCCCCGCAGTACAAATTAATCTTTCCTGTTTAACTCAAATAGGTCTGCCCCAGGGATGGGGACCAGGAATCTCATGTGATTTCAGTGGTTCCACTGCACACACTGTGGTTACTCTGCACTCTACTTCAGTATCCATGTACTGGGAAATTCACCGTGCGTTGGTGCATTTTCAATAGCATGCACTGCTCCATTGCAGGGCCTTGCTTGATAAATGTATATTAAGAGACTCAACAAAAGGTGTAGTCTTTGCATTATCAGAGCAGTCTCCCCTGCCTATATGCCGAGGAATGGAGTTTGCTTTCATGTTTTTTTGCAGGTGTCTGAAATCCCTGTTGTTTCCAGGTCAACCTGGAAGCACTGCAACCATCTCTCCCAACTTCCCTCATACGTTCTGTGCCAAAGTGGGAATTTTCGGTAATATCTTTAGAAATTCTACGCATGCCTCAGTTTCCCCCTGCACTTTGCATTGTCTTTGGGCAGGGCAAGACATGGGGTCTGGGTGTCCCCCTCGCAGAAGGGAAGCTGAGCAGAGACCCCAGCTCAAGAACAAAGGACTGAGACCCGTGTCCAGCAGAGGAGAAGTGTCGAAGTTGACTGCTCTCCCCTGGGACTGACTGGGAGGGGTCAGAGAGAGACAGAGCATGAAATGGAGTCATTACAGCTTGGCTGCTGAATGGTGCTGGATTGGCCAGAATGGACTATGCTTGAACTTTTATTTCTCTGTGCTAACCTACGGACTGCCAGGGTTGACTAATAAACCCTGCTCTGTTTTAAAAACATTGCGGCTGCAAATACTAGTGGCAAGGCAGATGCTGGCGGGGGTGCCTGACAAGCGTACGGGTCTCATGGGAGAATAACATGAGGGGGAAAGGAGTCCAGGAGAGCTGGCTGTATCTTAAAGAATCCTTATTGAGGTTACAGGGACAAACCATCCCGATGTGTAGAAAGAAGAGTAAATATGGCAGGTGACCAGCTTGGCTTAACAGTGAAATCCTTGCTGATCTTGAACACAAAAAAGAAGCTTACAAAAAGTGGAAGATTGGACAAATGACCAGGGAAGAGTATAAAAATATTGCTCGGGGATGCAGGAGTGAAATCAGGAAGGCCAAATCACTCCTGGAGTTGCAGCTAGCAAGAGATGTTAAGAGTAACAAGAAGGGTTTCTTCAGGTATGTTAGCAACAAGAAGAAAGTCAAGGAAAGTGTGGGCCCCTTACTGAATGAGGGAGGCAACCTAGTGACAGAGGATGTGGAAAAAGCTAATGTACTCACTGCTTTTTTTGCCTCTGTCTTCACGAACAAGGTCAGCTCCCAGACTACTGCACTGGGCAGCACAGCATGGGGAGGAGGTGACCAGCCCTCCGTGGAGAAAGAAGTGGTTCGGGACTATTTAGAAAAGCTGGACGAGCACAAGTCCATGGGGCCGGTTGTGCTGCATCCGAGAGTGCTAAAGGAGTTGGCGGATGTGATTGCAGAGCCATTGGCCATTATCTTTGAAAACTCATGGCGATCCGGGGAAGTTCCGGACGACTGGAAAAAGGCTAATGTAGTGCCCATCTTTAAAAAAGGGAAGAAGGAGGATCCTGGGAACTACAGGCCAGTCAGCCTCACCTCAGTCCCTGGAAAAGTCATGGAGCAGGTCCTCAAGGAATCAATTCTGAAGCACTTAGAGGAGAGGAAAGTGATCAGGAACAGTCAGCATGGATTCACCAAGGGCAAGTCATGCCTGACTAATCTAATTGCCTTCTATGACGAGATAACTGGCTCTGTGGATGAGGGGAAAGCGGTGGACGTGTTGTTCCTTGACTTTAGCAAAGCTTTTGGTATGGTCTCCCACAGTAATCTTGCCAGCAAGTTAAAGAAGTATGGGCTGGATGAATGGACTGTAAGGTGGATAGAAAGTTGGCTAGATTGTCGGGCTCAACGGGTAGTGATCAATGGCTCCATGTCTAGTTGGCAGCCGGTATCAAGTGGAGTGCCCCAAGGGTCGGTCCTCGGGCCGGTTTTATTCAATATCTTCATAAGTGATCTGGAGGATGGTGTGGATTGCACCCTCAGCAAGTTTGCACATGACACTAAACTGGGAGAAGAGATAGATACGCTGGAGGGTAGGGATAGGATACAGAGGGACCTAGACAAATTAGAGGATTGGGCCAAAACAAATCTGATGAGATTCAACAAGGACAAGTGCAGAGTCCTGCACTTAGGACGGAAGAATCCAACGCACCGCTACAGACTAGGGACCGAATGGCTCGGCAGCAGTTCTGCAGAAAAGGACCTATGGGTTACAGTGGACGAGAAGCTGGATATGAGTCAACAGTGTGCCCTGGTTGCCAAGAAGGCCCACGGCATTTTGGGCTGCATTAGTAGGAGCATTGCCAGCACATTGAGGGAAGTGGTTTTTCTCCTCTATTCGGCACTGGTGAGGCCTCATCTGGAGTACTGTGTCCAGTTTTGGGCCCCACACTGCAAGAAGGATGTGGAAAAATTGGAAAGAGTCCAGCGGAGGGCAACAAAAATGATTAGGGGACTGGAACACATGACTTATGAGGAGAGGCTGAGGGAACTGGGATTGTTTTGTCTGTGGAAGAGAAGAATGAGGGGGGATTTGATAGCTGCTTTCAACTACCTGAAAGGGGGTTCCAAAGAGGATGGATCTAGACTGTTCTCAGTGGTAGCTAATGACAGAAGAAGGAGTAATGGTCTCAAGTTGCAGTGGGGGAGGTTTAGGTGGGATATTAGGAAACACTGTTTCACTGGGAGGGTGGTGAAGCACTGGAATGCGTTACCTAGGGAGGTGGTGGAATCTCCTTCCTTAGATATTTTTAAGGTCAGGCTTGACAAAGCCCTGGCTGGGATGATTTAGTTGAGGATTGGCCCTGTTTTGAGCAGGGGGTTGGACTAGATGACCTCCTGAGGTCCCTTCCAACCCTGATATTCTATGATTCTATGAGCAGAGTCTGGCTCAGTGGGACTCGCTGGGCACCGCTTACTGGGTGAAGCAGGAGGGCTGGGGACCAGAGGCTCAGTCTAGGAGGCGGTGAGACTGCATGGCCTACCCTGAAAGAAGAGTGGGACCCCTTGGGGTTCTGGCACACTAATGGGGTTCCCCCAGAGACCATTTAAAAGCTGGGGCGTAGCACAGATCCTGTGGATCCGAGACAGGTTCCCCTTCAGACTGAGGGATTCAGGTGGTTTCATTTGCTCCAGGCTTGCGCAAGATTTAGCTTGCCCCAGAGACCATGCAGGAAGGGGTCGACTGTTACAACAGTAATAACAAGTCTTGGCCTGACTGAGCACTTTTCAGCAGCAGGTTCCCGGGTGCTCCGACGTAGGGCTGTCACAGGGTCCACTCGCTGCTTGTGGCGCCTCCTCCTGGCTGTCCTGGGGCGAGCAGCATTCCTCCAGCAGTGTCTCTCCCCTCGTCCTCTCGCTGTTTGCTGTTCCAGGGGCTCCCTCTCCCTCAGCCCGGCCACCAAAGGTGTTTCCCCTTCATGGGGGGTGTCAAAATCTCTCTGTACACAATGGCAGTCCTCCTGTTACAGCTCCGAGCGTCCCACCCTCCCGGGGCTGGCAGGGGGATGCGGGGCTGCCCTTTCCTCCAGGTTCCAGCTCAGGGGCCCCCGGTCTGCAGCCACTGCCGGTGTCGGGGGGCTCTTGGCCCACCACTGACACTTATCAGGGTGTTTTAGTCAGCCCTCTCCCAGTACCAAAAGAAGGGGAATGGCCAATGAGAAATCAATCGCCTGAGACCAACAGTCGCCGGGGGCAATGGGGAGAGCCCAATGATCCAAGTCAGCCTGATTGACAGGGTGGGCAGGCCAACGAGGGAATCAGGAGCGTGGGGTCCCATCCTCTGTGTGAGCTGGGGTAGGGCAGAGTTAAGGGGAGAGCAGCAGCCTGAGCTGGGCTGGAGGAGCAGCAATCAGAGCTGGACGGGCCAGAGCCAGAGCTGGGCTTGGGGCAGGGCAGGGCTGGGGGCAGAGCAGCAGCGCGGTGCCAGAGGACGCAGAGTGGAGCTGGAGCTGGAGCTGGGGCAGTGGAGACCGGCTGCATGGACAAGCAACCAGGGCCAAGCTGCCGCGGGGAGCCGCGGGCCTGGAGCTGGGGGGCAGAACCCGCTGTGCCAGAAGTGACACTGGAGCCGAGCACGGTGAGCGGACGAGAGAGCAAGGGGGGCTCTGGGCCCAGGGCCCAGCACAGGGAGATGTCTCTGGACAAGGGGTCTGGCAGGCCGGACTCGGAGGGGTGTCGTGACTTGACCGGGGGGCGATGCGGGGGGAAGGGTCCTGCCACCTAGCGCCTGAGGGCGTGTGGCCGCCGCCAGAGCAGTGAGGAATGGACTGTGGGCTTCCCTCACATCCCAGAGGCAGCTGGTTGTGGCGTCCTCGCGCCACGCAGCGGGGTGACCGGTTTTCCTTTAAACTTTCCCATTTTCCCCTTATGTTTTCTCCTGGTTGCTGGTTAATAAATTGTGTTTGGCTTGAACTCAATGCACTGATCAGTGGGCCCGGGAGGCGTCTGATGCAGAGAGAGCACCTGGAGTGGGGACACCGTAGTCACTGGCATAAGAGACCATGACAAGCCTGGGGGGGTCGAGACCCCAGGACTCTTGGGCCCAGCCTTGTCGGGGTTATGAGGACTTCGCCCCACAGGAGAGTGGAAGGGGGGCCCTCGAGGTCAAGCAGGGTAAAGGGAGTGGGAGCGAGGACTCAGATCCTTTCGCTAGCCCACCCCACCGGGGTAGTGTATAAGCCAGGAAAGTTCTCCACAATAGCGGGACCAATCCGTTGCTTACACCTCCACTGTCCTACCTTGCTGCTTCCCTCCTAAGCCCTTTCCTGGCTTCCTCCCAACTCCCTCCTCCCAGAGAGTGACTGCAGCCTGCTTCCCTGCAGCCTTCTCAGCTCCTGGGCTTCACCCAGCCTGCTCCTGCCTCGCTGAGCTGCAAACCGGGCTCCGCTTCCAGGTGCAGCCTGGGGAGCTAATTGGCCCTGCGGACACCTTAAGCCTTTCAAGCCCGGTGTGGGGTGGACAACCTGTCACAAGGGTGGATAGCATTGTGCACACGAGATATATGAGGTACACCACAAGGTGAAGAGAATTGCCCACGGTCAGCCAGCAGCTGAGGTAGAAGAAAAACGGAGGTCTTCAGTTGTCCCGTCTAGTGTCCTACACACCGGACCACGCCACCTCCCTGATCTCCATGCCAAGCCGAGGGCCACAGTCTGCTGTGCAGCATGCAGGAAACCCCCAAAGGCCCCAGATACATCGTTCCTGCTGCGTGTTCCACCCGGCCACTAGACACTGTGGAAGCCCTTTCAGACGGGGGGCTCTGTGGGCACAGGCTGGGCAGGAGTCAGAGCTCTGCCAAGTGTGTCTGAGTGGAAATCTGCATGGACATTCCCGCTGGGCATGCCCCAGAGGGAGGGTCCTGGAGCAGGGTCACCAGGATCAGTGCAGAGTCACTGGGGGGTTGCCTGGATGCTCCTGACCCTAGATGAAGGCAAGGCCTCCTGCTGGTGGGGTGTGTGTGTGTGTGTGTGTGTGTGTGTGTGTGTGTGTGTCACAAATTCCACCCTCTCCCCCCCCGGCAGAATGATTCAGGGCACATCTGCCGGGGAGCTCATGGAGTCACCTGCTTGCTTGGGGGGTGTGTGCGGGTGCAGGGTTGGAGTTCCCACCTTCGCTGTGTGGCTGTGAAATTGGGCACTGTGGGGAAGGCAGAGCTGACTCAGTGCACGCTGTCAGATCTAGGCACAGATCAGTTAGTCCAGTCACGAGGAGC
Source organism: Natator depressus (assembly GCF_965152275.1). Lineage (NCBI taxonomy): Eukaryota > Metazoa > Chordata > Testudines > Cheloniidae > Natator > Natator depressus. The sequence goes on from NC_134244.1 coordinate 76,888,068, forward strand.
AGCTGTCAGCAGAGCCTGGCCCAGGGCCTCTGCCAAGGAGTATTCACACAATTTTAACAAAAATTTTCTATCACTCCTCCCCCCTCCTTCTCCCTCAGTACCTCACCTCCCTTCCCAGTTAGTCCTTAGCTGTAAAGAATGCACCTGTAGTAACACAGATATTCTCCACAGTCTCACCCAGCAGAGGAACTCATTCAGAAATGGCAGCTTTAAACATAGGCCTGGATTCTGGTTCCCCAACTTGAGCCTCCCGGATTCAGACAGTCCTCACTGTAAGCTAGAGCAGCCCCAGGGCTACTCTAACCTCTTCTGCCTGCACAGCTTCCTATGTAGCTGGCAAGCAGCCCAGAATAGCTGGAGTGCAGTGTGCCGTGGCCACACCTCCCCCTCCCCTTCTCAGCTAAGCCCTGGGCCTCTGATGGAGGCTGGCGTAGGTCTGTTGTGTCAACCTTACACCACCAGAGAACTTCCCTTTGCTGTGATTACTCCCTGATTCTGTAGCTTCTCTACACCCCAGAGTTATCATCTATGGGCTGCGGAAGAGCCCTTAACCTTTCTACTATACTGATACATCAGCTGTTACTGAATTGTGATACAAGTGTTAAGAGGGTTTGCTGGGCCCCAGTCAGAGACCTGGTCAGTTCCCTGCTCTGCCATGGACTTTCAGTGTGACCTTGGGCCAGGCACTTGGCCTCTCTGTGCCTCAGTTCCCCTCTGTCCAATGGGGATAACAGCCCTTCCCTGCAGAACGGGGGTGGGGGTGGGGGGTTGAGGGTAAATCCGGGAAAGACTGTGAGCTGCTCAGGTACCATGGTGATGCGGGCCAGATAAGCACCTAAGAGACATAGAAGGGATTTAAATTCTCAAAATCTGCTCTCCTTACCTTCCTAACTGGGAAGACTGGAGCTGGAGGCCAGTGGAGTTCAACAGTGGGAGGAGAGAAGCAAAATCTGCTCTGAATCCAGAAATATGCATCCATTGCCCAAAAGATGAAACCAGATTAATACCCAGGATCTCTGCCCTTGCCTCACAATCGAAAGCCCTTGGCTGGCAGTAAATCAGTGGATCCCCTCACTGCCGGCATGGAAACAGTTCCTCCCCAAAGGAATTTCTTAGAACAACAGGGTTGGAATGGGAGTGGGACTGCCCCTGTACGTACGGCTCGGGCTGGGCGTGCAGACTGGCACTAGAACTCCTGCAGTTAGGGACTGGCACACAACCTCCGCACAGCTCCAACACACACGCTGCACCGCCCAGAGCAGCCCAGGCTCCCTGCAAGTCCACCTGGAAAATGCTCATTTACTGCAGCCCAGGGCTGTGAGAGGTTTCTCCACCCCTCTCTCAGGCCAGGAAATAAACATGAAGCAGCCATCAAAAGCAATTGTTTGACTGGTCTAGCCTGGGTCATTTTGGCGCCGGACCTGATAAGAGGGAGGAGGTGAAGGCTACAGGGTTGAATGGGAGGCATTGGCAAGAAAAGGCCGTGGAAGCTCCGTTTCAGCAGCATTATCCAGGGGGCAGGGGGCTGGGGGCCATGAAAGAGCAGAACTGAACCGAAGTGCCTTTGAATTGTTATGGCTGGTGGTATGACCCAGTGGGTGCAGGGAGACTGGCATACCACTGCATGGGATTTGAGGCTAAGATGAAAGAGAGTAGAAAGATGGTCCAGGGATTAAGGGGCTAGCCTGAGACTTGGCATTATTCAGCTGCAGCATCCTGGTGTCACCATGGTCCAGTCACTTAGCTTCTCCGTGACTCAGTTTCCCCCTCTGTACAATGGAGATACTAGCACGAGCTGGTGTCCCGGGAGTGGTTTTGATCTGGTCCTTTGCTCTAGCAATGGGGCTGTATAAGTGCCAGATAGAGCTCCTTGGGAGCAGCAGTGATATGCCCACAGCAGCCACTGGAAGGTGTGTAAGCTCTGAATCGATAAGCCAGAGACCCGTTATGCCTGAATCTTGGCGGGCGGTGACAGCACTGACAGTCTCTCTAACAGCCGTGCAAACGCGCACTGGCCAGCTCCCGCTCTGGCTCTGTTCCCTAGGAGTTCACCCACTCAGCCAAAGGCTCCAGGATGTTTAGAAAGTTAACATGGACCTCCAAGTGCAGCTGGAGGCCAGCAACGTAATTTGCCCTGCAATAATGACAGGCTTCGCAGAGTCATTGATGTCAAGGCCAGAAGGAAGCACTGTGACCGTCTAGACTGACCTGCATTGCACAGGCCAGAGACCCTTAGCGTGCAATTCCTGCATCCCACCCATCACTGCTGGCAGGGCTGGAGCAGATTTCTCTGGATATGTCCACACAGCAAAGAAAACCCGCGGCCGGCCTGGGCCAGCCGACTCCAGCTGCAGGGCTGGTTCATTGCTGCGTAGACTTCTGGGCTCGGGGACCCTCCCACCATGCAGGGTCCTACAGCCCAGACATCTGCACAGCAGATAAACAACCCGCAGCCTGAACCTCTCACGCCTGAGGGGGCTGGCAGCCCCGGGTGTTTAGTTGCTGTGTAGACATACTCTTTGCGTGTGGCTGCACTGCAGGGCAGGGGTGGGACTGCAGCGTGTGTGGATGCTCCCCAGCTAGCTTTGATCTAAGTAGAGTACCAAGAGCAGTGAAGCCAGGGCAGCGTGGGCAGGATCCTGGCTGCAGATTCGAGTGGTTACCCTGTGCCGTCTCTCCCGGTGCCATGGCTTCACTGCTCCTGGTACTCGAGCCTGCTTTGATCTCAGTCAGTGCTAGTGTGGGTGTCTACCGGTGTGGCCATCATCCCATCCCCCCCTCCACTGCAGTATGGACCCCAGAGTCCTACGTCTGAGCATGGGTCAGAAAATTCTTATGTAGCCACTCAAGCCCAGGGGTCCCTCACGTGGGTCAGCTGATTCGAGTCCCACTAGCCCTGGGCTTCCACTGCAGTGCAGACATACGCCGCTCCACTGATTTGCCGTGCAGTTCCCACAGGGCATTGCAGACCAGTTCCCCTGTCCTCGGCCAGGGCAGTGCAAGGGTTAGCACCGTCGGGTTCGACGGCGGGGTGCACAAGATGGCTTTTTCCTCTGCCTTTGGCGTTCCATGGTGAAAGACAGCTCGAGCCGAGTGACCCAGCTGCATGTGTTTTGTTTTCTTGTCACCAGAGGAACGAGGGGGAAAATCCTGATCTTCCCAGGCAATCTTAACAACTCACGTATGTATTTTTTATGGAGAAAAGCCCGCTCCCTTCTCCCTGCCAGGCCCAGTGATGGTCCAACCCACATACATTTCTGTACTCCCTCCCTCTCTACCCCCCTCACTGCATACACACGCCTAAGAAAATGGATCTGAATTCCCTTTTTCTACCTCGTTTCTAGGGAAGCATTTGCCTTTTACTGCCTGAACCTGAAGGCAGCAACACCCCATGAAGTAATGCCTCGGGCTAAGGTTACAGACCCCATCCAGTCTCTCTGCTGTTAGCCTGCGTTGACTGAATGAATAATATCCCCTCGGGACACACTGGCTAACTCAAACCATGAAGCCACGCCGCCGCAGTGACTAAGCAGTTATAAATAGAGAGGAAAGGTTTTAATCGGAGCATTAGCCATCAGAAGAGGCTCAGCAGTCTGGGAAAAGAGGGGGCTGAAGCTTAAAGGAGTCAGGGAGAAAACAAGACTTTCCTCTGGCTTTGTAGATGCGACCAAGCGATCTTCGCAGCTCTGGAACTGGGAATAAATCGTTCCCAAATGGAGTGAGTGTGGCTTTCCTGTGTCCATTCCCTGGGCGGGTCACTGAGCTGGCAAGGAAGTGTTAGGGATGAGAGACTGAAATCTCCATGGGAATCGCTTTTCTTGCCTTTAATCCCAGAGTCCGTGCACTGCCCCGCTGTTCCATTTCTTAAAGGAACGTCCCCCCGTGTTGGCTCCTGAGTGACCCGGACCCTTGGGACAGTAATTCATGTTGTGTGGGCAACTCACATTTCACATGGCACTGGAAAAAGGGAATCATACAGCGGGAAGGAGCTGATCCCAAATCTAGTGAAGTCAGGGGGAGCTTTTCCATTGACTTGGCTGAGCTGTGGGTCAGGCCCTAGAAGACAGATAGGGAGTGGAGTTCAAGGTTATACCTGTGATCAGGGCCACTCAGCATCAGCAACGGAGTTAATTAGCAAAAGGTATGTCCGTCCTCCCCCACTTGGAAAAGGGACTGGCAGTCCCCAGCTGCCAGGCTTGTCTTTAGGAGCATGTGGGGGTGTGAAAGTGGAGCTGTCCAATGGGAACTGACTACAATCCTGAATGCAGGTGAGCACCCCGCATTGGTGGGGTTTGGCGGATGCAATCCTAGGCTGGGCCATCTGCACAAATACCTTTGTGAGAGACACCAGCTCGGACACTGAATCCTGAAGGGTAAAGGGCCAGCAGCCGGGAACGGAACCCAGCCTGGGCCCAGAGAAAAGGACCTGAGACACTGCCTGGCACAATGGCACCTCCTGCTGGTCGGCTCAGAGGAGAACGCTCTCCTGAGACAGTGCCTGCTGCGAGGTGGGCTGTGGGCTCTTTGAGGCAGGGGCTGCTTCTGTCTGGGTCCCTGCACAGAACGTAGCACAAAGGGGCTCTGATCCTGCCAGTAAAATAGTAAATAATAAAAATAACGGAGAGATCTCTGCCCCGCTCTGACTTACCCTCTGGGCCTAGGGAAAGGACTGCAGTGCGGGCAAGCGTTGGCTTCCTTCCAGCTGATTGGAATGCAGCCCTTCTTCTTCAAGCAGCAAACCCCAGGAGCGCCAGGCAGGCGAGACCCACTGACAGCTTTGCTGGCGGTGCATGGCCTGTGGCCATATTGGAGGGCCCCTGGAAAGCCCCACCTTTAGTTAGTTACATACCCATTATGTCTCTGGCGCTAATGGCAGCTCCTCCGCTGCCGTCTGTTTCTGGCACGTCTTTCAAGCGTTCCCCAGCTGTGCCCCAGGCTTTTCAGCTCGGCTTCCGCAGCCCTTCACCATGCTGTTTTTGGGTGGCCTCGTTTTCGCTTGCCTTCAGGTGTCCATCTGATTGCTACTCTGGTGATGGAATCAGTTTCCATCCGAAGCACATGACTGATCCATCTCCAACGTCTCCTGACAATGATGGTGCTCATATCCTCTTGGTTTTACTGTGTGGATAGGTCTTGGTTTGAGATTGTTCCGGGCCAAAAGATACAGAGGATTTTCCTGAGGCAGGTTGTATGGAATGAAGACAGTTTGGACATGTCAGACTCTCTCATTCCCCAGCATTCTGCACTGTAAAGTAGTGTTGAAACGACACAGTTCTGATAAATCTTGAGTTTGGTTTTGGTGTCGTATTTTCATGATTTCCAGACTGTATTTAAGCTCCTGAAAGTGTTCCTGGCTTTATTGATTCTGTTCCGGATGTCCTGGCTTGTTCCACCGTCCTGGCTTATGGTGCTGCCCAAGTACGTGAATGTTTCTACATTGGTGAGCACATAAGCCTCTATCCATATTGGTGATGGTGAGGCAATATTAAAGGTCATGAGATCTGTCTTATTGCTGTTGATTTTCAGTCCGATTTGCTGGCTGAATGTGTTGAGTCGAGTTGTTTTTTCTTGTATATGGTGTTGGGTATATCATAGGAGAGTGAGATCATCTGTGAAGTCCAGGTCCTCAAGGGATGAGAAGAGTGTCCATTTCATGCCTCTTGGCATGTCTTCTGTTGTACGCTGCATTACCCAGTCGATGGCAATGCTGAAGAGGATTGCGGACATGACACACCCCTGACGTGCTCCTGTTTTGACTTCAAAACTGAGCTCACTGTGATCAACACTGCATGTAAAGTTGGAATAGAAGCTTTTGATGATGTTGATTATATGGAGAGGAATTTCATATGCCCGCAGAATGCACCATAGGCTGGTCCTGTGAATGCTATCAGAAGCCTTCTCAAAGTATATGAAGTTTATGTAGAGTTGCCATTGCCATTCTAAGCATTGTTCTATTGTGTTTTGTACAGCGAAGATCTGGTCCATGGATCGATGCCCTTTCCGAAAACCGGCTTGCTCTTTTCTGAGAACACTATCAACTGCCTCCGATATATGCTGGACTATGATCTTACACAATACCTTGTTTGGCACAGATAGAAGAGTGATACCACGCCAGTTATTACAATCTCAGAGAGTTCCTTTCTTTGGTATCTTCACTATAACCCCACTGGTCCACTCATCTGGCACTTTTTCCCTTTCCCAGACTGATGTAAATAGAGCGGCCAGGATAGAGGCTGCTAACTCAGGATTCACCTTGAACTATTCTGCATTCAAATTGTCCTTGCCAGGAGCTTTCCCCTTTTTTAAGAATTTGATGGCTTGGATGATTTCGTCCTTTGCTGGGGTATCTGTAACCCACACATTTTACCTGGGGTTTATAACTCCAGCCCAGATGCTGGTGTCGTACCCAAGGCTTCCACCTCATTGCGGGAATGGAAATGTGTTGCAGAGGAGCAGTACCTGACCCGGGGCACCCCGGGAGCCCAGTGATGCACATTCCTAGACATACACGTGCTCACACGATTGCATTGCTTCCCACGGGCACTTGGTCCAGTTGTGCACACGACGGAAAAGCCTGCCCAAGCCTTCTCCAGAAGTCACTCCCCAAGTACTTGTCAGGCTTCCCCCTTCTCTCTAGTGGAAGTTACCAGAAAATCCTATCCCTCCTGTTCCAAGCTGCTGCACTTCTTGGGGACAGTGAGTGCGAGAGCCCCGAGCCTGGAGGAGGGCGTGACTAGCACACAAATGCCTCCACAGACAAAGGGCTGACTCTTCTCTCACTTGCACTGCTGCAAACTGGGACTAACTCCACTGAAGCCAAGGTGACCAGCTAGCTCTGAGCCACTGGCTCCTTCTTGGGCCACCCATTTGTACTGCATGTGTTGCGGGGCAGAGAGTTCTGATGTGTTGATTCAGCACCTGGCACAAAGGGCCCCAATCTTCACTGGGTTCTTTAGGTGCTATTATAATGCAAATAATCAATGTAGATGTAGCCACTGCTACACTCTGTCTGCATCACTGAGATTCATGAGTCTACTGCTCCCTCTGGGCTAATGAGATCTCAGCCTTTAGCTCAAACCCGAAAGCGCCCAGAGCACCTCCTTTAATGATGCTCTTGGACAGGTTGTGAGCCGGGACTGAACCCAGGACACAGGGATCTGGAAGCATGCTGCTCTACTGCCTGATCTAAAGAACATAAGAACGGCCAGACTGGGTCAGACCAAAGGTCCATCAAGCCCAGTATCCCGTCCTCTGACAGTGGCCAGTGCCAGGTGCCCCAAAGGGAATGAACAGATAGGTTATCATCCAGTGATCCATGCCCTGTCACCCAATCCCAGCTTCTGGCAAACAGAGGTTAGGGACACCATCCCTACCCATCCTGGCTAATAGCCATTGATGGGCCTAGCCTCCATGAATCTACCTAGCTCCCTTTTGAACCCCGTTATAGTCTTGGCCTTCACAACACCCTCTGGCAAGGAGTTCCAGAGGTTGACAGTGCGTTGTGTGAAAAAATACTTTCTTGTGTTTGTTTTAAACCTGTGGCCTGTTACTTTCATTGGGCGGCCCCTGTTCTTGTGTTGTGTATAAAGGACCAGCTCTGGCAGCCTGAGCCTGGCCGCAGACTCCTAAACCGTTATATAAAGTCTCGCTGCTCGAGGATGGCAAGGCACATTGACATCATGAGAGCCGGTGCAATCCCACAGAAAGATGGGGTCACCCGTAGATACACGCATGCCCCCTCCACAGACCAATAGCAGACTCCTTTGGAAAACTGCTCCAGCAGCAGGGAAGCCTGTCATGGCAACCACTGAAAGAAGAGGCCTGTGGCCTGAAGATGACTCTGACATTGTCCTAGGTTACACTAATCACTTGTGCCAGGCACCCGGAGATGCACTGGCAGTCCTGCTGTACCCTAGGGAAACTTTTGCCCACAGAGGCCCCTTTCTGTCTGTCTACCTTGTAAAGCAAATGGATAAGGGGCTCCTGCCAGCCGGAGCGTGGCAGCACCGTGAGACTCCATCACAGCATCGCCAGTCAGCGAGGCCTCAAAGACCGTGGCGAGCCATGGCTAGAACGCCGTGCTGAAAGCGTTCGTCACTTTCACGCTGGCGTCTCCAAATCAGGAGTGGGAGCATGCATGAGAGGGGAGTGCTGTGTGGAGAGCTGAGAGGCCTGGTGAATCCTCATCCCTGGACGCTAGGGCAAGGTAGGGGTCTACCTTAGCTAGCTGGGTACACAAAGCTAACAGCGGGGCGCTTTTCCAGCCTGGAGGGACTTCGGTTTCTTTGCTCTTTCTGGCTGTTTCAATCCGGAGAACTGCCCTGCTCTCCAAGCAGCGCTTGGCTGGGGATCAGGATGGCCTGTCCTTGCAGGAATCCAGCCATTGCTGTTAACGCTGCATAACCCTTCCACGGGTAGGTGGTACAGAACGGTAGGTTAGATTTTCTCCTGGCTCATGGGGGCACCATGGAAATGCAGGACGCCATCTGCAGGCCAGTGGCGGCTGGGTTTTCACCTTTAGCGCATGATGAACAGACAACAGGTTCTTCGAAGGTGAAAACTGAAATGATCATTCACCCATTGATGAACAAATGATCGTGCACCTCCAGCACCCCTCTCGCCCTCTCGCCCTGCAGTTCAGCAGCAGCAGCTGCTGCCATGCAGGAAAGAACATGGAGGAGAAATGAACAAAGAAACCTGTTTACATTGTTTCATTACAAACGAACTGGCTGAGACACAACGGGCCCAACTCTCAGTTACACTATGGCCCCTTCGTACTCCTTGGCGGCCGAGAGGGGCCTGGAAGTGAGTGGAGAAAGCCCCTGGAGAATGCCACCTTGTCCGGAAAAGAAATAGCATCCTACTCCCAGCCCCTGTAGAGTGGTGGGGTGGGTCGGGGCGTGGCTGGGCTACACTATGGCTAGAGAGTGCCATGGGAAGCAGAGCATAATTTAGAGCAGCCTCAGGGCTGCTTACACCAGGGTTTATGCAGGCCCCGGCACAGCCCTATAATGGGGAAGCTCCAAAGTATTTTGCCCCGGCTCTCCATCCCTGCCCCAGAACCAGACCCAGCAGTGGTGATGGTTTTACACGTGATTTTATACACTGTATACGTATAGGGCTAGACCTTCAGCTGGTATGAATGGGGGTGGCCTGAGTTCAATCCAGCCACGCTGTTTTGTACCAGGCCCATAGCAACAGGGAGCATTGTACGTGTGTACTGTGTACAGGTTTCAGACATGTACAATCCCTGCTAGCTTGGTCCCTGGCCCCTGCTGAGTGGAGCTTGTCTGCTCGAATAACAGTGAGGATTCCTGGCCAGTGTGGAAGTAACTGTAGATATTTAAACCTCAAAGGCCAAAAAAATCCCTCCGTTCTCCCCAGTGTTCTCAATGGACACCACACTGTCAGCCAGCGCAGAGCACAGGGTCTCGCTCCTTGCCCATTCCAGCTGCTGGGGGCTGGGCCATTGCCGCTGATGCTCTGGGGTCCGGCCGGGGCAAGTCAAGCCTGCTGTCCCAAGCCTGAAGACGTGGCTAATCCTAATTTCAGGACCACATGTGCGCCATGGAATGAAGCGCTCGTCAGCCAGCGCCGTGCACCTGGCTCAGCACAAGCTCGAAGTCACAAGCTGAGCTGTTCTCGTCTTCCTGCTCCTCCGTGCTCACAGAGAGTCACCGGGCAGTGAGGTGCGCCTGGCTAGGAAAGTCTCCTAGGCCCAGCAGCCGTGCCGTATGTCAGGGGTAGCTGCATGTGGGGAGGCCGCCCAGTGCACTGAGGTCGTTAGCACCTTCCTAGGATCAGACCCGTTTCCAATCGCTGGCTGCTTGTCAGCCGGTCTGAAGAGTTGGGTACCTGCAATACGAGGGACACACTTCTCCTTTGGGGTACGTCAGCCACACAGCTACCGCCCTGCCTGCAGACAGCTTCTGGTCCGGTGCACAGCACGCCAACCGCAGCCCGCCCCCTCCCATGAGCACCAAAGCGAGGGGGTTTCCCAGGAGAGAAGGGCCAGTTCTGGTGTGAACCCATAGTGCTGCCCCCACACGGATGTGTGTACTTATGTCAACCACCTGCTTTCAACTCTGCCTCAGTGAGCAGGGTAGCACGCGGCTGTCCAGCTCGCTTTGGCCAGGCCCCTGGGCGCTGCGCTCTGTACGGCTCAGAGGACAGGTCCGAGTCTGACTCCCCAGGAGGAAGGATGCACTTGGGGTGGGGCTCAGGGGCCCCAGGTTCCATTTGTATCTGTGCCCTGTGTGACCTTGGGCGAATCACTGAGTCTCTGTCTCAGCACCTCGCACAACGGGACCCATAGCTTGCTGGAGGGGGCTGGGCACCACCGTAATCCAAACCCTAAGCCAACAATCAGGTGGAGTGCGGCGCTGTGTTACCGGGAGACTGGAGGAAGAGCAAGCTGGGGACTGGGGCGGGTGGGGCAGCAGGCAGGCCAGGAAACGAGGCTGCAAAGGGGAGTGGGGAAGGAGGAGTTAGTAAGAAGTTGCGGGGCAGGGGGAAGGTGGACATCCCCGTTTGGGGATCCCGCTCACGAAGACTGTGAGAGCAGCCGATGGAAAAGTCCCGACCACGTGCGGTTAAGTTACTCAAGCCTTGCCTCATGAGCGTCCGAGTGCCATTGCCAGACCACTGCGTTGGCGGAGCTGGAATGTCGTCCTCTCTCAGGGAGAACTGCCTGGCGAGAGGAGACGCCATGGAGCAGAAGGAGGCGGTGTTGGGTTTGAAGAAAACCTCAGTCGTGGTTTGTGTTTTAAGCAAATGGCCAAACCGCCTCTGGTTCAGGGTTTGGCTTTTGGGGCCACGTGGGTAAGAGGAAGTAGTGGGAGACAGAGGAGGGAAAGTACAGTGTATCATGCAGGATCACAGCTAAGCAGAGCAGAGCCATAATTGCCAAGAAAGGAAAAAGCACATCTGGAACGGCATTAGACTCACTTTTTCGTGTTGTCATTCGTTTACCAAAATGTGCTAGGTCATAAGAACGGCCAGACTGGCTCAGACCAAAGGTCCATCTGGCCCAGTGTCCTGTCTGCCGACAGTGGCCAGTGCCAGGTGCCCCAGAGGGAAGGAACAGAACAGGGCATCACCACGTGCTCCATCCCCTGTTGCCCATTCCCCGCTTCTGGCAAACAGAGGCTTAGGGACATGGGTTCTGCCAGCAGGACTGTGAATTAGCGAGGTCCTACTGTAATCATCCTGTGACTGATTTAACATACAGCTCCCTGTTAGGCCTGACTTGGGGGTGCTGCTTCTTGCTGCTTTGTCCATTGCTGATCTCTGCATGGGGGGGCAATTTGCCCCTCTTTCCAGCTTAGCCTTAGTCAGACGGCTGCCAAGGTCGGCGTGCCCCACGTATACACTCAAGTCAGGGGTCTTGAAAGTGTTTTGTAGTGACATGCCCCAGCTAAGGAATTTACTGCCGGCTGCCATCAGAGATGCATAGCTTGCCCAGTGCTGGCTGGCCCGATCCAGCGCCCCCTGCAGCTAATGGAAAGACGCCCATTGACTTCAGGGGGAATTGGATCAGACTTGGTGCGCTTCCTATTCCTAGGAACTGGTCTCTGCACTTTGGGTCCTCTTCCAGGGACCTGAGACAGGAGGGTGAAGGATGCACTATAACAACAGATTCTTCTTGGATCTCCCTCCCTTTAGGGAGCACTGGCTGTGCCAGAGGCCCACAGCGAAGCACGCTCCGTTTCATTAGGCGTTACAGGATTTGTTAAGGCATTCATCCGTCCCGGGGTGGCTTTACCCACCCCCAGGGCTGTGTTTGCGGGAACGGAACGCAGGGTATCGCCTGCTAGACAGGATTCAACAGAAATCAGATCTGCCAAGTGTTGTCAATTTTGGCTGGAAAACTGAGGCCCCGTTTTCCAAGGCTTCTGCAGAAGTCACAAGACTCTGCACAGAAACAGGCCAAATATTTTAAGCAACTTTTTAAAAAAAGTTGAATAGTTTATCTCCAGTCTGTGTGGAAGTGAAAGGAGCCAGGGCAAGCATCCTAACTCAGGGCTCTTTGCTCCCCTCTGCCCTGGCCAACTCTGCTTCTCAGTCGTGTCAAACATAAGCTGCTTGTCTTCATTTTCCAGGTTCCTGCCTCCCAGCGGCCCGTGACCTCAGTCCCAGCTGTTACATTTTCATACAAGCAGCTTTGTGCTTTCCCCATGCTGCCCCTCACACTTGGGAGGTGTTCCCCGTATAGTCACAAATACAGCTGTGCAGTTTTCCACTTCACAACGCTTGGAAAACCCCCCATTCATTTCAGGGGAACTCAAAACTGAACCTTTGGAAATTTCTGGTGAATCAAACAGTTCATTCTGGGCCCAATGAAACACTTTGTTTGACCTAAAATATATGAAACAAAATTAAAGGTGTGAAAGTAGAATGAATTATATTGAAATTATAATTCATTAAAGAAATGCTACTTGAAGGGTTTGTTGAAATATAGTTGTCAGGAAGAGAAACATTAAGGAGTGTGAGACAATGGGTCCTCAAACTAATTAACTTAGAGCTCCTACTGAGCTAGGAGATTGGTAAACGTTAGTATGCAAATAAGATATGTATGTATATTTGTCAGTTTCTGCTTTCTTTTGTCTCTTATGTTAAATTGGCTTTGGCTTAGTTGTATAAATAAGTTATCTTGAGCCTCAGAGAGGGGCTCACATCTGGGTGCATTAGCAAAGCGCTTTGCTAATAAACAGAGTGGTCTGACAGATTATGTGAGTCCTGAATCTGACTTTGACAAAGGAAATGTTGAACTGAAAAGTCAAAACGTTTTGTTTGGGAAATGTGGAAACTGTTTTGACTTTTCCAGTGTGTGTTTTACTATGAACAATTTGGCGAAACCTGATGTTTTGGCTGAAAAAGGCCACCCAGCTCCCACCACAAAGTCACCTCACAGCCCCCTGGCCCCGCTTTGCTGCAGTGCCTGCGAAGAGCTCAATGAGGGCGGGAGCACTGCCCCTAAGGCTGACCAATATGGTCTCATTGGTCCTTTTTATCGCGTCTCTTGTCTTGTACTTAGAACATTGGGTCTGCAGGGCAGGGCCCATCTCTATGTTCTCTGTTTGTATAGCGCCTGGCACCCTGGGGCCATGGTCCAGGACTAGGGCTTCCAGGCTCTACCTCAAAACACACAACAATAAAATAAAATACCAATCCAGCTCTACCAGGACTCCAGCTGGCTTCGATGGCGGTTTCATGGGGTGGGAATTGAGGGGGAGGCTGTGGGATTTGGTGTCACAGGATGAAGTTCGGCCCTGTGCAGAGCCAGAATGAGGCCTATGCCCTGTTTTGATGGCTTCCCCACGGAGAATAGGTACATATGTTGTGAGCCAAAGCTGAGCAATCTCTCTCTCATCACCCCACCACATCCCTCCTGCTCCTGCCTTTCTGGGCGGGACCTCCTCCAGGGGGCCGGAGACTGCAGCGCTCTGCAGAACGCTCATTCTCCCAGGCCAGGGCCGCATTCAGCCAGGCACTGAAGGATGCGCTTAGCACTAATCACGTTCCTCCGTTCCGTTGACGTCAGTGGGTCTGAAGCACCCACTCAAGTGCTTGGCTGAATCAGGGCCTAAGAGGACAGCATCCATCCTCGTCCCAAGCCCAGCGCTCTAGTGGAGCGGTGACATACACGTTGTTCATTAAAATCGCTTCGGCTCGGCCGAAGCCCAAACGTTGCTCCAGGTTAGCCACGTAGCCGCACAGGCTGGATGAGCAGCGCTGCAGAGCCTGCCGGCGTGTGAGGGAGATGGGAAGGGGAACGCCTGATGAGGTGCTTACGACAATCCCGTGCTACACAATATTGAACATACCTCTTCCTAGCACCTGGAGCAACAGGCTTCTCCAGCACCAGCTCTAACCAAGGGCCTTTGGAATCTGTCCTTCAGACATTCAGAAGCCGCGTAGGTTTTTTTCCAAAGAAGCACTGGCCGGCTTTTGTAATAGGCACACGTGTAACATAGAGGAGGTATGAATCCCAAATGCCGTACACCCTTGCACCCATATCCTTGTTTGCTGAAGCTACAGCAATGGCACAGAGCATTTTGTTACCCCCCTGCCACCCTGTCACATTGTTCTGTGGTTACGATGCCAGGACTCTCACGGCACAGAGCTCTCGCTCTCGCTCTCTCGCTCTCGTTTGGCCTGGGCTGGGCTTGCTCAGTAACCCCTTTGTGCCATTTCCAGTACCCATGCAGTAACTCCAACAATCAGCTCAATGGTTTTGTAGCATAACGAAGCCCCCGCTGCAGCCTCCAGCCTGTCCTGACAATATGGACTAGCAGTGCAATCTGGTCACTCTCCACCTCTCTTCTACGCTGCACTGGAGATCCTGGGCCAGCCCCTCCGTGGGTGTCTGTTGCTGTAGCTCCAGTGAGTTAAGCTGATTTACACCAGCTGAGGAAATAAGAACATAGGAGCGGCCAGACTGGGTCAGACCAAGGGTCCATCTAGCCCAGTATCCGGTCTTCTGACAGTGGCCACTGCCAGGTGCCCCAGAGGGAACGAACAGAACAGGTCATCATCAAGTGATCCATCCCCTGTTGTCGATTCCCAGCTTCTGGCAGAAAGAGGTTTAGGGACACCCAGAGTATGGGGTCACACCCCTGCCCATCCTAGCTAATAGCCATTGATGGACCTAGCCTCCATGAACTTATCCAGTTCTTTTTGGAACCCAGTTATACTACTGGCCTTCACAACCTCCTCTGGCAACGAGCTCCACAGGTTGACTGTGCGGTGTGGGAAGAAATACTGCCTTGTGTTTGTGTTAAACCTGCTGCCTATTCATTTCATTGGGTGACCCCTAGTGCTTGTGTTACATGACGGGGTAACTAACACTCTCCTAGTCACTTCCTCCACACCCCAGTCATGAGTTTATAGACCTCAATCGGATCCCCCCGAGTCGTCTCTTCCAACCTGAACAGTCCCAGTCTTGTTACTCTCTCCTCATCTGGAAGCTGTTCCATGCAGTTGCATATATAACACAAAGCCCCTAATCTCAGGACAGTCCCAAAAATATCAGGATGTCGGATTACCTAGTTTTGTTGCCCAGTCACCCAGTTTTGTGAGATCCCTTTGTAGCTCTTCGCAGTCTGCTTGGGACTTAACTGTCTTGCGTGGCTGTGTACCAGCTGCAAATTTTGCCACTCACTGTTTACCCCTTTTTCCAGATCATTTAGGAATATGTTAAATAGGACTGGTCCCAGTACAGACCCCTGGGGGACACCACTATTTACCTCTCTCCATTCTGAAAACTGACCATTTATTCCTACCCTTTGTTTCCCGTTTCTTAACCAGTTACTGATCCATGACAGGACCTTTCCTCTTACCCCGTGACAGCTCACTTTGCTTCAGGAAGCCATATTGGTCCCAGGATATTGTCTCTCTCACCAACAGAAGTTGGTCCAATAACAGCTATTACCTCCCCCACCTTGTCTCTACTTTGCTTAAGGACCATTGGTGAGGGACCCTGTCAGAGGCTTTCTGAAAGTCCAAGTACACTCTGGATCCCCCTTGCCCACATGTTTGCTGCAGCCCTGTTTTCCTTCATACCCACACTGCACATGGAATAAGCCATAGGCACATAGTGTGCTGGCAGCCTGAAGGACATGCCCAGGTTAGCATCATGCTTCTGTCTCTGGATGCCCTTGTGCCCGGACTCAGCAGGGCTCCCTGAGTCACTCGCTTTGTGCCAGAAGGACCCTCACGACGCTCTGGGAAGCTCAGCACGGCCAGGGCGGGCTGGAGCTGTGTGCTTCCTGGGCAGGCATTGGAAGCGTACAGTGTGGTGTACGCAGTGTGTGTTTCCCGCCGCCTCCTCCCTTGGCTGCTGGAGACGCTCTTAAGGCTGCTGCCTGTCCAGTTAAGCTTTTCCATCTGTGTGCTGGTTTGAGGGAAAGAGAAGTCAAGATCCCGGCCATAAATGGAAACATTTGGAAGGGGCAGGCAGAGCTGCCAAGTTCCTGGGACGTTGACTGAACCGTGCAATTAAAACAAGATATGGCCCCCTCGGTGGAAGTACTGCTGCTCCTCCCTGCCAGGCACACGTGCTAGCAAGTGATTTTAGGACGCTCCGTCCTGCACTTGGAGAACATGTCATTCGGCCTCAGGGGGAGGCTGGCAGCTCGTCAGCCTCCGGGGAGCCTCGCCCTCCAACCCGTGCCAAAGTGGCCCGGCTGTAGTGCGGGCCTCAAACCTGGCCCGCTTTAAAATGGGTCAAATCTGGGAGAGTGAGGGAGGAGGGACGCGTCAGGGAGTATAAACAGTGCTTCCCATCTCCGAGACTTGGCCTGAGCCAAAGGGGGGGTGGCAGAGGGCACCCCCATTTCTTCCCTTTTTCTCACTGACCTCCCTCATCTCCCGCCCACCCCCCCAAAACGCTTCTCTGTGACATCTCAGAGCAGAGGCTTAACGCTTCCCTGCAGGCTCTGGGGTGGGGGGAGGTAGGTGGCCTGCAGCCCCAGCTGGGCACCAGCCCCTCTCATTCACACAAGGCAGACAAGCATGACTTGTCCCTTGAATGGGTATTTTGAGTAATAACCCAGTTCCAGATGCAACGCAGCACCCAGCACGAAAGCGAACCCTTGGGCCACTGGAGGAAGGCAATGTCCAGCGATAGGCTCATGTTTGCAAATGCGGCAAGGAGCAGTGGGTGTGAGCCAGCACTGGGTATACCCACGACCTGCAGGGAAGCTAGGGTCCGGGTCCGGGGCTGACCTTGGGCGTCGGCCCAGCTCTGCGAGGAGCCACGGGGCTGAGGAGGAAGAGGAATAGGCAGTGGAGACGCTCAGCTGCAGCTCAGCGTACCATTCCTCACAGCCTCACCTCAGTCCCTGGAAAAATCATGGAGCAGGTCCTCAAAGAATCAATCCTGAAGCACTTACATGAGAGGAAAGTGATCAGGAACAGTCAGCATGGATTCACCAAGGGAAGGTCATGCCTGACTAATCTAATCGCCTTTTATGATGAGATTACTGGTTCTGTGGATGAAGGGAAAGCAGTGGATGTATTGTTTCTTGACTTTAGCAAAGCTTTTGACACGGTCTCCCACAGTATTCTTGTCAGCAAGTTAAAGAAGTATGGGCTGGATGAATGCACTATAAGGTGGGTAGAAAGCTGGCTAGATTGTCGGGCTCAACGGGTAGTGATAAATGGCTCCATGTCTAGTTGGCAGCCGGTGTCAAGTGGAGTGCCCCAGGGGTCGGTCCTGGGGCCGGTTTTGTTCAATATCTTCATAAATGATCTGGAGGATGGTGTGGATTGCACTCTCAGCAAATTTGCAGATGATACTAAACTGGGAGGAGTGGTAGATACGCTGGAGGGGAGGGATAGGATACAGAAGGACCTAGACAAATTGGAGGATTGGGCCAAAAGAAATCTGATGAGGTTCAATAAGGATAAGTGCAGGGTCCTGCACTTAGGATGGAAGAATCCAATGCACCGCTACAGACTAGGGACCGAATGGCTAGGCAGCAGTTCTGCGGAAAAGGACCTAGGGGTGACAGTGGACGAGAAGCTGGATATGAGTCAACAGTGTGCCCTTGTTGCCAAGAAGGCCAATGGCATTTTGGGATGTATAAGTAGGGGCATAGCGAGCAGATCGAGGGATGTGTTCGTTCCCCTCTATTCGACACTGGTGAGGCCTCATCTGGAGTACTGTGTCCAGTTTTGGGCCCCACACTACAAGAAGGATGTGGATAAATTGGAGAGAGTCCAGCGAAGGGCAACAAAAATGATTAGGGGTCTAGAGCACATGACTTATGAGGAGAGGTTGAGGGAGCTGGGATTGTTTAGTCTGCAGAAGAGAAGAATGAGGGGGGATTTGATAGCTGCTTTCAACTACCTGAAAGGGGGTTCCAAAGAGGATGGCTCTAGACTGTTCTCAATGGTAGCAGATGACAGAACGAGGAGTAATGGTCTCAAGTTGCAATGGGGGAGGTTTAGATTGGATATTAGGAAAAACTTTTTCACTAAGAGGGTGGTGAAACACTGGAATGCGTTACCTAGGGAGGTGGTAGAATCTCCTTCCTTAGAGGTTTTTAAGGTCAGGCTTGACAAAGCCCTGGCTGGGATGATTTAACTGGGAATTGGTCCTGCTTCGAGCAGGGGGTTGGACTAGATGACCTTCTGGGGTCCCTTCCAACCCTGATATTCTATGATTCTATGATTCTATGATTCTATGACCTGGGATCAGACCTCTAGTAGGGTTGCTAACTTTCTAATCACACAAAATCGAACACCCTAGCCCCGTCCCTTCCAGAGGCCACACCCCTGCCCCACCCCTTCCCTGAGGCCCTGCCCCCCCGCTCACTACATTCTCCCTCCCCTGGTGGCTCACTCTCCCCCACCCTCACTCACTTTCACTGGGCTGGGGCAGGGAGTTGGAGGGCGGGAGGGGGTGAGGGCTCCGGCTGGGAGTGCAGGCTCTGGGGTGGGGCTGAGAGGCTTGGGGTGCAGGAGGGGGCTCCAAGCTGGGGGGTGGGGATGAGGGATTCAGCAGGTGGGAGGGGGCTGCAGGTTGGGGCAGGGGGTTGGGGTGTGGGAGGGGTTGAGGGCTCTGGGCTGGGAGTGTGGGCTCTGCAGAGGGGCCGGGGAGGAGGGGATTGGGGTGCAGGAGGGAGCTCTGGGTTTGGGGGGGGCTCAGGGCTGGGGCAGGGGGTTGGGGCTCGGGGCTGGGGCATGGGTTTACCTCGGGCAGTGGCACCGCGGGGCTTAGGCAGGTTTCCTGCCTGTCCTGGCCCCCAGCCAGCAGGTCCAGTTCCTAAGCAGAAGTGGAGGGGGGGGTCAGGAGGCTTTGCACACCGCTCTCGCCCGCAGGTACAACCCCCCCAGAGCCACTGGCCGTGGTTCCTGGCCAATGGGAGTGCAGAGCTGGTGCTTGGGGCAGGGGCAGCGTGCGGAGCCCTGTGCCCCGCCCCCCCGCCTAGGAGCCGGACCTGCTGGCTGCTTCTGGGGTGCGGTGCGGTGCCAGGACAGTAGGGACTAGCCCGCCTTAGCCCCGCTGTGCCGCGGATGGGACTTTTAACGGCCCGGTCGGCAGTACTGCCAGGGTCCCTTTATGACCGGGTGTTGCGGTCGAAAACCGGACACCTGGCAACCCTACCTCTGAGTTATTTTAAAAAAAGTTATTCCTACAGCACCAGAAGTGTCTGTGAGACAGTTTCTCATGGAATAATCTTATACAGGTGGCAGTAAATGTCTATTTTAAAAAACATAATAAAGCAAAATTATTGTCAAGTGGCCTAATGGAAATTTCTGCTTCCCGGGAAAGATGTGCAGTGTAGCAGATCTATTTGCACTAACGCAGCACAAAGGTTCCCATAGCGTTCCAATGGCGAATAATTGTTTGCTAAAAATCAGCTGAAAAAACAGTGTTTTCATGTCAATTGTGGGCGCTGGTTTCCAGTTTCACAGCTCGATAAAGAGCACCAGCCTTTCATTTTGTTTGGCTGCCATGAGCCAAGGAGAATAGGAAGCTGAGATAAAGTTCTTACAGACAAGACACAACTGGCCAGGTTCCTGCTAATCCACCCAGAAAATACCGAGTAACATTTACAACGTTCCTGTGTGACTGAGGGGCCAGAGCCCCATTTACACCAGGGCAGGGCTACACTGGGTTTTGAAGCCTGCTCCAGCGAGTCTCAGAGCCTGGGTGTACGGACTCGGGCTCGCACTACCGCGCTAAGAGCAGCTGTGTAAAGCTGGGGCTCTGAAGCCCACCCCCTCCCTAGGCTCCTGCCCGAGCAGCAGTGTCTACACTGCTCTTGTTAGTGCTGTTTTAGAGTCGGCCGACCCGGGCTCTGAGACTCGCTGCCGCGGGTTTTTAAACCCAGTGTAGACGTACCCTGTGGCATTGAGAAGCTGGAGTCCTGTTAAAAGTCAGTGGGGACACAAGCCGCTGAGGGCCACAGCCACCAAGGGATCCAGCCCTCCAGATGCAGACAGGCATGTGGCGGGATTGTCAGCACACCCAAGCAGGGCAGGGGCCTGGCACCATTGACATCTCCTGTGTCAGTGCCACCAACTGGCATCTCAGAGCCTCTGGAATGACTCCTTCCATCCAACATGGACTTTTCTCAGCTTTCTCTTTTCACCAAACATCAGTGGAAAATGCTCCTTTGGGGGTGACTTGAAATAATCCAGGTTGAATTGTTCAGTTCAGCTCCCCGTCTGAAAAATCAGCTCGACAGGTACACAGTAGGTCACTGATCGTGGCGTGCACTCGGTGAAAGTGCCCTCCACGGGGTTTTGAGCCATAAACCATGTAACAGAGGCAACAGTTGGCTTAAAGTTCCTAATGCCTGCTATGTCTTAGAGGGGCCTCTCCCTCTGTCCCCATACAGGTGGGGGTAGAGGTTTCTCATGCTGTGGTCCTGCCCTCCTCTTTCCAAGACGTAGCACACTTTTCTGCCTGAGCCCCCGGGCAACTGACCAGGTGCAAGTGTTTATCAGCCAGCTCCTCCCTGCCAGACCACCCACCCGCAGCCAGCCAAGAGGCAGCGTGGTCTCTCCGGAGTGTATACAGAGGACATCCTGCTGAAGTGCCTTCAGCACATTCTTCTTCCCGCCGCTCACGACATCCGCGTATTACCCAGTGGCGGCCTCTGTCTTTGCTGGGACAAGGCGTCGATTTTGTAGCAAGAATAAGTACGGAATCGGCTGTTAAGTGGCAAGTCAGCCTGAAAGCGAATCAGAGAAACAACGAAACTGGGGGATGCTGTTGGTTCAGCTCCAGTACAGGCAATGGCTCCTTTGCTGAGCATGCTGCTGGGAACAGCTCTGGCTCGCACACGAAGGGCATCCAGGCACCGAATCCTGCCGTGGACGAAGCAGAGAAACCCTGCGCCCTGCCGTAGTGTCATTGAGTCCATGGAGCTCCACCCACGTTGGCTGTGGAGGCCTGCAGAGT
This sequence comes from Natator depressus, assembly GCF_965152275.1. NCBI lineage: Eukaryota > Metazoa > Chordata > Testudines > Cheloniidae > Natator > Natator depressus. The sequence goes on from NC_134244.1 coordinate 76,908,988, forward strand.
CCATGGCTGCTGTCCCTCCCCTGCCCCGCAGACAGCGGGACCAGTCCCAGCACCTGGCCAAGGGTCGGCTGCCATGGCCCGATGTGTGCCACTGTGCTCTGTCCTGCCCTCCCTGCCCAGGCCAACCTCTGGGCTCTACGGCTGCAGGCCCCTGCGGTCTCAGGGGGACCCCAAACTGTTTGTGGCCAGGGGGAGGGCTGTGCTGGTCCGGCTGACGTGACGGCACTAGGGCTTGCCACAAGCCCGCTGTGGGTGAACCCAGGGGACCTCCAGCGACAAGGAGAGTGTTTCACGAGCAAGTCCTGAGTGCACCGGAATCAGGTACTTTCCGGAGTGCCGAGGAGACACATTGTCCCCAAAGCCCAGGGGACTCTGGGCGGGGCTGTACGGGCCATGGGAGATATGCAGTAGGGTACTGGCTGGCAAGGCGCAGTCTGAGCCTGTCTGCAGCGTGCGTGGCTTTGGGGAGGGCTCTGAGCCCTGGTTTTCAGGAGAACCAAAGTCACTGGGCCAAATCGTTAGCTCGTCAAGTCACTAGAGCCAGTGTGATTGCCTGCGGGGGAGGGGCCTGGCCCACTGTTTGTCTAATAAAAGTGGAATCTCCTGTGGGATGTGGAGCGTTAACAGAGGAGGAAGATTCTGTTGAATGGGGACAGCGTGTCCCGTCCCAGCTCCTGTGTCAGTAACGAGACGCACCCCACACCAATCGAGCACATTGGTTGGTTTGGTGCATCAGTTTTGTACAGTAGATAATAATTAGAGTAGGACCTATAACAAACAAGTTATTTCAGGCTCATGCCTTCCTGAACAGTCCAATCGCTGCAGGCGGCGCCTCCTTGTGGCTGCTCTGGAGATCAGCTCTGGTGCTCTCTTCTGCCGGTTACTCAGGCTGTGACCCTCTCTCTCTTCACGGCTCGGCCCCCCAGCCAGGTCACTGCAGTCCTCCCCTTTTGGAGTTGTGTCTCTCCAGACCAGCTGTCAAGCTGGCATCTCCCACGCTCCTGTGCCACTCCCCAGTGACTGGCAGGGGAACCCAGGCCTGCCATCCACACTGGGGTCCAACCCAGGGCCTCTGTAACGAGCAGCTGTGGTCTGCACAGTTCCACCCTTTGCTGCTGTTTCCATGGGCCTCTTTCTACCTAGCCCACTCAGGCTTCCTTTCCCCACAGCTCTGCAGGCGGTGACTCTTCTGCCAGGGCTAGACCCCCCCAGGGCTTATTCCCCCTCTTGGGTTCTCCCCCCGCCTCCTCTCTGCTCCCAGAGAGTGACCACAGCCCGCCTGCCTGCAGCCCCCTTCCGCTGCAAACTTCCCGGCTTTATAATCCAGCCCACTCCTGCCCCGCTGGGCTTTTTGTTCCGTGAGGCCTGGCTCTCCTTCCAGGTGCCGCCGGGTGTCCTCATTGGCCCTGCAGGCCCACATTCAACCCTTCAGGGCCTGTGTGGGGCACACACCCCATCACAGCTCTCAGTGAAATCCGAGGCTGGGTTTTGCTCTCACACTGCTGATATTGAGGCTAGTTCTGAGCATGGAGCAGGGTCTGTAAAACTGGGGATAATGCTGCTTGCCTCCCTCCCAGGGGTGTGTGCGGATAAATACATGAAAGCCTGAAAAGCCCTTTGAAGGCTGTGGATGAAATGCTCTAGATAAGAGCTGGGCGTTATCAGACTTAACCTGTTGCATCTGTTCTCATCCCCTCCCCCCCACCACCCCATTAACCCTCCTTTAACACACCCTCTTCGGAGGAGCTGTAAGGAATTCCAGCTGGGACTCCATTGGGGTGACTCAGCCGTAGGCGCCAGCAGCTGCATCCTGTTAACCACACATCCGGCTCTTCCCTGGGAGGCTCTCAGAGCAAGCGAACTGCAGCCCCTCGTTATGTCCCAGGCCTTCGCTGGGACAAGGGTGGTGTCCAACACTCCCCCGGACCGTTTGAGGTCAGAAAAGCTGCTCCAAGGGCATGAGGTACTTAAGGAAAACACCACATACGTGTGTACTCCATTTTCATGTTAGATACACATCTAAAGGGTTCATTTAACAGCTGGGGAGATAGGTCAGAAATCCTGGGGAGTTCTGGGCCCAGCCTCTCCACTGGGGATGGAAGCAGGAACGTTTTAAGTGGAAGAGCAACAACTTAATGGGTGTGGATTCCTTCGCACACAGAGGAGAAGGACTTGGCTGGCTTGCGGAAGACAGTGCACAGCATTGAGTTACTGTATGTTTCGGAAAGTCTGAGCGGCTGGGTTATGTAGTCGCGACCAGCAGTCTTGACTCTTGCTTAGCCCAGGCTTCCGCTTATCTAGACTTTACAAGAAGTTCTCTCCACGGGAACATGCCATTTAACGCCGGCCTCAGTCACCCAGCAGAGGGCACAGGGAAAGGGGAGCTGGGCGAGAGCAGAGAGCTGTGATCTCCACAGAGCAGGTGCTGCCCTTCCCTCCCGGGGGCTGACGGACGGAGCGCTGAGCCGTCCTGCCTGGCCAGCCCGATGGGGCCACCGCCGCAAGCTCTGAGACCCTCCCCTCCTGTGAGCAGCAGCTTCACCAGAAGAGGTCTCTGGGGGTGGCTTGCCAAGGCCATTTGCTGCCTGCTGTGTGTTATCTCCTGACCAGAAGGAAACCGGCCGTTTCCTTCCCATCCAGAGAGGGTTCTCATCTTCATTCGGTCACAGTTTGCTGATGTGACAGGTTCGGTCACAGAGAGCCCCTCGGGACTGTCACCTGATGTGCTGAGATTACCTCTGAGCCAGTTTTCCCTGCCAGCTTGGGCCTCCAGAACCTGCCTTGTCGAGCCAAACACGCCAGCCTGCTGCAACCCGGACCCAGGGTCTGAACCACGCCCCCAAAGCTGCAGGCTTTAATTAACACAGCTTAGCAAGTGCTCCCATCTCCAGCACCCAGACACTTGTCTCCTAACTCATTGCGGTCCCTGTGCCAATCCAACCCCTTGTTTGATCCATCCCTTTGTGCTGCTCCTGGGGCTGGATAAATCTGCATATCGGAGCGGTACCTCTCTAGGGACTCGCTGCTGGGCTGGGCAAAGAGCCAGGCAGGGCCTGCCCAGTGGCAATCGGACCCAGCTGAATTTCTTGGATGGATGCAGGTTTTCGGCGACTGTTAGGAACTCATGTTCTAACCCGCCCCCTGTCTCTTGTGGCATCCCCAGAAAAGTGACCAGCCCATATTCTGGTTTTCAGTTTAGAGAGGGTCCTTTTTTCTGGGCACTCTAAGCCCCATACTGAAACCATCTGACTGAAGCATGCCCTGCTGACCTGCACGTATCCCAGACACCACTTTCGACAGCTTGCGGGGGGTGGCGTTGTTTCAAAGCAGTCTATATATACACATTCTGCACCTGAATCCCTGTTTAAGCTCCAGGACCATTGAACAGCACAGACAGGCCCTGGGGTCCCACACTCCTTCTTGCTGAAAGTACCATTTTGGCTTGTTCAACATACATTTTTCACAGTGCTGAGTCACGTTACAAAGGGGTTTTCTGCTCCACCCACCCAACCCTCCTTTGCAGCCATCTCTCTGTGCCAAGCTGGCCCAGGCCTGTTTGCTCACAGTCGGTGGGGAGAGTGTCTACCATGCAAACACATCTCACCGAAGGTGGCCCAAGCTCTGGTGCTCTGTTCTGTTCATTATTTCCAGGTCAGAGAGACGTAGTCATTTGCCAGCAAAGTGAAACCCAGTCTCCTCTCTAGCAGCCGTGGGAGAGCCCGAGGCATGGGCCTGGTGCAAGGCCCGAGGCCTGAACCGAAGTCAGCCAACGGTACGCTCTGAGCAACAGTCAGGGGCCCGCCTGCAAGCCAGTGCCAGTACTGCTAAAACACACTGAATATGTAACTTGGGCTGCCAACTTTCTAATTCCAGAAAACCGAACACCCTTGCCCCGCCCCCTGCCCCGCCCCTTCCCGAGGCCCCGCCCCCGCTCACTCCATTCCCCTCCCTCTGTCGCTTGGTCACCCTAGCTGCAGGAGACTTCCCATGCCCGCGGGCACCTCGCACCTCGGGGCTGCAGCGCTGCCATGCCCGGCGTGAAGGTTGGGCCCCGGAGCGAAGGGCCAGAGGCGGCCGCCTGGCACTGAGAGGGCTCTGCTCTGCCTGGGCCCCGGGCTGCTGGCTGAGTTTCATTGTCTGGTTTTATTGTCTTTTTATTTTCTCTCTGTGGTTATGATGGTGCTCGGGAGGATGCCACTCTTCCAGGGGCTGCCTAAATCACCAAGCCGGGAAGGGAGGCGGGTGGGCTGGAGGGAAAAAGATGTGGGGGGTGGAGGAGAGAGGATGGGGAGGGAAAGAGGCCAAGGATGAGAGCAAGGTGGGGGTGAGAGGGGAAAGTGACGGAGAGAGGAGGGGGCGTGGGGGTTATGTGGGGTGGATAGGGATGCAGGGGGAGGCAGAAGGCTAGAGGGGTGTATAGGAACATAATGGGAGTGCAGCAGTGTACGGAGGTGAATGGGGTGCAGGGCTGTGGGGGGTGAGGGACATGGGGGTGGTGGCTCTGGGACATGGAGAGGATGGGTGGGAGAGCGCTGTAAGGGGTACAGGGCTGGGATGGGTAGGTGTGGGGGGCAGGGCAGGATGCGACAGTGGAGGGAGGCAGTGGGGGGGGGTTGGGACAGGGAGGGATGCAGTGATGAGGGTGCAGGGCTGTGTGGGAGGAGTTGCCCAGAGTCCATGGCTGCTGAGGCTGGCGGTGGACTCAGGAGGACGACCCCTCAATAGCTGCCTGCTGAGCACTCGCGAGTCGCGCTAGTTTGTCCCCTGCCCTGACCCGGTCAATGGGAGCTGCGCCTGTGGGCAAGGGGTGGGAGAAGCACACAGAGCCCCCTGGCTGCCCCAAAGTCTAGGAGCCGGACATGCTGGCTGCTTCCCAGGAGCTGCGCAGTGTGGAGACTAGCAGGGAGCCTGCGTGGTGCTGCCAACCGGACAGTCAACGGCCCGGTCAGCGGTGCTGACCGAAGCTGCCAGGATCCCCTTTCGACAGGTTGTTCCAGTCATAAACCGGACACCTGGTCACCCTGTGTGTAAACACAGTCCAGCAGGCCAGCACAAGAACACCCCAATCTAGCACACGATAAAATGGTTTGACAAAAGTGATGAATAGGGATCTCTTGTCTGAAGCAGTACAAGTAAAAGTACAAAGACAGGTGGTGAATAGCGACGTTTTGTCTGAAACATCAGAAAAAAATTACAAGGAGAGGAAACAAACATGTCATGAAACACGAGGACCAGGCCATGATGAGTGCATGTGGCTCATATTTACCGGCGTAGTAACTGGGGGTGAGACAGATGTCATCAGAGCAGCCAGAGGAGGGGGCCGGGCAGGGGCGCACAGGGTTTGGTGACTCCTTGGGATGCTGTTCTGCGGAGCTCACCACAGCATTCCACCAAAAGTTTCTCTGTCGTCAGAGCACAGTCTGTGCTCACCTCCTTGATGGCAGGACGTGCCGTGGTCAGCAGTGAGCACCAGCGCTGCTCCCTGCCTGCCCCAGCCACAGAGTATGGCTGAATTTGCCTTCAGGCACAATGTCCAGGATTTGGGTGGTGCAGAGTAACGAGGAGGGAGCTGGGCAGGAGCTGAGCACCAGTGCATTCACCAGATTCCTAGTCCTGCAGCCCATATTCTTCCCACACGCCCTGCACGGGCTTGAGGTCAGAGGCCTGCTGTTCCAGACTGGGCAAGTTACCTGCAGAACAGCGACAAGTAGCTTTAGCTTGGAACGTCAAAGGGGCAGAAAGGAGCCAGGAACCCGACTCTCCATTGATTTCAATGGGATTTGGGCATCCCATTCCTTGTCATGGCTTCACACCCGGTCCATCTAGGTATCATGTTGGGTAGAACTCTCACATAGTGTGACCATCTTACAAAGACAGTGACTAAGGTCAAAATGGGCAACAACCTGCTTGGAAAACAGGCCAGAACAATATGGGAAGCCAAAGCCCAAACATTACGCACTTCAGCCTGGCCGCGCTGTTACTCAGCGGCAGAGCACTGCGCTCCAGTCTGGACTCACTCGCCTCACACAAGGATGATCAACGTACGACTTAATCCCACCATGCGTATTATTTCAGGCACACTTAAATCCACTCCTCTACCTTGCTTACTGGTTCGCTGCCGTATTGCTCCACCAAATGTTCGCAGAAAGGAAAGTGAAGCAAAGCTCATGACAAAACTGAATGATATGCCACATCTACCCTTCATATAAGACTTGTTTAATCCACCACATGGCGCCCACTGTGGTTAAGTTTACTAGGTGAAGGATTTACAGTAGAGGACGTGTGGTGAGCTTCATGGTTCGTAGGAAAAGTGACAAATAATTATCTTGTCTCGGACCCCACTCAGCGTCAACCTGGGTATGATTTACCATGGAGCCTTCTCAACCGGCTTCATACCGGACATGGCATTTGTGTTGCAGCAGAATTTCGGTGGCGTTTTAGAGGTGGCTCACTATGTCAATGTGGGCGGCCACAAACCATGACACGCATTGTTGAGGATGGCAAAATAATTCATCTTCCTGGAGGTCTTCGTGCCTTGAACATCGTTGATAAGACGCTGTGGCAGGGCTTGACCGGATTGCATACGCCAAATAGATAATAATGGCTAGGTTATGGATGGCCAGACCTAGCAGTCAGAGCCAGAGTCTGCAGACTTGAGACATGAGTCAACTGGGTCAAGATACCTGGAGATCAGAAGGAGGAGACAAACTGGAGATCAGAGCCACGAGCTGGGAACCCGAGTCAGGCTAGGTCAGGATGCCAGAGGGTCAGAGGCAAGAGCCATGCTGGAGGTCAGAAACCACAAATTGTATGCCAGAAGTCACCCTGGGTTGGGATGCCAGGAAGTCAAGCCAGGGGAGCAGAAGCTGGAAGCACAAGGCACCCAGTCCAGAGCAGGGTGGAGCCCAGTTGTTCAGACAGCTTCCTGTTCCTGCTGCTGGCTTAAGTAGGGACACTGGGCCAATCAGCTGCCCTGGGATTCTGCCAGTTGGATCTTGGGGCAGAGCCTCACACTGGGGCTGGGCTTCATGGGTCCCAGATAAGCAATTGTCAGCAGGCTGCCAGGTGGAGGATAGGAGCATGGGTGCCCCTGTAGGCCTGGGTTTGAAACCCATGGGTTATGATACTCTCTTAGTATCTCAGTTGTACAGGATTACTCATTCCTCATGGTTTGTAACACAGTGAGTGTGATCAGGTGCAGATGCTCCAGGAGCCCCACTCACAAAGGTCAATAGTAGTAGCCAGTCTGTGATGGGCCAGCATTTGGCTGGAGAACATGTATGATTCTGTGATTCTATATTGCAGGATGAGTTTGGTGGTCAATGTAGCCGGTTCACTGGCTAGGTCCCCATGTGGCGCTAGGCATGGGCACTGCTCCTGCTTCCCAGTTTTCATGGCGTCAGCCAGAGCTGCCTGGCACTTACTGACGACAACGTGCGTTTTGTTTCTTGCGCCCTCCCCCGAGACCTGGCACTTTGTACTTCACAATGTAAGTTTGCATCTCTGTGTTGTTAACTGTTCAAGCAACTGCCCAGTTACGTGCCCAGCACCATGTAATAAAGGAAGTGATAACTCGTGCAGTGCAAGAAGGCACCGCATCGTTCTGTTCAACTTTCACAAGCTCATCGCACTAAAACCCCTGGACGGCTTTTCTTCAGACTCTCCATATGTTTGCGATCTCACTGAAATCTACAAAATCAAGTCAAGATTGACGCTTGTAGGTCTGCATGTACTGCACAGTATTTATAATCAGAACGTATGGGACGTGCACTTCTTTTCCTGGAAGATATAACTCAAAAATGGTTTATGATGAGCCAATTTAGCTCAAGAATATAATTTTAAAAAGTTCACCTCCAGGCTGACATCGAGGTTGGAGAATTTCAGCCAAAAAGGGCTTAGTTAGAAAATGACATCAGGAACTGGAAAAGTGTGGGAGGCGAAAGGAGGGGGAGTTAGAATAGACGTTTGAACTTCATAAGAGTTATAGCTAATTTAAATTTAACTATTACATACACTAAACACATTATAGATCTATAGCTATTCCCAGACCAAAAATAATAGAAAATAAAATACCAAATGACTAAGATAGTGCTAAGGTTGAAATGCATATCATTAAATTCAGGCTAACACACATCACAAGAGTGTTGTAATTATCCTAAATAAAACCGAGCGTTCTAAACCCAGGAATTTCAGGACTAGGGTAAACTTAAAAGACATTAAGATATGGAAATGCACAGTGAAGGCACGCAAGTTACATGAACCCATAATTGAAATGGAATTGAAATTTTCATGAAAATGATCTGACAACAGATAATGAAGCTTCTGCTAAAATGAAATTTTGTACAGGAAAATTTCAATTTTGCCAAAACGTTTCAATTTTCTATTGGGAAAATCAAACGACAACATTTCATTTTGGGTTTTTTTTTAACCCAAATTGAAATGGTTTGTTGAACTGCACCGAAACATTTTGGTATTGTCAGATTGATATTCAACTGCGTCTCCTGCCCCCATTTAGCTGGCTGGGATGAGTTAGTTGGGGATTAGTCCTGCTTTGAGCAGGGGGTTGGACTAGATGACCTCCTGAGGTCCCTTCCAACCCTGAGCTTCTATGATTCTATGATTCTCTCACATGGAGTGGGCTTCTTGGCCAGAATACATCTCCCAGGATACATCTGACTGAGCCCTGAGTCACATGGCTGTAGTGCATCTTGGGAGATGTAGTGCAGCAAGAGAGTCCAGCCCAAAGGGCAGAACAGGGTCAGCCAAATGAAAAACTCCCATGAGACACCATAGCACCATATGGAGATGGTTTAATATTGAAGTGACTCCAAACACATTTTGACATTTCCAGACTGACTTTTTCTGAATTTATCCCCAGTGAATAAATAAATAAATAAATAAAAGTTTCAACTTTTTGTCCCACTTTGGGACAAAAACAAATATCCAAATATTGGAATTTCCTATAAGGAGGATGTAACAGGTGGCTTGGAGGGCTGGACAGACTAGTAGTTAGAGCACACGGCTCTTAGCTCACTGCTTGGTTGAGGAGCCTCAGTCTTTAAGGCCAGGGAAATAGGGGGACCCAGGCCCTCCCTCTCCACCAGGTCCCCTTCCAAGGCCCTGTGTGCATCAACCCCTGTACATGGGAGCCCTCCCTCCCTAGGTGCCCTGTGAAGAGTATGGTGTGGGTGAGTCACATCACCTCCTCCAGTAGTTTTGGGGTACCAGAAGTTGATTCCAAACTTCCCTGGGCTACTGGTCTTTCTCAGTGTGGTATAGGGTGTCATCCTGACTTCCAAAGTATGGAAACACTGCTGCTTGATGACACTCAATGGTCTCCCCATTTACCACCGCCACTAGGGTGCATGCCCGCCTCAGCGTGTTGTCTGCTCATTGTTCCTCTACGAAGTTGGAGAACTGGGTCAGAATCCCTGACTCAGGTAATCGGGCGCCTCCTCGTGATGCTGGGAAGGGGTCTTGTCTTGCTGGGTTGGCTCAAATGCATGGGATGTCCCCTCACCCAGATTGGGGATCTCTCCCATGCCTGCAAGGGTCACTGGCTCAGCTGGACCTATGGCTGGGAGTGGGGAGGTCCTGCAGTCTCACGGGGGGTCCCACAAGCTCCTTTAGCAACTGCTCAAAATAGTTACCATGTCAGCCGACAATAATGGGGTAGGCGAGCATTGGTGCAGGGCCAACCATCAGGGGTTTTGTGCCATCCCCCACTGTTAGAATCAATTGAATGCATGGATAGGGTTTCACGTCCCCAGGCACACATTGTACCCGGATGGAGCCCCAAGTCAGCCCCGGGTTAGAAATCATTGAGTTCTAGACAATGGTCTGGGCACACCCTGAGTCAACAAGCCCCACCATTTCTATCCCATTGACTCGTACAGGGGTGGTCAACTTCGCAGGTTCCCTTGTTGAGCTCATGCCCATGGGTTCAGATCTTCCCAAAGCTGCATTCCTTCTCGGGGAAATCTCGGGACCAGTGCCTGGGACGCCCCAGATGAAACATCTGTCTTGATCTTGGCTGTGGTGACTGGCCCACATCCTGGGTATTCGAGCGGTCTCGTCCCCAGGGGATCCCCTGAGTTCAGGCTTCAGCAACATCCCTTTCTTAACCTCTGGTGGGTCAGCCGTTTCTTGGACTGGGGTGCGAGCTGATAGCCCCAGGTTTCTGGGCCAGAAGACCGTGGGGCTCCTAGATCTCCAGGCCCTCTGGTGTCCCAGTGATAGGGGAGTTAATTTGGGTCCCTTGAGACCCTGTCTTCCATGAAGAAAAGGAGTACTTGTGGCACCTTAGAGACTAACCAATTTATCTGAGCATAAGCTTTTGTGAACTACAGCTCACTTCATCGGATGCAGTAGCTCACGAAAGCTTATGCTCAAATAAATTGGTTAGTCTCTAAGATGTCACAAGTACTCCTTTTCTTTTTGCGAATACAGACTAACACGGCTGCTACTCTGAAACCTGTCTTCCATGAGTTGCTTCCTCCATTGGTGTTGTGGGGCTCTTAGTCGCCACAGACCCCTAGTGCTATGTCATTACAGAGGTCTTGGCAGGAGGTAATTTTCGACGAGCCAAATGGCATCAGCTATGAATCATAGAATATTAGGTTGGAAGAGACCTCAGGATGTCATCTAGTCCAATCTCCTGCTTAAAGCAGGACCAACACCAACTATGGTCTCGGGATGGTGCCGTAACACCCACTGCTTTCCCCCAAGGGGCAGTGTTTGGGTGAACTGTTCAAGGGGGACCAGCTTGACTACCTGGGCCCCCATTTTTATTTTGGGCTTGAGCCACCTCCAGCATGCTTCTCGTAACTTCGGGACAACCAGGTGGGGTCCTGCCCCTGGTGGGTACTGCTCCCAATGGAAGCACTGCTGGAATGTCTCTTCTGAGATGTCCAAGGCATCAGGAATGGCTGCCTTGGCATGTGTATGGACTTGGGCATCACCAGGATCTAACACATGATCTGCAGCTTGTGCTACTCTGGTTAAGTATGGGGCCAGCACCACGGCCCATTGGTCTCAGGGCCACCGAGCTACTATGGCCACTCACTCAGAGGTTACAAGGAAGGCCTCAGGATCATCATCGGGCCCCATCTTGGTAAGCCTGATCAGAACATCAGTCCCAGCTGGGCTGTGGTTTGCTGGCTTCGCTAGATTGGGTGGCCAGAATATCGTGGTCCAGCTGGACCAGCTGTTGGGCTGCAAGCTTGTGGATCAGCTGCTGCTGCTTGTCGGCCATTTGCTGAAGCAGTTGTGGTTGCAGCTGCTGGTGGGTGTTTTGTTCGGCCATCTGTGTTAGTAGTGGCTCCATCTCCATTTAACAGGATGGGATTTGCTGGTGGCTTAAGGGTTTCTTTCTCTCTTTCTGTTTTTTTCAGTTCCCTTATGCAGGGACGAGGACATCTGCCCGTGTTCTCCACCAATCTGTAACGGGTGGCTTGGAGGGCTGGGTGGCCGAGTGGTTGGAGTGCTAGACCTTTGGCCCCCTGCTTGGTTGAGGAGCCTCAGTCTTTAAGACCAGGAGGATAGGGATCCCACGCCCTCCCTCTGCACCGGGTCCGAGCCCAAGGGCCTGTGTGCATCAACCCCTGAACAGGAGAAGCTCTCCCAGCAGGAAGTCTCAATCCTCTGCCCTGGGCTACTTCCTACCTGTGTCCGTCCAGTTTGGGGTGGGGCCCTTAAGCCCAGTTGGCTGGGTGACTTGCTTCCCATAGTACCCTCTTGTGGGTTCCCTCACTCAGTTACCTCTGGAGCTGGAGGCTCCTAGGTCTCCTTTGCAGTCTCCCTTGGCTGGGGAGACAGCGCTCACTCACCGGTGGCTGCCTTGGCTGGCAGGCTAGTGCCCCTGCCTCTCAGGTCGGGAGGTGGCTAGCTCCTGCCCCTTCGCCACTCATCCCCCAACTGAGCCAGGCTCCCTCCTTTTCTCCCCCCTCCAGGCCTGGCATTGGCTGCAGGTATAAGGGGGTGGGGCTAGCCGGGCCCAAAGGCTGTCCTTAACCCCTGCTGTGCTGAGGGGCAGTTTCTCTGCCTCATCGCAGTAGAAATTCTGCTTTTTGATCAGCTCTCCTCCATAATGATCCCAGCTGTGCTATTATTGCGCAACCTTCCAGCCGTAAGAGACGTAGAAAACAAGCTATCTCGCCAGCTGAGCAGGGTTCCCTATGGATCTGTAAGTTAGCTGCGATGACATCTTCATGATAATGATAACTGGTGTTGGATAAATCACAATGCTGACTGGCTACAGAGGACATGCTTGTTTATGAGGATATAATGAAACACTTAACAAGAGATTAGTAAATTCCATTAAAATCAATCACAACATTTTGGAAATTGCAAACTGTTCTGCTGGGCTGGCACACAGCAGTCCAACCAGCCGGGACCAATGAGTGTACCCCAGTGTTTAAGTAAAGACTTCTTATGAAGAGAGGCCTTTCCAAGTACTTTGTTAGAGTAGATAGAGGCTTGCACAACAATTAACTACAGTGTGTGCACCCTTCTGATATTAATCCAAAGCAGTGTCTGAAGCAGTGCGTTGGCCACCGGAACGCATTTCGGCATTGTCTGTCAATGTGCGCAGGACAGAAAGCAAGGACAATGGTGCCAGGGAAGCTGGCTATGCTCAGGAAGTCTCCATTTCTTCCATTGAAATAAATTATTACTAGAGGCACTGGGCAACTCATCTCTTAGTTTCAATCGATAGTTTATCTCCCAAGCCCCCTAGAATAATTCTGAACTAAATGTTACAACAGACAAAAGTGTCCTTTTGCCAGGAAAAAAAAAATCTCCAGAAACATGATGTGAAGGATACGATGTGACTGAATTATCCTGATGTCCCATCATGATTTCTCTCTCTTTGCTAATGATAATATTCAGAAAAATTTCTCCAGCTGTGTTTTTCTGGCCTACATATTGCAAGTCCCAGTCACTTGGAAGCTAAATACAAGCATTTCATGGGGAACATGAAAACACAGCATTTCCTGTAATCATTTACCACAACAACTGATGAGACTGGAAGTTTTGTCCAATTGGGACTGTAAGCAGATGGAACTATGGCTTCTTGTGTACTAGTTTACTGGAATAAATTGGAGCCTTACTTATCAATCCCTGGTGGAAATACAATCTAACTCTCTTGGTATGCTTTGCTCAAAGGCATGTGATTGCTCCTAAATCACAAGTTTCCTGTCCAAGGGAGACACTGCTCATGGTTAGAACCTGTAGGAACTCACTGGGCCCCGATCCTGCAATCTGATCCGCGCACTGGGGCTGTTCGTATGAGCTGGGCTCCACCCGGGGGATTGCCTGTGTAATAGATATGGGGCACAAGACAGGCATGCCTGGGGATGGAGAAGAGCCACAGCAGACACTGGCAGCTCCTGGCGCTGGGAGCTGTTCTACACTCTGCCAGCTGGCTGTAGCCCCAGGGACACATCCCCTTCCCCACAGCCACACCCTGACGCGCCTCTTATGCTTGAGCCTGGGGGAAGCGGGTGGTGTAGAGCCAGTGCTAGCTGACCACCAACCACCCAGGCATTCTTCCAGGCCAGAGAATTCCCAGCTGACATGTTATACTAGCTTCCTGGGCCCTTTGCATCTCCAGAGCACCCAAAAGGGGCTGGAGTGGGACTGGGGAACTGGCAGCCGATGCTGCTGTTTCTGAGAATAAAGTGCTGTTGTTTGCACATACATGTAGCGTGCCTGGAACTCATCAACATGCCATCCACAGCAATCCCAGCCTTGTGTGTATGACACGCTGGCATGTTGGATGGAGCAACCAGCGTGGAACTCAGAGGGGTGAGCACAGCTTGCAGGAGGGAAGAGTGTGGAGGAAGCACCAGGAAATCAGTCTGTGTGCACATGGCTAGAATGCTGGCTGCAGGTTACTCCTGGGGGAATTCTGTGCCACTGTGCATGTGCAGAATTTATGTCCCTCCGCAGATTTCTTTGCTTCCCTGCAGAAAAATGACTTTCTGACGGGGAAGCAAAGGGAACCCACAAGAGTAGTCATACGATCCTCCTCAGAAGTATGTTTCGGGTGCCCAGGGCAGCCAGCAGAGAGGTAAATCACTGTGGCGCAGGGGGCGGGACTGGAGAAAACTTTTTCTGCTAGTCCCGGCTGGGCTGGGGAGGATGGGACTTCCTCTTCCCCGCATGGCATCTGGGGCTGTGTCAGACCCACCCCTAGATTTCTCCTCCAACTGTAGGAAGCTCTGCAAACTGTCCCCCTACCCCATGTTTCCTGCACCCATCTCTTCTCAGCTGAAGGAGGAGGGATCACTGTACAGGGACCTTCTCTCACATCCACCCAACCCCCACACATCCAGACCATCATAAATATAAAGGGAAGGGTAACCACCTTTCTTTATACAGTGCTATAAAATCCCTCCTGGCCAGAGGCAAAGTCCTTTTACCTGTAGAGGGTTAAGAAGCTCAGTTAACCTGGCTGGCACCTGACCCAAAATGACCAATGATGGGACAAGATACTTTCAAATCTGGAGGCGGGGGGAAAGGCTTTTGTCTGTCTGTGTGATACCTTTGCCAGGAACAGATCAAGGATGCAAGCCCTCCAACTCCTGTAAAGTTAGTAAGTAATCTAGCTAGAAAATGTGTTAGGTTTTCTTTGTTTTGGCTTGTGAAATTCACTGTGCTGAATGGAATGTAGATTCCTGTTTTTGTGTCTTTTTATAACTTAAGGTTTTGCCTAGAGGGATTCTCTATGTTTTGAATCTGATTACCCTGTAAGATTATCTTCCATTCTGATCTTACAAAGTTGTTCTCTTATCTTTTTTTGTTCTTCTAATAAAGATCTGGTTTTTAAGAATCTGATTGGTTTTTTGGGGGTCTTAAAAATCCAAGGCTGGTCTGTGCTCATCTTGTTTATTCTCAAGCCTCCCCAGGAAAGGGGGTGTAAGGGCTTGTCATGGAGTGTGGGGGAGTCCAGGCCCTGCACCCCTCTTCCTGGGATTCACTGCAACTCTCAGCCAGCCAGTAAAACAGAAGGTTTATTGGACAACCGGAACACAGTCCAAAACAGAGCTTGTGGGGACACCCAGGACCCCTCAGTCCTGTCCTTCTGGGGGAGCAGGGAGCTTAGACCCCAGCCCTGGGGTTCCCTGCGTTTCTCCACCCAGCCCCAAACTGAAACTAACCCCCCCCCCAGCAGGCTCCCTGCTGCAGCCTCTGTTCACATTCCTGGGCAGAGGTGTTACCTCCCCCTCCTGGCTCAGGTGACAGGCTCTCAGGTCTCCCATCCCCAGGGCACATTCCCAGGTCAACTCTTCCCTCTCCCTGCTGCGTTACATCGTCACAGGGTTCAGGGGGATATTTTGGGGAAATAGGAACTCCAAGTGGTCCTTTCCCTGATTGTTTGTTAAATCACTTGGTGGTGGCAGTGTTTTACCTAATCCAAGGGCAAAAACTTTGTGCCTTGGGGAAGTTTTTAACCTAAGTTGGTAGAAATAAGCTTAGAGGATCTTTCATGCGGGTCCCCACATCTGCACCCTAGAGTTCAGAGTGGGGAAGGAACCCTGACACCCCCTCATACCCAGACCCTCCTGCTGATCCTCACCCAACAGAATGAAGGCAGGCAGTAAGTCCCCCCACTAACAGTGATAACACAACAAGGTGTGGGAGACTGGTTTGAAGACAGCACACTTGAAGGACTGAGGCTTGATAGGCCTCAACAGGCTGGCACTAAAGGGCTTGTCCTTGTAATGGGCTATCTACTTCTGGCCTCTGCCCCAACACATCAGCAAACGCTTGCACAAGAAACATGCCAATGACAACAACACTTATTAAAAAGAAAGATGTAGAACCTGCATGGGCCTTGGAAGGAGGAACATGGGTTGCAGCAGGCGAGAGTTTGGAGTGCAACCAAGATATCAGTCTGTGTGAGCATGGCTGGAATGCCAGCTACAGCTGCAGCACCTCTGTACATAATTCTTTTAATAAAGAGACAATTTACTTTAAGAAACGTAGAGATCTCAGCTGTTATTATCTGACAGAACAATCCTGTCCACATGTGTGACAATCTAGCATGCTGGGGAACAAGTGAGCCTCACAGGGAGGACAGGCATATCTGTGGATTGGTGTCTTTCATCCCTTTGGGGGATATGTTCTGAAAAGGGGAGAAGTGACATATCTGCATTTGCATGTTACTGGGTTAATCCTGATGGTTATTTTGCCAGTTGATGAGTTACCCATTTGCACGGGTGTGCAGCAGGGTCTGCTTTACTCACTGCTCAGTGGCGCCTTCTTGTGGTTTGTCTGGGGAATTAGCTCTGCTACCTGGTCTGACACCCCTTCCAGCAGTTACTCAGCCCATGGTTCCACTCACTCACTCCATGGCTTCTCAGGAGCCGGGAATGGCAGCCCTTTTCTCATCCTGGATGAGCCCTCTGGCTAAGTCTCATTAAAGTTCTCCCCACTTCTAGGGTAGCACCAAAGTCTGCTTCCAGACTGCTTCTAGCTGTCCCCAACTGGGCTCTCTCTAGTGTGTCACTTCAGCAGTGACTTGTAGGGGAACCCAGGCTCGCCCTCCACACCAGGCTCCAGTCTGGGGACCCTCGATCCAGCAGCTCTGGGCTTTTACTCTCTCAGCCCTCCCTGCCACTTCCCTGGGCTGCTTCTTATTCCATCATTACAGCTTCCTGCATCAGGGAATATGACTGCTGGTTTCCTCCCTGCAGCCTACTAACTGCCTCCTTCTCCAGCTGGACTTCATCAGCAATTAGGACCTAGCACTCCCTGGGTTTCCTCCAAAACTTAATTGGCCTAATTTACTCCTTTAGGCCAGTGGTTCTCAAACTTTTGTACTGGTGACCCCTTTCACATAGCAAGCCTCTGAGTGCGACCCCCCTCATATATTAAAAACACTTTTTAACATATTTAACACCATTATAAACGCTGGAGGCAAAGCAGGGTTTGGGGTGGAGGCTGGCAGCTCATGAACCCCCATGTAATAACCTCATGACCCCATGAGGGGTCCTGAGCCCCGGTTTGAGAGCCCCTGTTTTCGGCCTTGTGTTGGTTGAACTCCTCATCAGAGGGTGATTAGCTGCTTTGTATGTGTCCATCTGCCCTTTAGGAATTCAGCTGTGCAGTGAATGTTCCTACAGCCTTCCTTACAAAGTGTGTTCAGCAATGCCAACTCGACTTCTCTCCCCACCAGCCCGGCCTAACCAGCAGAGCTCAGCACTGCTCACACCGACACCCCCTATCGCCTGTGGGCAAGGAGCGGCTCAAGGACACGGAGCAGCACTAGCCTCAAACAAGGAAAGTTACAGTAAAAGGCTGAGAAGTGGGCCAAAGTCTGTCTTTGTTATCGAACACCTCCCTCCCCCAGCCCTGCTGTACATATGCATGGCAACTGAGAATTAACAAAACAGGCCTGCAGGGGCTTGAACCTTCCTTGGACAGGAAGTTAAATGCAGAACGAAATGACAGCACTGACCGAGTGCAGAAATGGGGACAGGAAATGCCCAGCATTTATGGGTTCACCCTGCCTCCGGGGCACAGACCTCCTCTGGACTGGCTGTTATGCAAATGGCCCAAAGATGAACAAAAGGCACAAAATACATATTACAGTGAGAGACTGGGAATGAAAATTACAGATAGGCAATGTCTCTGAACCAAATATTTTTTGTCAGAAAATGTGGCTTTTGTGACATTTTTCACGGGGAAAATTTCTATTTTTCAACCAACTCTAATAAAAATGAGACCCCCTTGAACTTCAGTGATGTTCCAAGTTAATGTGTCCTGGGGCACGGACTCCCCCTTACCTCAGCGGAGGTTCTCATGCCAGAAGTGAAAATTGGGGGGGCCTTTGTTTGGTAAACCAAGACTGGATGTCTTCCTTAAAAAGAGCTTTAGCTCAAACAGACGTCATGGGCTTGATGCAGGAATTCACTGGTGCCATTTCCTGGCCTCTGCTCAGCAGAGCTCAGATGAAATGGTCCCTTCGGGCCTCAAAACCTATGGGTATGTCTGCCCGGCCGCTGGGATTGAGCCTCACCGCTAGACACCTGAGGTCTAGAGCACTACAAATAGCAATGTGGGTGTGACTCCTAATCTCCGGTTAATCGGCTTGAGTCTGAGCCCGGGGTCACTTAGCCTTGGTCTACACTAGGAGTTGAGGTCGAATTTAGCAGCGTTAAATTGATTTAACCCTGCACCCGTCCACACAACGAAGCCCTTTTTTTCGACTTAAAGGGTTCTTAAAATTGATTTCCTTACTCCACCCCCGACAAGGGGATTAGCGCTGAAATTGGCCTTGCTGGGTTGAATTTGGGGTACTGTGGACACAATTTGATGGTATTGGTCTCTGGGAGCTATCCCAGAGTGCTCCATTGTGACCGCTCTGGACAGGACTCTCAACTCAGATGCACTGGCCAGGTAGACAGGAAAAGGCCCGCAAACTTTTGAATTTCAATTTCCTGTTTGGCCAGCGTAGCAAGCTGCAGGTGACCATGCAGAGCTCATCAGCAGAGGTGACCATGATGGAGTCCCAGAATCGCAAAAGAGCTCCAGCATGGACCGAACGGGAGGTATGGGATCTGATCGCTGTATGGGGAGAGGAATCCGTGCTATCAGAACTCCGTTCCAGTTTTCGAAATGCCAAAACATTTGTCAAAATCTCCCAGGGCATGAAGGACAGAGGCCATAACAGGGACCCAAAGCAGTGCCGCATGAAACTTAAGGAGCTGAGGCAAGCCTATCAGAAAACCAGAGAGGCGAACGGCCGCTCCGGGTCAGAGCCCAAAACATGCTGCTTCTATGATGAGCTGCATGCCATTTTAGGGGGTTCAGCCACCACTACCCCAGCCGTGTTGTTTGACTCCTTCAATGGAGATGGAGGCAACACGGAAGCAGGTTTTGGGGACGAGGAAGATGATGATGATGATGAGGTTGTAGATAGCTCACAGCAAGCAAGCAGAGAAACCGGTTTTCCCGACAGCCAGGAACTGTTTCTCACCCTGGACCTGGAGCCAGTACCCCCCGAACCCACCCAAGGCTGCCTCCCGGACCCACCAGGTGGAGAAGGGACCTCTGGTGAGTATACCTTTTAAAATACTATACATGGTTTAAAAGCAAGCATGTTTAATGATTAATTTGCCCTGGCATTCGTGGCTCTCCTGGATGTACTCCCAAAGCCTTTGCAAAAGGTTTCTGGGGAGGGCAGCCTTATTCCATCCACCATGGTAGGACACTTTACCACTCCAGGCCAGTAGCATGTATTCAGGAATCATTGTAGAACAAAGCATTGCAGTGTATGTTTGCTGGCGTTTAAACAACATCCGTTCTTTATCTCTCTGTTATCCTCAGGAGAGTGATATTATTCATGGTCACCTGGTTGAAATAGCATGCTTTTCTTAAGGGGACATTCAGAGGTGCTCGTTACTGCTGGGCTGTTTGCCTGTGGCTGAACAGAAATGTTCCCCGCAGTTAGCCACGGGGAGGGGGGAGGGATGAGGGGCTAGCCATGCGGTGGGGGAAGGCAAAATGCAACCTTAGAACGAAAGCACATGTGCTATGTATGTAATGTTAACAGCAAGGTTTACCGTGAAAGAGTGTACCCATTGTTCTATAAAATGTGTCTTTTTAAATATCACTGTCCCTTTTTTTTTCTCCATCAGCTGAATGTGTTTCAAGGATCACAGGATCTTCTCCTTCCCAGAGGCTAGTGAAGATTTGAAGGCGAAAAAAACGCACTCGCGATGAAATGTTCTCTGAACTTATGCTATCCTCCCGCACTGACAGGGCACAGACGAATGCGTGGAGGCAGTCAATGTCAGAAAAGCACAAAATGACCAGGAGGAGAGGTGGCGGGCTGAAGAGAGTGAGTGGCAGGCTGAAGAGAGGGCTGAAGCTGAAAGGTGGTGGCAGCATGATGAGAGGAGGCAGGATGCAATGCTGAGGCTGCTGGAGGATCAAACTAATATGCTCCAGCCTATGGTTGAGCTGCAGGAAAGGCAGCAGGAGCACAGACCGCCGCTACAGCCCCTGTGTAACCAACCGCCCTCCTCCCCAAGTTTCATAGCCTCCTCACCCAGATGCCCAAGAATGTGGTGGTGGGGCCTCCGGCCACCCAGCCACTCCACCCCAGAGGATTGCCCAAGCAACAGAAGGCTGGCATTCAATAAGTTTTAAAGTTTTAAACTTTTAAAGTGCTGTGTGGCCTTGTCCTTCCCTCCTCCACCACCCCTCCTGGTACTTCTCTCCTTCACCACCCCTCCTGGGCTACCTTGGTAGTTATCCCCCTATTTGTGTGATGAATGAATAAAGAATGCACGAATGTGAAGCAACAATGACTTTATTGCCTCTGCAAGCGGTGATTGAAGGGAGGAGGGGAGGGTGGTTAGCTTACAAGGAAGTAGAGTGAACCAAGGGGCGGGGGGGTTTCATCAAGGAGAAACAAACAGAACTTTCACACCGTAGCCTGGCCAGTCATGAAACTAGTTTTCAAAGCTTCTCTGATGCGCACCGCACCCTCCTGTGCTCTTCTAACCGCCCTGGTGTCTCAACCTCCCACCCCGCCATAAACGTCTCCCCCTTACTCTCACAGATACTGTGGAGCGCACAGCAAGCAGTAATAACAGTGGGAATATTGGTTTCGCTGAGGTCTAACCGAGTCAGTAAACTGCACCAGCGCGCTTTTAAACGTCCAAATGCACATTCTACCACCATTCTGCACTTGCTCAGCCTGTAGTTGAACAGCTCCTGACTACTGTCCAGGCTGCCTGTATACGGCTTCATGAGCCATGGCATTAAGGGGTAGGCTGGGTCCCCAAGAATAACTATAGGCATTTCAACATCCCCAACGGTTATTTTCTGGTCTGGGAATAAAGTCCCTTCTTGCAGCTGTTGAAACAGACCAGAGTTCCTGAAGATGCGAGCATCATGTACCTTTCCCGGCCATCCCACGTTGATGTTGGTGAAACGTCCCTTGTGATCCACCAGAGCTTGCAGCACTACTGAAAAGTACCCCTTGCGGTTTATGTACTCGCCGGCTTGGTGCTCCAGTGCCAAGATAGGGATATAGGTTCCGTCTATGGCCCCACCACAGTTAGGGAATCCCATTGCAGCAAAGCCATCCACTATGACCTGCACATTTCTTAGGGTTACTACCCTTGATATCAGCAGATCTTTGATTGCGTTGGCTACTTGCATCACAGCAGCCCCCACAGTAGATTTGCCCATTCCA
Organism: Natator depressus; assembly: GCF_965152275.1. Lineage (NCBI taxonomy): Eukaryota > Metazoa > Chordata > Testudines > Cheloniidae > Natator > Natator depressus. Next base: position 76,930,202 of record NC_134244.1, read on the forward strand.
AATTGATTCCCGACTGACCGGTAGCTGTCTGGCGTTGCAAGCTTCCACAGAGCTATCGCCACTCGCTTCTCAACTGTGAGGGCTGCTCTCATCTTGGTATTCTGGCACCTCAGGGCAGGGGAAAGCAAGTCACAAAGTTCCATGAAAGTGCCCTTACGCATGCGAAAGTTTCGCAGCCACTGGGAATCGTCCCAGACCTGCAACACTATGCGGTGCCACCAGTCTGTGCTTGTTTCCCGAGCCCAGAATCGGCGTTCCACCGCATGAACCTGCCCCATTAGCACCATGATGCCTGCATTGCCAGGGCCCATGCTTTGAGAGAAGTCTGTGTCCATGTCCTCATCACTCTCATCACTGTGCTGACATCGCCTACTCGCCCGGTTTCGCTTTGCCAGGTTCTGGTGCTGCATATACTTCTGGATAATGCGTGTGGTGTTTAATGTGCTCCTAATTGCCAAAGTGATCTGAGCGGGCTCCATGCTTGCCGTGGTATGGTGTCTGCACAGAAAAAAGGTGCGGAACGATTGTCTGCCACTGCCCTGACGGAGGGAGGGGCGACTGACGACATGGCTTACAGGGAATTAAAATCAAAGGGGGTGGCTTTGTGAGAAACAGAATAGCCCCCTCAAGGATAGAACTCAAACCTGGGTTTAGCAGGCCGTTGATTTCATGGAGGGAGGGAGGAGAAAATGAATACAAAACAAATCTGGTCTATTTCTTGTTTTGAGCCACTTCATCTATCTTTATACATCTTGCTGGCAGCAGACTGTGCAGTACCACCGCTAGCCATCATCATCTCCTGGGTGCTTGGCAGAAGACGGTGCAGTATGACTGCCTGCCATCGTCTTCTGCTGGCTGCTGATTAAAAGACAGAGCACAGCTGGTAGGACTGAATCTCCATGAGATGAAACTTAAAAGGGAAATGACCTGGCTGAGTCACTCCTATGTTTGTCCAGGCGCCCCGACCTCATCGAGGTCGGTTAAAAGAGCACCCAGGACTACGTCGATGATGGCTACCAGTCATACTGCACTGTCTGCTGCCAAAAGGCAATAAACTGCTGCTGTGTAGCAATGCAGTACCACGTCTGCCAGCGCCCAGGAGACCTACGGTGACGGTTAGCTGAGTGGGCTCCATGCTTGCCGTGGTATGGCGTCTGCACAGGTAACTCAAGAAAAAAGGCGCAAAACGATTGTCTGCCCTTGCTTTCATGGAGGGAGGGAGGGAACAGGGGCCTGACGATATGTACCCAGAACCACCCGTGACAATGTTTTAGCCCCATCAGGCATTGGGATTTCTACCCAGAATTCAAATGGGTGGTGGAGACTGCGGGAACTGTGGGATAGCTACTCACAGTGCAATGCTCCGGAAGTCAACGGTTGCCTCGGTACTGTGGACACACTCCGCTGACTACATGCACTTAGAGCATTTGTGTGGGGACACACAATCGACTGTATAAAAACGTTTTCTACAAAACTGACTTCTATAAATTCGACCTAATTTCGTAGTGTAGACATACACTGGGACAGCGTGTCTGCCCGGCCCCAACTCCACCATGACTGGGGAGGCCAGTTTGGACACAAACTCAGGATACCTGCCTCTACATTTAGGCATCTAAATAGCAGCGAGCTGATTTTCAGAGGGGCTGGGTGCTCCCAGCTCCCAGTGCAGTCAGATCCACTACCAGACAGTCCCAAATGGAAGCAGGTGAGGATCACACTTCGGAACTGGAATTGCTCATTCGATAAGTTGCATAAATTGGATCTAGTTGGTGCTAGTGAAAGGTGGTGGGACAACTCCCATGACTGGAATGTTGTTGTCATAGAATCGTAAAATATCAGGGTTGGAAGAGACCTCAGGAGGTCATCTAGTCCAACCCCCTGCTCAAAGCAGGACCAACACCAACTAAATCATCCCAGCCAGGGCTTTGTCAAGCCTCACCTTAAAAACCTCTAAGGATGGAGATTCCACCACCTCCCTAGGTAACCCATTCCAGTGTTTCACCACCCTCCTAGTGAAAAAGTTTTTCCTAATATCCAACCTAAACCTCCCGCACTGCAACTTGAGACAATTACTCCTTGTTCTGTCATCTGGTACCACTGAGAACAGTCTAGATCCATCAACTTTGGAACCCCCTTTCAGGTAGTTGAAAGCAGCTATCAAATCCCCCCTCATTCTTCTCTTCTGCAGACTAAACAATCCCAGTTCCCTCAGCCTCTCTTCATAAGTCATGTGCTCCAGCCCCCTGATCATTTTTGTTGCCCTCTGCTGGACTCTTTTTAATTTTTCCACATCCTTCTTGTAGTGTGGGGCCCAAAATTGGACACAGTACTCCAGATGAGGCCTCAACAATGCTAAATAGAGGGGAACGATCACGTCCCTTGATCTGCTGGCAATGCCCCTACTTATACAGCCCAAAATGCCGTTAGCCTTCTTGGCAACAAGGGCACACTGTTGACTCATATCCAGCTTCTCATCTACTGTAACCCCTAGGTCCTTTTCTGCAGAACTGCTGCCGAGCCATTCGGTCCCTAGTCTGCAGCAGTGCATGGGATTCTTCTATCCTAAGTGCAGGACTCTGCACTTGTCCTTGTTGAACCTCATCAGATTTATTTTGGCCCAATCCTCTAATTTGTCTAGGGCCCTCTGTATCCTATCCCTACCCTCTGGCGTATCTACCTCTCCTCCCAGTTTAGTGTCATCTGGAAACTTGCTGAGGGTGCAATCCACGCCATCCTCCAGATCATTAATGAAGATATTGAACAAAACCGGCCCGAGGACCGACCCTTGGAGCACTCCACTTGATACCGGCTGCCAACTAGACATGGAGCTGTTGATCACTACCCACTGAGCCTGACGATCTAGCCAGCTTTCTATCCACCATATAGTCCATTCATCCAGCCCATACTTCTTTAACCTGGTGGCAAGAATACTGTGGGAGACCGTGTCAAAAGCTTTGCTAAAGTCAAGGAATAACATGTCCACTACTTTCCCCTCATCCACAGAGCCAGTTATCTCTTCATAGAAGGTAATTAGATTAGTCAGGCATGACTTGCCCTTGGTGAATCCATGCTGACTGTTCCTGATCACTTTCCTCTCCTCTAAGTGCTTCAGAATTGATTCCTTGAGGACCTGCTCCATGATTTTTCCAGGGATTGAGGTGAGGCTGACTGGCCTGTAGTTCCCTGGATCCTCTTTCTTCTCTTTTTTAAAGATGGGCACTACATTAGCCTTTTTCCAGTCATCCGGGACCTCCCCCGATCCCCATGAGTTTTCAAAGATAATGGCCAATGGCTCTGCAATCACATCCGCCAACTCCTTTAGCACTCTCGGATGCAGAGCATCCGGCCCCATGGACTTGTGCTCATCCAGCTTTTCTAAATAGTCCCGAACCACTTCTTTCTCCACAGAGGGCTGGTCCCCTCCTCCCCATGCTGTGCTGCCCAGTGCAGTAGTCTGGGAGTTGACCTTGTTCGTGAAGACAGAGGCAAAAAAAGCATTGAGTACATTAGCTTTTTCCACATCCTCTGTCACTAGGTTGCCTCCCTCATTCAGTAAGGGGCCCACGCTTTCCTTGACCTTCTTCTTGTTGCTAACATACCTGTAGAAACCCTTCTTGTTACTCTTAACATCCCTTGCTAGCTGCAACTCCAAGTGTGATTTGGCCTTCCTGATTTCACTCCTGCATGTCTGAGCAATATTTTTATACTCCTCCCTGGTCATTTGTCCAATCTTCCACTTCTTGTAAGCTTCTTTTTTGTGTTTAAGATCAGCAAGGATTTCACTATTAAGCCAAGCCGGTCGCCTGCCATATTTACTATTCTTTCTACACATCGGGATGGTTTGTTCCTGCACCCTCAATAAGGGTTCTTTAAAATACAGCCAGCTCTCCTAGACTCCTTTCCCTCTCATGTTATTTTCCCTCTCATGTTATTCTCCTGCCCATCAGTTCCCTGCGGGAGTCAAAGTCTGCTTTTCTGAAGTCCAGGGTCCGTATTCTGCTGCTCTCCTTTCTTCCTTGTGTCAGGATCCTGAACTCGACCATCTAGTGGTCACTGCCTCCCAGGTTCCCCTCCACTTTTGCTTCCCCTACTAATTCTTCCCGGTTTGTGAGCAGCAGGTCAAGAAGAGCTCTGCCCCTAGTTGGTTCCTCCAGCACTTGCACCAGGAAATTGTCCCCTACACTCTCCAAAAACTTCCTGGATTGTCTGTGTACCGCTGTATTGCTCTCCCAGAAGATATCAGGGTGATTGAAATCTCTCATGAGAACCAGGGCCTGTGATCTAGTAACTTCTGTTAGTTGCCTGAAGAAAGCCTCGTCCACCTCATCCCCCTGGTCCGGTGGTCTATAGCAGACTCCCACCACGACATCACCTTGTTGCTCACACTTCTAAACTTAATCCAGAGACTCTCAGGTTTTTCTGCAGTTTCATACCAGAGCTCTGAGCAGTCATACTGCTCCCGTACATATAATGCAACTCCCCCACCTTTTCTCCTTTAAACACGAGTTTATGGAAAATAGATTCTGTCAAACTAACTGGATAGCGTTTTTGATGAGATTGCAAGTTTGGTTGATAAAGGTAATAGTGATGACCTAATAGACTTCTGTAAGGCATTGGACATGGTACCATATGACATGTTTAGTAAAAAACTGGAATGATGTAAAATTAACATGGCACACAGTAAATGGATTAAAAACTGGCTGCCTGATAGCTCTCAACATGTAACTGTACATGGGGAATCGTCATCAAGCAGGTCTGTTTCCAGAGGGATGCTGCAGAGATCAGTTCTTGCCCTACACTATTTAACATCTTTATCAATGACCTGAAGGAAACATAAAATCATCCCTGACAAAGTTTTCAGATGACACAAGAATTGGGGGAGTGGCAAAGAATGAAGTGTTGCTGATTCCAATCACTCTGGATCGCTTGATAAATTGGGCGTAAGCAAATAATATGTGCTTTAATATGGCAAAAGGTAAATGCATACTTCTGGGAACAAAGAATGTCGGCCATACTTACAGGATGAGGGACAGTACCCTGGGAAGTAGTGACTCTGAAAAAGGTTTGGGGTGAGGTGTGCTGTGGTGGATAATCAGCTGAACGTGAATAAATAAGTGCGCTCTTCAGTCTAGTAGAGAAAAGTATAAAACGATCCCATGTCTGGAAGTTGAAGCTAGACAAATTCAGACTGGAAATAAGGTGTAAGTTTTTAATAGGGAGAGTAATTAGCTATTGGAACAATTTACCAAGTGTTGTGGTGGATTCTCCAGCACTAACAATTTTAAAATCAAGGTTGGATTTTTTATTTTCTACCAGCTCTGCTCTAGGAATTAGTTTGGGGCAGGTCTCTGGCCTGTGCTGTACAGGAGGTCGGACTAGATGGTCACAATGGTCCCTTCTGACCTTAGAGTCTGTGAATCTATGGAGGAGCAGCTGTAGCTGTGGTAGGGGAAGCATCGCAGGCCTCAAAATATCACTGTATTGCTGTGGGGCATTGCTTGGAATTTGCTCCAAAATGCTTATGCAAGTGTGGTGCAGGTTGAAGGGGGAGGGCTAACCAGGGAAAGAAGGTAACTGTTTACAGCTGACTGATTCATGATGAGGGCATGGGAAGAAGTGGGTCATTTTATTTGCTTCTGCAGGAGTGGGGGAATTGGTGGCTTTTAAAACAGGAAAAAAGTCTGAGTCCAGATCTTCAGGCCTCTTTGGAAGCCTTTGTGTTGTAGCCTCGTCTCTCAAATCTTTCCCACTGTTTCCGCAAGGCCCAGGTCACCGCAAGTTGGGCACCGCAAATCAGTGGACTCTTATGACCTTAATCTCTCTGTGCTTCAGTTCCCCCTCCTTAAAATGGGGCTAATACCCACTCAATTCCCAGGTGAGCTAAACTCATTACTCTTTGCGAAGCACTCAGACACTGTAGTGATGAACCCAGGCGGTAATTATCAATTCTGTCGCTGGAGCAGGGTTTGACTAGGCAGCAGGAAACAAAATCTGGGGGCACCCATTAAACAGTGAGAAAACGAACTATTGAACAGCTGCTCACACAATGAGCACTGTCCCTCCTGTGCCCTGAATGAGGCAGGGAGCCCGTGGAAAAGTACTGTGTGACTGGAATCAAGGACTGTATCAGAATGCATACATGAAAGGGGGCCGAATTTAAGTTGCATGGATGGACCTTAATTCCAGCATTTCCTCAGTGCTCAACTCTGCAACCTTAATGTTCTTTTAATGTAATATTTGTATGTGCAAGAAATACATTGACCAATAGATCCCTTGGACATGGAACTGGGCACATTTCTGAAATCAGGAAATCCAACAGAGACCATTTTTGTGAGCTATAAACACTGGTTCCCTTCCCTTGTATTCATATGCAGCGTTCCCATGCAGCTCTGTAGAGACTCACAGATCACCACAGGCTCTTGTGTGATGAACTGGGAGTTAGCCACACTTTCCATGCAGTGGCTCCTTCCACAAGGTATGAAATTGTCAAGCTAAGTCCATCTCCCTGGGTTCCATTTACACACAGACAGCCTGCAAACAGGACTGTGGGAAACCATTTATTTGGACAAACTCTTGACGTGGAGACATTTCAGTAAAACAGGCATAAAATAAAACTAACTGGTAAAATGAATCTTGGTTACAGAGTAAAACAGACTGCAACATTGGCATCATCAATGGCCTTCCTTTTCGAAGCACGACTTCATAGCAAGAGCACCACTGGGAACACTGAATGAAACTTCTCCAAGCCAATCCACGTCTTCAGCGTGGTCTTGGCAATTACTGTGTAAACATATAGGGCAGATATCACCCAGGTGAGGGTAGCACCTTTGTTTGTTACCATATCTGATCCCAAACCCAATGAAGCTAATGGCAATCTTTCCATTGACATCACTGGAGTCTGCATCAGTATATAATACAATGTGCCTTGACAGATTTTCCAGAGGATATTTTGGAACACAACAGATCATAAGATCACAGGTGGGATTTCCAGCTTTGTTACGTGGGAATGAGATTAGCTAGCACAGGAGCACTGTTACCTTGTTCCTCCACTGTTTCCCCCTCTGGTTATTCTCCAACTCTTTTTAAGTAAAAAGGTCCAGTGGGGTTGGATTTATGCCCCGTCGAATCCCATTGATATGGATGGGAGTGCGTGGGGGCCAGCTGTGCTTCATCACCTCCACTACTGCCCTGGGAGAAATGGATGTGCTGAACAGAGTCTAACCCATGGCACTGAGAGCCGTTTGCACTTTGGACCCATCTCCGGCACCGAGATGCTGAGGATGGTTTTAAAGCCCATTCGTCCCCCACTGAAGCAGGAGATGTGAAACAAACCTGCCAGCCATGACCATGATCCTACCTCTCTACTGGCCAGAGAGATGTTGGCACTTTAAAGTTTAACCTTAAACATGGCACTGGTGCGGTCCCTGGAGAATGGGGCAAGCAAAGAGCTTTAATTTGAATAAAGAAAACCAAAAATTTGTATGTAAAGTGTGTGATCAATCTTGTAAAACCGGGCAAGTTCTTAGTGGTCTTCGTCTCATCATAATTCACCCCAGGGATCTGTATGTGTTCTGAAGGCTAGTAGCTAGGCTGCCCCTGTGTTTGTCTGCTGTGGGGACTCAGAGGCTGGGGAAGGCAATTCAGACCCAAGGGGAAGAAAAGGGAGCTCCAAGCAGGGGCAGGGGGTTGTGCACAGACAGACTCTGGCACTATGGCTTTATATAGAAAAACAAGTTCATCAAGAATATTGCTAACTTTTTCATTTTTAAGAGACGCAAAGCATACACAGCCTGTCCTCTGGGCTGGGGGAGGTCCTCCCTGCCGCTCAGTCAACAGCCATCTTCCTGGAGACTGTTTGGTAGAAGACGCCTCGTAGCAGGGAGTTGTAGTCAGGCACTCGGAAGAGGTGGCGCTCCCCATAGGCCACATCGTACTCTGTGGTCTTCCCAGTAACAAGGACCTGGAGGTTGGACTCGTGGGCTTGGCTGCCTACCGCCAGCACGTATATCTCAATGTCCTCCCGCTGAGCCTCCTGCACTGCCCTCTCTATGTCACTTCTCGTGATCCCTTGAGAGTTGCCATCTGAGAAGATCAGTACCCTTTTCTTGGCGCCGGCCCGGGAGGACTGCCGGTACAGGTTGGTGACATACCGGAGGGCGGCACTGACATCTGTGGCATCATTCATAAACTCCATGCCATCAATCACGTCGGCGATCACCGTGTAGTTCTGCAGAAACTGTGCCTCTAGTTTCTGCTGGGTCTTGCCGCTGTACTGGACGACGGAGACGCGCACAGAGACCTTCGAAGGCATGTGCGCTGTCAGGAACCGCTCCGCCTGCCGCTTCACAAACTTCTTGGTGAGCTCAAAGTTCCGACTCCCCACACTGGTGGAGCTGTCCACCAAGAGAGTGATGTCAGCTGACTCTTTGAAGGTGACTGCATCGAGAAAGGTTCTTTGTTATTTGCATGGCTTATCCTCCCTAATTGCTCCCCTTCCCCATCAGAGTCCAGTGGACACATTGGTTGTCTCAGGCTTCCTGCTACTGAAGACTCAAAGAATTTTGAGTCTTTGCCTCTATGCTCTTCCATCTATGCTTCCCTGGGTTTCATCTCACACTTTATCTTGCTCTTTTCTATTGGCTTCTCTCGGGTGGATTCTCAGGTCTGTATGTAGCTTGAAAAACCTATAGTCATTTAAACACACTAGGCTGTTTTCCTTGCCCTCCTGCTTCCTTTTTTGTCTAGGAGCGTGAATGCCTTCTGGGGCTCTGATTTGTTTGATCCAGCAGCCTCCATTTTGAGTCTAAGGATTTTTTTACTTACTTTTAGCTTTAGGGTGTTCTGGATTAAACTCCACATTAAAAAAATACCCTTTTCTAAAGTTTGCTAATTTCTGTACCTGTCCCTCCCCAAGAATTCTGACCCTAATTCCGCCGTGGTCATTATTATGCCATGGTTCACCTGTGGCTGCTTTCTGAAGCAACTTCTGGGTGTCACTTAGGACTAAACCAAGAATGGCCAGAGAATAGCCACAGCTCCAGCTGCTCTGAAGGCAACTATTCAGTCTTCTCTAGCCCTCACTCCACTGTGTCATTTGTCCAGCGAGTCTGCGGGTAGGCAAATTCCTCCATTATCACTGTTGACCTAGCTGCCTCTTCCTCACCACAGTGTGCTCTCTATCGGAGCCAGCAGTACAGCCCGGCAAGCCTACAGTCATCTTTTGGACTCAGAGACAGATCCTGCTGTGTGGTCCTCTCCACTCAGAAACTGTATCTCAGATTCCCTGGCACCTCCTTGGCACAGTGCTCCGCCCCCACCTCTGTGCCCCCACCTGCCCTCCTTCCTGGGCTGCCTCTCACGAGTCGGAAATACTCACTTGTGCAGTTGTAGTCTGGACATTTCTTCTCTGCAAGAGAAACAAGCAAAACAAACCACCTTAAATCATTCCCCTCCCTCAGGAAGGGTATTTCTTGTCTAGCCCCCAGGCCGATGGTGTCCTCCTGGCACCCCGCGATTAGAACATTCAGTCGATGCAGGGCCCCATCCCCCAGACAGTACTCCACACAGTACTCGGCGTTTATAGCCAGATCCGCAGGAGCGGGCTGGGGCTCCCTGCTGCACACCCGCCGCCCGTTAAGTCACCGTGGCGCAACACAGTGCTATTGCCCGATGCCCAGGATGGCTCTCCCTGATGGCAGTGGCGTCACCAGGGCAGTCGCCCCTCGTTTGATTGCACGGTGCCATGCTGGATTTCACGGGCAGGCCGGACGCGACGCCCAGCACCACTGCCAGGAGCGCCAGTTCTTCTGCTCCCCGAGTGGCGGAGAGTGAGCCCCACAACTGTGGTGCAGCTTGGTGGTCCCTGTGGCTAGGCGGCAGTGACTGATCCTCAGGGACAGGCCAGGAGCCCGGGAAGGACTCAGGGAGGGGCCGGGCTGCGAGCTGAGGCTCCCTCTGTTCCAAGAGGAGGCAGAGCGTGTGTCTAGCTGGGTACGTGCCAGGTGGCAGTGTTAATGAAACAACCCCACCGGAGCTTAGCACTCGAGCGTGGGCATTGCCAGAGCAGGTCGGGGAGTGGCGGGCAGGGCCTCGCCTTGAGAAGGGAGCTCTCCACTGGACCTAGAAATGGGTCTCAGGAAGGGCTGGGCTGTCCCAAGGCTCAGCGTGGGTGTGCAGGGCGGCAGGGAGATTATAGAGTTACCCCAAGCCCACAGTTGTGCTAGGGTACCTGGATTGCAGTGCCAATGTCTAGAGTAGGCCAATACCACCCCCCCCCCCCCAGCAAATGGACATGGAAGGACCGGAAGGCCCTGGTACTTTTAGTCAGGGATTGGTCCTGCTTTGAGCAGGGGGTTGGACTCTGTGACCTCCTGAGGTCCCTTCCCACCCTGATCTTCTCTGATTCTATGATTTCGACCATGATTTCCAGGAAGACTTTACCACAGCCTCCAGTTTTGTGCCTGTGTTTTTAAACCTGCAATTAACTGTGGGCACATTTGACAGCACTTGGGCAGGTAATTGCTGGATTTAGTGGTGAAATCACATTGCTGTGATTTCTTATTTGTACTGTGGTAGCGCTTAGAGCCTTGACTAGCTTGAGGCCTCCCTGTGCTAGATGCTGCGTGAATCTATTAGACAGTCACCCTACGGCACAAAGAGGCAGGTACACAATTGAAAAGTGCTTTTGAATCACAGGGTCTAACTGCAGTGCTACGTCCTGCCAGTGCAGTGTATTGTAAGAGGGCCACTGTCTGCTAAAAAATCCCTTGGCTGGAGAGAGGCTGGCAATTTGGAAACATCTAAAGATTGTTGTGATTGATTTACCCAAAGTCCGAGACATTTCAAAATGGTAGAACCCCTCATTTATCAGACTCCTGAATCACCTCCGTTCCCCTGACTTCAGAACACAGGCTGCTCCCTTTCGGAATAACAGCTGAGAACATGATCAGCTGGGACCTGATCAGGCCGTGACCACCCCTCCCCCATTAGCCCCTCGGCTCCCATTGTGTATTGCCCCCCAGCATCACTTCTGGCTCTCCAGGAACACTACAGACGGGTAAGCAGCATGTGGACACCATCCCACAGCAAGGCTCGGCTGGGTCACAGTAACGCCAGCGGAGGACGGTCACCCACCTTGGCAGATACGTGAGGTGACGTTCTGGAGGAACGTGTCATCCAGCAGCTCAGCGTAGTTGTCCACTGGAAGAGAGAATCCTGAGTGGTTGGATGTGCCTTCACACGCAATGACACCGAGCTGCTCCGAGTTAGGGGATGCTTGGAAGATGTCACCTATGCCCAGGGAAACAACCTACGGGGCAAGCACAGATTCGTTACTGGTGTTTAACGGGTTGGTTGTCACTCTGTCTCTCTGTATTACGGTGGTGCCCAGGTGCCTTCAGTCAGGCTCCGGCTCCCACTGGGCCAGGTGTGGCATGAACTGTATGAACATGAAGAGTTTTCTAATGAAGATGACCAGCAGACAGGCAGGGGAAGAGGGGTGTGATCCCAGCACACACATCACATACACACTAGTAGACGTAATTAATCGATAAGTGCTCATCAGTTGCACTGACACGAACTCTCGCTGTCTTGGTGGTTTGAGCTAGCGCGCACTGGCACCAGGAGCGTGGGCGTCAGCTGCACCCGCGTCTGCCTAGACGGTCACTACTGCTCAGAGCAAGGCTGCCCTCTTCCTCTAGGGACCCTCCCTTCTCGGGAAGCACCAGCTAGCCTCAGGCCCAGGCTTGCCTACCTGGGTGTTGATTTCACAGAGTGAGGAGAGCGGGGTGGGGTCCCGCAGCGTGTCAGACCGCCCGTCTGTGATGACGATGGCCACCCTCTTGTCGGAGGCAAACCGCGACAGCAGTTTCTCCTTGGTGAACTGAAGGGCCTCCCCTGTGTAAGTGCCACCCGCTATCCAGTTCAGATTCTTCACGGCCCTGCAAACAAGCGGCAAAGGGAGGTCAGAGCTAACAGGCCCTGGTCCTAGACGATCCTCTCCCCCTAGACTTCAGAAGTCAGATGAGTTCACAGCTGGGAATGAGCTGCTTTTGGGGCTGATGTGCTGGCATTACAAGACAAGAGGGGTTTGCTGGGCTGCTTTATATTTCATGGCTAAATCACCAGCGAAAGCAAAGACTTCTGCTCCCAGGTGGAAAGGACTGTCAGTCTTAATCTGGGAGAGCAAGTAGGGGGTTTGGCCTTCACTGGCACAACTTCTTGCATCCACACCACGGAGAGGGCTTTATAGCCCTATGTAGTCCGTACATGCCAGCCACGGGTATAATCTCTTGTAAATGGCTCATGATATGACGAAGAGCCGAGCACTTGTGGAGATGGACACGGCTCAGAGCTGTCACTGCAGGATGGGGTTGATTGGGTGGGTTGTCAGGCCGAGCTAAGGAGAAATACAGTCGCTAGGGACTGTGGAAATAGCATGCCACCCACCTCTGACCACCACCCCCTGCCTTTCGTCTCAGCACATGGGGACAGGCCCTCCAACGCCCCGCTGCTGACTCTGGGTGTGTCTCCACAGTGGCGGGGAGGGCTGTGACACACCCACAGGTAAGATGCAATTAGTGTGGTGCTGCTTTTTCCAGCAGCAGGACTCAGCGATGCAGGACCCGGGCGGTGCTACGTGCAGGACCGTAACTGCTCGGTCTGGCCCTGGCGCTGGTCTCTGAGCGGCTGACCGAAGCCCAGCTCTCAGGCCTATCGACTTACTCCTTCAAGGTTCCGATGTTGTTGATGTTGGCATCGCCCATAGCCACCAGCTCCTGGGTGTCGTTATGGCTGTACTGCACGACACCCACTCGGGAATCCCCTGGTTCAAACTGTTGAGCAATGGTGAGACATGAATGGAAGTTGTGACCAAGGTAGGAATTTTCTGTCATATATTTAAGAGTTATCTGCATGATTCTGTACCTATCACCTGGGACCAGGGAAGCCGCTTGTCCGATATTAAACTGGACAGTCCTCTTCTCGTTGGGTGTGTCCCCCATCCAGTACTGGGACAAAATAGGACATGGTTCTGTCCGGTATTGGACGGGGGCACCGCTTCACCCCTTCTGGCTCTTAAAAATCCCCCCCGGTCCCTGCAGGGTGAGCATACACACACTGACACACCGTTGGACGGGGGCAGGCCCACGCTGTTCCCGGAAGGCCCCGAATGTCCGGTTTTCCAGGGACATGTGAGTGGCCCCCCTACCTTGGCATCCATTGTGGGGGAAAGAATTCGTGTTCTCCGTAGGCCACGGGAGATCAGCCTAGGGACTTGAGACACAGAGACAGTAGGACTCCCAAGGACTGACGATTAACTCCTCGCTGCAGATGCAGCTGAACATGGGAACACAGCCCAGCTGGGTCCAGAGAACAAAGAGGTGTAGTGCTGAGCTCTCAGGGTACATAGCAAAGAAAAACTCGCGGCTGGCCTGTGCCAGCTGATTTGGGCCTGAGGGGCTTAGGCTGCGGGTTTCACTGCTATGTAGACTTCCTGGATTGGGCTGGAGCCTGAGCTCTGGGACCCTCCCACCTTGCAGGGTCCTAGAGCCTGGGCTCCAGCCGAGCCCGGAAGTCTACCCCGCAGTGACACAGCCCTGCAGCCCAAGCCCCACAAGCCTGAGTTGGTTGGCAGAGGCCAGCTGTGGGTGTCCGAGAGACACTGGCCTCACCTGGAACTGACAGACAACAAGACAGAGAAAGGAAACCAAGATGGTTCCTACAGCAGCATGGGTCAAGGGAGCGCTGGCGTTAGTCAGTACAGATGATGTCTAACCTTTGCTTCTCTCTGCTAAGCGAAGGGTTCTGTAAGCCAGGTGCCCAATAGATGGTGACCTGGTTTTGAGACGGCTGCTGAGTGTCACTGCAAATATACGCAGGGAGCTCTGTACCCAAAGGAGGCGGGAAACAAGCCTCTGGCAGGACTCTGGCATGGCTGGACTCACTGCAAGGAGCCATGGAGAGCGACAGGGATTGCTGGCACCCGAAGGCCCAGTTTCAGAGCTGTGGAGGCCAGGGCCTGCTCCATGGAACTGTGTGGGTCCTTAGGGCCTGGCACACTAAACAGGTCACTACCAAGGGACAGGTTACAGGCTGGTGCACGGACCAGACCCGGTGGATCTGTGACAAACATCGTCAACCACATGTTAGCGAGAGGGTAATGCATCATGGGGCCCAGAGACAGCTCAGAAAGACCCAGCTGGGAACCCATTTTGTGCCTGCGGTGCCTAGGGATGCTGTGGCTCTGGCCTGCTCAAGAAGCCCCTACACCACATCACTGACCCAGAATGAGTGGAGGGAGGGCCCCACTTCCAGGCCCATCCCCTGCTGCTGGGGAGGAGAGGGCTCACCGTTACAAGTCCAGGTCTATACTCAGCAATGGGATCTCCCCTCCTCTCCTTCTTCGTTTTGTTCCAGCAGGACGTGGTGTAGGAACAGATGGAGGTGGCCAGGAAGGGCGTTAAAGCACCTTTGTGCTTCCCTGAATCTTAGCCCGGCCCCGGCATAACTTAGAGCAGCGTTGGACGGTGTTTTTGCGTCCACTCAGCTGCCACAAACTCCTAGAGGCCATGGTGGCGGCTGAGAGTGGCCTCAGCACAGCAGCCCCCTTCCCACACTCCTCTCCCAGGCACTGCCCCCTCACTTCCCAGGACATCTACATGCGGCTTAGGAGCTTAACGGCAGGAACCCATGTTTGAACATCTCGGCCACAAGTGCATTAGCTAGGGAGGTTTGTAGACTCAAAGGGAGCTGGAACGGATCTCCCCATTCATCCAATCCAGCCACCCAGAGAGCGTTCCTCAGAACAAGTCCCCTAAGAATTGGCTATTCTGAGGCAAGGGAGACAAGCCCATGGCAAAGAGTTCTGGAGAGTGCAGGATTGGTATGTTGTATTAGGAGTTTGGGCTGCCGCTGCTCTGCTCAGCTAGGAAGGAGCCCCCTGTAGTTACATGTGATTTACCAGCTGAGCCTTATGTTGTCAGCACACAAGTGAGGAGTGTTTGCCTGGTGTGTGAGTCTGCACTGTGTGAGGTGGCTCAGTCCCTCCATTCTGCATGGGAGGGAGATTTGTACGTGCACACAGTACACGTCCCCTTGAAAACTCACCTTCACACGCTCATCTTTGCTCAGCCTGTCAATGACTTTAATGATGAAGTCCTTGGCAATCTGGAAGTTCTGCAGGCCGATACTCTCCGAGCTGTCCAACACGAAAAGCACATCGATGGGGCCGCATTTACACTCTGCAGCAAAGCACAGACCCAGAGGGATGTGTGTTAGAAGGCCCGGCTGCTTTGACACAGCATAGCGCAGCTTGCACGAGCCCGTGGAGTGACAGCCAGTGTCAGTCCATAGTGACGTGCTTGCTTTGCCAACAGAGAAGATGTAGCCCAAAAGCACGCAGCAAAATCACCACACGTAGGATTGGAGATTTAGTTAGCTAGTTATTCCTTTTGATTTCCCCATGGCCTCTCCTGACCTTTAAATGTTCTACCCGGCTTATTAAACACACAGGCAACATTTCAAAGAGCCCAAACTGCACTAACCAGGTCCCTTACAATTCTCATTTCTTCCAGCTAGCTCTCCTTTAGGCCCCGGTCTCAGCTACAGATTGACTGGGCCATCTGGGTTTGGTGGGGAAGCTCCACCACTGGAAAACAATTTTCCTCAGCCACACCCTGCTTCCCCCTCCCGCCTTTGGGTTCCTAAACCACTCCATCAAGACACTGTAAAGGGAAGCGAAATGGCAACTCCCTCATCCCAGGGAGGGGAGGGGAGGGGAGGGGAGGATGTGGCAGATCTGGATTTACATGTGCAGAACTGCTGTCTCTTTCAGTAGAGAAATGGTGGGAAAAGGTCTCCCAGAGCATTGCTGGCCATGGGTCATCTGGACAGTTATCTTCTAGAGATACAGCACAGATGCATGCTGGCCTCCTTATCACGAGTGCCAGAGGCCCTCAAGCTTTCCCTGCTACAATTCCTGCCTGGTTCTGAGGCTGTGTTCTCTGAGCTCTTTCGGCACGACCAGACTGAATTGCCTGGCTAGTTACTGTGGCTTCAAGTACTGGAGCAGGAAGGAGGTGGGATGGAAAGGAGCAAAAGAACCAGGAAACATTCCCAAAGAGTTTGTAAAGTGACACTCACCGCAGCAAGCTGGAAGAAAGGGAGAGAGAGAGAAAGTTAAAGCAGAGTGTACTGAATGTTCTTCCCCACAATAACTCAGGCAGTACAACTGCAAGAGCTGCCATGAAATATTACAGCATGAGTGATGGACACAAGGACATAGCAAAATTACAGTGTCTCCATTCAATGCTTCCCTCACATCTGGTGCATTTCAAAATATCTCCTAGGTTCAGAACGTGTACGTTCTGCAACAGGCCTAAGCACCAGCTAGACAAGAGGGGTTTTAATGAAAAGATTGACGAGCCTCAGGGAATGTGTGTGGAGAATAAATTACTACCAGATGATACCAAAACAGAATCTTTCAGGGAGTACCCAAACACATGTCTGCAATTCAGTGGAATGGCCAATCATTTTCTAAACAGAACAGGACGTTTTAGAATAGACTGTGTACAAGGAATTCTGCTTACTTGTGCTGAATACGGGCTGGGAAATGTTAGTTCAAATTTAAAAAAACCAAACCCATGCTGTCACCATGCACTGAAAACTTTCCCAAACACTGTAGATAGCGTCTCTTATCACATTCTGCAGGTTTGGATGCATTAGGTATTAGAAGGTTTGAAACAATTTACTTGGCCAAGTTCCTTTCCTAGGTACAGTGATTTATTACTTTTAAAAATATAAATAAATATAAACCCAGAAAGATGAAGCAATTGTCAGTCAGGGTGCAGACTGCAAACTCAGCTCCCCAAACACTGTGAATCCCTTGCTGGCCAGGGTAACTGAGCACTACATGAAAGGCAAACAGCATCATACTCTCTGGTAGTCACAGTAAGAGACATTAAATCCCTTTTTTAACGAAAAATATTAAGGGCTTGATTTTCAAAGTCAGAGGCATTCAAAAATACATGCAAAGATGTGCACATAATTTGTATGTGCAGTTACCAGGAGCACGCACAAATCCAGTGTTTGCATGTGCAATTCAGGTATTTGCATGTGTCTCACTGGCCGCCACCAAGTACCTGATTTGCACATGCAGTTGCAAAAATGGTATGTGTAAATTACACATGCCTTTGCACACAAGGCATTAAAAATCAAGCCCTGACAGTCTGGGTGGCACAGGGGTTGCCTTACGGAGGGCAGTATACAAGTGTGAGTGTCTGCATTTTCAGATGCTCTCCCAGCTGCAGATAGTGTTAGACCATGGCTGAGTTGCCAGACCCTCTGGCATGTTGGACAGGAATGGTGCCTGCTTCCCCATCTCTGACCCTTCTGCAGTGACTAGTCCCATGGTTCATTGTGGGTGACAAGTGGCAGAAGCTGGTATCACCATGGGTGACTCCTTGACAAAGTAGCGATGCCTAGATTTTCCACCCGTGCCATTTCACTCCACCCAGCTAAGTGGAGGACGAGGGTCTGAAAGCAGGGCCCTCACGCCCCAATGCTGTCAGGGGACTGGCTGGCACACCAGGATGGCTAACCTGCCACCCTGGGGTCATTCTCCGTCTGCTTTGGGCACAGGAGCGGGTCTGAGCGGAAATGCGCCAAATAATGGGCTTTGGGCTCTACTCTGGCAGCACGTGGGCACTGCGGGGTCCACCCAGAGGCAGGCGCACTGGCCCCAGGCTCCCTTCAACTCCAGGGGGACAGAGCTGTGCTCTGCCGTGCACTGGGGTGGCCAGCATGGGCTCACGATGCAGCACGGCTGCCGCAGCTCAGGAGCAGGGCACGCGCCACGCTTCCCTGGGCTTTGCTCAGGTTTTCACCTCAGGCAAGAATCTGTTTAAGACGTTTCTCTCTTTCCACGGGGGTTTCCCTGCAGCAACACTGGCCGTCATGTGGGCTTGTCTGGCAGGTCACTACCCAGGGGCCAGTCCCAGATCAAGGCCTTGCAGGTGGCTAGCTGGCTTGGCAGGCTGCCTGCCTTCCCAGACCGACCAGGAGCGGGATACTCACAGCACATTCTCATGATGATGTCTAAAATTTCACATTCCTGAAAAGAAAGGAAAAGAAATGCTGAAGGGCCAGGTGCAGACTGACTCCCGACCCTGCCCTGCCAGGAGCGACCGCTGCCCTGTGTGAGCGTCACAGACGGCTGCACCTGCAGCCTGGGCATTTGCTAGACAGCCGAAAGGGGAATGAGCTGCAGGGGGCATTTCTGAGTCCACAGCAGGTGATCGTCACCGCTCTGGAAAAAAGCTATAAGATCTGTTGCACAGGCCAATGGCAGAGACTATGTGGCCGTTTCCATCTTGCTTTATCACTGCAGCAATGGATCTTACACCCTGGACACGTCTGGCCGCTCCCTCCCCTCTCTGGCAGCGAGTGGAGCAGAAGTAGTGTCCCAATCGCAGCATATGCGACAAGCTCATTAGTGTACCAAGAAGTCATTAATCTCTGTGAAATCACAGTCAAAGGCTGCCAGTTCTATTACAGTGGGCAGGTTTCATGGAACCCACATTGATGCTAAGGGGTGAGGTATATGGTTGTTGTACCCTCTTCAGTGGGAGGAAACCCAGGCCCTTACAGCTGCTGGGTCCCAACAAAACACAGGGCTTCAGACTGGTGGAAAAGACCGATTGGAATTACTGGGAGGGCATGCTGGGAGGAAGACACAACTGGGTTTGGCCTCCTTCTGGATAAGCCCTGGAGTTTACACAGCCCTACTGGGGACTTGCCCTGCACATGCTGCTGTCTAAGAACCTTCTAAAGGAACATGGTTCCCCTCAAGCCATAGCACAGGGCAGCTGAAAGACAGAGAAGGAAAGCAAGCAGTGCACACAATCGGTGTCACTCACATCTGGTCCTGTAGGCCCCGGGGGTCCGGGAGGTCCCTGTCAAACCAAGCATTGAAAAGACGGGTAAGAGAGGAGCCAGAGCTATCTGCAGTTCTCTCCAGACTATCTGCTGTTAAACCACACAGAGCAGAGTCTGGAAAAGTAGCGTCGCTCCCAGGACTCAGCTGCTGGAGCTGAGCTCTGAGCAGGTCCATCTGCCTGTCTGAGCAGGCCCATGGAGCCAAGCCACAAGGTAAATCATCAGAAGCACTTTCCCAAACCACTCCAGCTGTGTAATGAGGAGCCATTTGCTGTGGCAGCTCCCAGCTTCTGTGCACCAGCCTTATCCACGTTTGCCAGACGAGGCCAGAAATGCACTGCTAAAAAGAGTGGCGTTTCTGCGGTGGGAGGGAACGTCCCCTCCATCTCTGTCAGAGCCATGGCACCCTCCTCCCTCTCCCCCTGACATCAGAGCCAGTGGCCAGCTAGGGCTGGGCATGCTTCCGAGTCTCGTGATACCACTCTGCCAGTGGCTGGAGCTTGACCACTGAGCAGCAGCAGCCCCTCCCGCAGCCCCGGGGCAGGTCACTGGCTAGCCTTCCCTGCCCAAGGATTGGGCTCCTTTGGGATCCCCAATGTGAATTAGCTCTCCAGCTGTACAAACACAGTAGAGACAAGGCTGTGCAAAACTCCTGGAGACCGGCCCCAGGCGGGGGTACAGTGCTGACCTCCCCTAGCCACCTCGCGGGCCGCACTGCAAGAGCCTGGGCTCTGCTCAGGACCTTGACGTGAGAAGACATTTGGGGCCACCTCTGGGCCCCATGAATGCCGGGGCACCGTGGGCGCAGGGGCTGCAAACACCAGCATTCAGCTTTGGGAGAGTTTTGCTCATTTTCCCAGGAGGGCAGGGCAAGTAAGGAGTTGGGCCCTTGGCGCTCATCACCCTCCCACAGGCTGTATTTATCAGCTGGGCTCAGATGCCCTAGTGGAGGCATGTTCTGCATTATAGCATTGGCTAATTCAGGCAAGGGTCTATATCCCATCTTCACTGGCCTCCGTCTGAATTCTCCTCTTCAGTAGAGAATCTGCTTGCCCAGGGGAAAAGGAGACATTTATTTTACCCATCAGAGTCAGTGTGAGGTTGCCATAGGCACATGGAAAACTGAACTGGATGTGTTTGGGCATGTGTGGTATAACAGTGGCCCCGCTGTGATCCGTCGGTCCAGCAACATGGTAGAATTCATGCACAATGTACAGTTAGCTCTGGGTGGAATTTTCCACTGGGACGGTTTTCTCTGAGGGAGTTTTCCACTGGGATGGTTTTCTCTGAGGGAAACTACTCAAAATGTAGTTTCTGCTTCACTGAAATGTTCTATGAGAAAATTTCAACTTTGCCAAAACCCACTGTTTTTCTGTTGCAAGTAACGTAACAAACTATTTGGCTTCTGACAGGTTCAACCCAAAACCCCAAGTTTTCAACACAAACTCATTTTGCTGACCTGACCCAAAGCATTCCATTTTGAGTCCGTTCAACATTAAACTACATTCCTTACTGTGGTGTATGCCTCCTGGGAGTTGTATTTCAAGCCCCCTATTCTCTCCTGTGGGTGGGGCTCGCAGGCGGACATCTCTTATGAGACAATGCAGACTCTCCACTGACTAAACTGTGTGGTGTATCACTGGAGTTGCAAGACTGTGGGTGCATCCCGGGAGCTGCAGTACAACCAGGGGAATGGCCCATAGGGGATAATGGAGGCATCAGGCTCCCAAATGACAACTCCTATGAGGCAACGCGCAAAAATGGTGAAACGTGGTTTAATGTTGCACCGAAGTGTTTCTAGTCAGTTTGCAAACTGAAATAAAATATTTCTATTCTGGGAATGTCTCAATGATTCGTTTTGATCGACAATGCTGGAAAGAAATCTTTAGACAGTTCTGAATCAAAATTTTTCAGAATAGTGTGTTTTGTGAAAATTTTTGATATTTCAATATTTCGTCACAATTTGGGACGCAAACAATTGTGGAAATACTGGAATTTCCTGTGGGACCGACATTCAAAATTTCGCTAAGCGCCGCTTCCAATGTCTGTTATAGAGTTCATAGAGCTCTGTCACTGCTCAGGGCTTCAGGCGCTCACAACCGGGTTCAAAACTGGACACAACAATCTCTGTCAAACTGGCCTGCAGTTCACCACAAGCGGGTCAGAAGAGCAGATCAGAAAGCTCCCCGTGGCCCTAGCTCCTTGGTGCTCTGCCCCCTCCAGTCTGCTGTGCTTTTCAATACAAACTCTTTCACAGAGCTCAAATAAACTGGTTAGTCTCTAAGGTGCCACAAGTACTCCTTTTCTTTTTACGAATACAGACTAACACGGCTGTTACTCTGAAACCTTTCACAGAGCTGGGTTACTTACCGGGGGGCCTTCTGGGCCTCGGTGACCCTTGGCCCCTTTAACGCCTTTGGGACCAGGGTTGGGATTCTGGAAGAAAAGAACGTGCCATTACTGAGGGACGAGACTGCAGTGGCATTGTCAGCTCTGCTGGGTTACCGGGATCGTTCGTGGGACTTCGGGAGCTATGACTGACTTTGGCCCCACACATCACCCACCCTGGTAGCGTTTTATAGAGTACTTTCCACTTTCAGACACGCAGCATTATTATCTCGATTAAATGATATGTGATTTCTGTTGCCAACTAAGAACACACCAAAACAAGGACTTTTGAAAGACCACTGCAAAAGCCCCAAGTCTGGATTGTGTTTTTAAAGCCAATGGCCAAACCATGGCCGGTGGAGCCCATTTCCAAAGAAGGCCAGCATATTACCTACAGGACGCCCTCTCTACTGGCACTGGCGAGCACTCACACGAGTAGGTTTATAGCACGTGGGCGACACAAGTTGTCCCCTGTCAGTTATTATTGTGCTGCTATAAACTGTGGAATAGACTAACACCAACACAGCAAAGTTCAAGTTATACCAACAGGAGCATGAACTAATTAGGGCCAGTGTCTATATCTCCTGGTGCCACAAGTAATCCTTGTGTGAGTAGCCCCAATGAAGACAGTGAGGTAACTTGAATGAGGAAGGGGTGCAGGATTGGCTCCTCAGCTTTCCCCGCATAACCTCTGACTACACTAGATCAACCAAACTGCTGAAGTCAGATTTGCAAAAGCACATTCCCCCAGATCAGTCTGACTGACAGCAGCTGCCCCAATCCTCACCAACGTTTAGCCCAGTGCAATTTGAAATTGATGCATGAGAGATGAGGTTGATAACCAAACTAAACTGTAGCACCGAAGGCCCATGGCAGTAGGATTAAAGCTACTTGATAACTTCCACAGTGAAAAACAAGTCATGAGAGGGCAGATCCATGGGAGACACCAGTCCTGACTGTACAATGTCTCCTAGTAAATCTGGCATGTCCGATGTGGCCAGCAGGCCAGATGGAAGTTTGTGTGTATTTTGAAATGATTTGCACATGTCCTCTGGGCCTTGGAGGGGTGCCTCTTAAACACCTGCATAGAAATAGTGGCCACAGCCAGGGCGAAGGCTCTGCTCTGTCAGCCTGGGCATTTTCTTTCTGGCCAGGCTGCTTTCTGAAGCTTGTCCTTAGAGATGGAAAACAGGCCCCATGGGGGAAAAGCAAATGAATCTGAAGCATGATCTGCTTTCTCTGTCCTGCCCATGGCGGGGAGCGAAGGGACCCTTGGGAGAGGGGCTGCCTGGCTGTTGCTGAGCTCCTGGGCTGAGCACCCTGCCAGCACCAGCCGGGGTTAGTGCTTTCGCCTCCAGTGCTTTCTCATCTCTGGCTCGGGGAAAGCGCCCCTGATTGTGCTGACTGGGCGTGTGGACCTTGTCACAAACCAACTTTCTCACTGGCCTCTGAACCCATAAACACCCTTGCCGTGTCCAGCTTGCTCCTGATGGGCTGAATTTCAGTCTCTGCTGGGGCTGCTGATAGTTAGTCTAGCAGCCCAAGGGATAGCTACCTTCAGCTCCTCACATTGACCCCTGGCTCTCAACCTTTCCAGATGACTGTACCCCTTTCAGGAGTCTGATTTGTCCTGTGTACCACCTGGTTTCATGTCACTTAAAAACTACCAGCTTACAAAATCAGACATAAAAATACGAAAGTGTCACAGCGCGCTATTACTGAACAATTGCCGACTTTCTCATTTTTACCATATAATTATAAAATAAATCGTTGGAATATAAATACTGTACTTACATTTCAGTGTATAGAGTATGTAGAGCAGTATAAACAAGTCATTGCATAAAATCTGAGTTTGTGCCGACTTCGCTAGTGCTTTTCATGTAGCCTGTTGTAAGACTAGGCAAATCTCTAGATGAGCTGATGTACCCCCGGAAGACCTCTGTGTATCCCCTGGGGTACATGTACTCCTGCTTGGGAACCACTGGCGTATTCATGTTGATGGCGCATCAACAAACACAATGGGACACGCAAGAAGCTTATCTCCACCTGATGAACTTTCCTGTGGATGTTCTAGCTAGGACATGGGTAATGGCTTTGCTATGAATGGCTGGGCAGGCAGTGGCTGCAGCTTACGAGGTGTTCGCACTGCTTCATGGTTCTTCACTCACAAGTGCTTGGAAAAGTTCCACTTGCACTGGGGTACCTGAGGACTTAGACCGCACGGCGATGTTCCCAGCCGCTGCCCAGCAGAGAGAGCAGGAGTCCCAAAGTCTGTCAGCTACCTGCTTCTCCCGGGCCACAGGGCCCTCGGGGTATGCTAGCCGAGCCTGTCCTCCATTCAGACTTATGGTCAGGGACTTCGCCATTGGCATCAGCTCCAGAGCCCCTTGTTATCTGTCCTTTGCTCTGGGGCAGCGAACTAAAGAGGAGCGCCGGACACCAGGCTGCATTCACCGTGTTGCTCTTATGGAAAACAAATCGAACAGATCTGGAGCTATGACCTCCCTGCCATCCTCCCCCATAACCCTTTAACAGGGTAGTTACCACCTGGGCAAACTGCACTCCACAGACTGGGGAGCTTTACAGCACTGCAGCAGGCTGCACCAATAATTTAGAACAGGAGCAAGGCCTCTGCATTCCCCCGCCGGGGGGAACGATTCAGCTTTAAAAAGAAAGTGATACCAGCCTCCTTCTGCACTCACATCATCCCCAGGGTCTCCTGCTTCTCCTTCATCGCCCTTGGGACCAGGATAGCCTCTAGTGCCCTGAAAAACGACACCAATAACACTGCGAATTAAAAGCCAGGCATTAGAGTAACAAGCGTCCTCCCTCGCCTATAGCAAGCGTGAAAACAAGCTACCAGAGCAGACATCCCTGAGGAGTCACAGCTGGTCTTTATTTCTTGATGCTGAGTTACAATAAAAGTGTGTCATCGAGACAGAGACCTTCTTTCTTGGCATAAGTTACCATACAGCCCATACGGAGGTAACCTCGTAACACATGCCAGCGATTCCATCAGCTTTTGCAACCCCCCTCCCCAAGTTATTACGAGTTGCCCCAGAAAGGGAAACCCATACAAAGCCTGTCTATAGCTAAAGATGCCCACACAGCACAGGTACGGGGGTAGCAGGGGACATCCCAACCTTTTGGAAACAAGGCCTTCGGGATGAGCAGGGCTGGCCAGCCAGCGCTGGGAAGGCCATTTCAGAGCACGGTCAGCCAACGGGCTCTGGAGCAAAGTGGCCAGTGGTGAACAATGTGAGGGGCCATCACCAGGATGTACTGCTCAGGCAGTTTTGTATTATGTAGCCCTGTAGGAGAGACGGAGGCAGACTTACATTCGCACCAGGGTTTCCTCTGTTGCCTGGATAGCCCTGAGGGGGAAGGGAAGACAGCGCGTTAAATCAGAGGAATAGAAATACTGTTAAATTATTGCGTAAAAATTTTCTGTGTAACTTACTGGGAAGCCCGGGAAACCATCTGTGCCATTTCCTGGAATGCCGTCCGCTCCCTAGTGGGAAGAGCAAAAATAAGTGAGGTGTCAAAGCCAAACCAATTAGTTCACTTATCCGCATGTCCCACTTTCCCTAGCAGGCAGCCATTCCCCCACAGCATGGTGTTCACACATTCTCCTGCTATTCAACAGAGCCCATAACTTCTCACTGGGATGGGACACTCGCAGGTCGGAACCCTACCACATTCCTCTGGGCCTTCCCTAGAGGCACAGTCTTGATGAATAAAGTGAAAGTCCTCAATGATGGGCCAACTATCAATACGTCCTGCTGGTTTCTCCCCTGTACCAATTGTCATTAGGCATATGAATCACAAGCTTTAGTAGCCACTTCTAAGTGGAAGCTCTTAAAGCTTGTCCACAACTACAATGAACCCATTACAATCACCATGTGCACAGCTTGTGCTTTGTAAAAGGGCATGACATGGAAATCAGAGCTTTACTAGACCCTCAAAGTGGTAATGAAATATAAAGATGATATACGGCAAGAGACAGGATCAATATAGAGATAGAAAGAGTTTTTCCAGGTTGCATATCATTAAAGATGCTCTTTATCTTCTTGAGATAGCCACCCAAAAATGCTTAATGTGTCATTAAGATCAGAAAAGTGACTGTGACATGATGGCATCTCCTCGCTGAAAAGATCTGCTCATTTTCCTATCTGCGGTGAGTTTGGACTCCAGTTGGTTCCTATTTGCAATGCAGAGCTGTGAGAAGCCGTGCTGGATTCTCCTGGGGTGCAGCATCTGTAATGGAATTGTTAGCTACGTCTCCCTCTCTTGTTGGTGGGACTGCAACTGTCAAACTCCAGCCTGATTTCACAGTGCTGACGGAAGAAAAGAAAACACCTTTCCACCTATACATTGAGTGTGTGTGATCTGGAGCCACAGAGAATAGGCACGGATGCCCCCAATGCTATTTTTATAGGGCCATTGTTTAGGAGCCACCACAATTCATATTCAGTCAAGTTAAATATAATTTTTCCTGCCTCATCTCTCCTGGGGCAGAAACCTGCCCCCACATTCACACACATACTCAGTGCTATAGCCCCATCCGCAAACGCGGAGGGAGCTGGTCCTTTTTAAAGCTTCTGAGCATAGCAGAGAGGCGGGGCGGGGGCACGGGGCGGGGTTACTGCTCTAACTCCCTCTCCACCTCCAATCGTCATCTGTCTCTTCAGTATCTCAAGCCGCATGAGTGCCTGCTCTTTATTCCTGAAGTAAAAGGGAGAGCGGCAGCGGGGGCCGGCAGGTGGGAAAGGCACAAAGATCTCCTTTTCCTCCACTGGAGTTTCACTGTGATGGGGACATTTCAGAGATCAGGCATAAGGGATCTGGCCATTGGAAAGAGGGTGCAGCCAAGACACTAATACACATGAGTTATATATACACACCCCAATAGATGAACCAGCAGCTTT
The DNA here is from genome assembly GCF_965152275.1 of Natator depressus. Classification (NCBI taxonomy): domain Eukaryota; kingdom Metazoa; phylum Chordata; order Testudines; family Cheloniidae; genus Natator; species Natator depressus. The sequence goes on from NC_134244.1 coordinate 76,956,451, forward strand.
AACAGAAGACTGATATTTTAGACCTCTGGGTCCTCTACTGAAGTGTGTATTGAAGGCACAACTCTTCCAGCCTGCAGAGCTGGAGGATGTAGTTAAAGGACTCTTTTCAAAGGGCTGGCGAGTGACAGTATGATAGATACATGTATGATACAATTAATCCCACTTCCACCGGAAAATGTGTAGGCCAGACGGGCTGTTTTTTCTCCTCTGGATTGGATGAGTCTTGTTACCGCAATGAACCTCCATTGCAGTGCAGTGACTTGTGCGATAGAAATCCTTTAGGGAACTCCAGCTGAAGGCTGGAAGCTAGTAATGTGCTGTTGCCCACACAATAAGTAACAGGCATGCTGGTTTCAGTTCTATGTACACCAGAGAAGTGGGACGGGAAAAGTTCAGAAGAGAAGCGATCAGAGAAGCAAGGAGAGTTTTGTGGCTGAGCTACTGACAGGAAAAGCTGCCTGTCTCTGGGACCAGAGGCTGAGCTTGTAATGGCTCATTTCTTCTCTATAGAAACTAAACCCACAGAAGCAAACCCAAACGATAACACGGGTTTATAGCATTCCACTGACACAATATTCTGAACTTCTCTGTGGAGAGCAACGGATTCCGCTCCAACCATTCGCAGGACAAAGAATGAATTCACAATACAAAATGAATATGAAGCAGCGGGGGCGGGGGATGAAAACACAAATCAGGCAAGAATGGGAGACCCATGTGGAGATCCTCAGCTGGCGGGAATCAGTGTAACACACTGACATGGATGGAGCACACCAGCTGGGGAGCCTGTCCAGTATGCTAAGTGCGTTTGGTACCAAGGGACACAAGTTGCAGAGTGTGACTTGAGAGTAATGGGTTCCAGGCTGGTCTCTGTCGGGGCCTGAATGTATTTGAAGAACAAAGTAAACCCAAGTGTGTACACTGGCCTGCTAGAGTCTCTCTGCCCACCCCGCTGGCAGATGTTATGCTTGGATCCCTCTCCCCCAGCATCCTGACATACCATGCAGCACAGCTGGAGGCCAGACTCAAGAATGGGCTTCACCTGCCGGCTGAGTCTACCATTCTGCAGCTCTACTCCATGGGCCAGATCCCCAGCGGGTGTAACTCAGACGTAGCACCATTGGCATGAATAGGCCAGATCCCCAGCGGGTGTAACTCAGCATATCTCCAGCTAAGTCAATGGAACGATGCTGATTTTCACCAGCTGAAGATCAGCCCTGTTTATGTGCATCGTGCGTGGAACCACAGGGGAGTATCCAGTGGGGACTCCTGCACAGCACTCAGCAGTCCCGCTGGGGAAGCCAAGGAGGGGGCGGGGGGGGGCGGTTCCTCTTGCTGAGCAAGACCAGTTGTAAGCCACTTTTCATATGTCATATTCCACTGCGAAATACCACTCACCCTTTCACCCATCACGCCAGGGTCTCCAGGCAATCCGGTGGGTCCAGGGGGTCCTTTGAGGCCCTGAAGGGAGAGGGCGAAATGGTCAAGCGTATTGTAAAGGACATGAATGCACAGCAAATGATCCTTTCAAAGGCAAACCAGCTGCTTTCATTTTCCTGTGACATTTTGATCCCTCACTTCCTACCTTAGAAGAACCCTGATGCGCTGAAGGATACAAACGGGAACATTGCAATATTCCAAGTGGAGTTGTTTATTTGTGGACAGCACATGGCGTAAACTGTGCACCTTTGCCATTGTTTCAGTTCCCCCTTTTCCTCAGGGCAGTGGCGCAGGCCTGTCAGATGATCCATTCCGGAGTAGGACCAGACAAAGCCCACAAGGTGCACTGTAGAAACGATCCAACCCGGGCTTGTCAGGTTAGACTAGTGTTCTAAGAGGGCCCCTCCTCTACATTCTGTAATGTTCTTATTGCAGAAATCAAAGATTGTAGACAGGCTGCTGTTCATAAGAATCACCTACTGAGTAGCTATACTGTCTACCAGCTCTGCTCAGAAAACTGACCCTAGAGATCTGTGGGTCCACACTGAAGAAGAAGCATTTAAAATGCTACCATCCCATCATGGACGTGAATTACTGTGTGTCTTGGAAAACCAGCTTCTCTGTTCCTGTTTATAAGGGCTCCACGTGGTTTTCCAAGATCCATAAGGCTAGGCACCCTGTCCATTGGGAGGCAGAAGAGAGAGCCTTTTTTGATCACCGCTCTCTGGTTTATCTATCACACAGCCATGCCTTCCTTCAAGACAATGATAAAGAACACTAACCTCAGGTCCCAAGGGTCCTTCGTCTCCTCTGTACCCTTTGGGTCCAATCGGACCAACCTCCCCCTGTGAAAGTAAAAAGAGAACTGAAGGTTTAATTTCTTCCCTGTCTCGCTGGTTACGCTCCTCTGGAGGAACGCATAGCCGTCTCCCACGCATTGTGTGCCTGGCTTGTGCAGAAATGTGATTCCCCCATCCTGCTACGGGGCTGGACCCTGGTCACCACATCACAAACCTCACCTTGGATTCTGAGCATCCAGCAAGACAGCAATGCTGAGTACTGCACAGTCACAGATGCGGTGGCTGGCAGCCCAGATTCTGCCAGGTGACTCATTCCCAAACTTCACCCTTGCAGGCCTCACGGTGCTTCAATTCACGTCCAAATTTAGCTCACCAGGGTGGGGAAATATTTCTTCATTTCATGACCCACAGGGTGAGGGCTGGTGCCTGATGAACCCATTACACATTGATGGGTCATGCCCAGCTGAGTCACAGTTTACAGTGAGGTTTCCATTTATAAATACAGGCGGTCAGACTGGATGACCACAATGGTCCCTTCAGGTCTTGGGAGCTCTGAATCTAGCAATCTATAACACATACTACTCCTGTCAGGAACAAGCTTATATCACTATTTATACATGGAACCTTAATATACACTGTGGTCTCTAATTCCTTTCTGCTGGCAGCAAAAGCCATTCTTCCATGCAGGCTTTGGTAATGTACATAATACACATTATTATGTGTTGTGTCTCTTAGACTCACAGATCTTAAGGTCAGAAGGGACCATTACAATCATCTAGTTTGACCTCCGGCACATCACAGGCCAAAGAACCTCACTCACCCACTCCTGTAACCCAGACCCCGAACCTCTGGCGGAGTTACTGAAGTCCTCAAATCATGACTTAAGGTCTTTAAGTTGCAGAGAATTCACCATTTATACTTGTTTAAACCTACAAGTGACCCCATGCTGCAGGGGAAGGTGAACCCCACACCCTACCGGGTCTCTGTCAATCTGACCTGGGGGGAAATTCCTTCCCAACCCCAAATATGGCCATCAATTAGACCCTGAGCATGTGGGCAAGACCCACCAGCCAGACACTTGGGAACGAATTCTCTGTAGTAACTCAGAGTGTCCCATCACCGACCACTGGAGATATTTGCTACTAGCAGTCGCAGATCAGCTACATGCCACTGTAGACAGTCTCATCATACCGTCCCCTATGTCTGCTTATCAAGTCCAGTCTTTTTTTTGCCCCCACTGTCAGGTTTTTTGCCCCCACTTCTCCCCTTTGGAGGCTGTTTCACAGCTTCACTCCTCTGATGATTAGAAACCTTCACCTAATTTCAAGCCTAAATTGTTGATGGCCAGTTTATAGCCATTTGCTTTTGCCCGGCTGCACAAGCCTGTCCTTTCCTCTCTGCAGATGGGCAGCCACATCCTTGCCCAGCAACCTGCAGCAGCTTGCATCACCGGGCACTGCCGCAGCCAAGAGCTTTGTTGCAGCAGACCAGTGCTGCCCCAAGGACGCAGTAAGGTAAAAGCCGGGATGAGGAATTGAGTCTTTCGTTTCTAGATCTGTAGATAATATGTTGTGATCACAGCTTTGTTCCCATCTCACTGCTAGGAGAGTCGCCTTTCAAAGGCCTACATTGCCAATTGATCTCACCGTTATGTCCCATTCTAGGGAGCGTGATGAATGCAGCATCCCACGTGAATCCTTTAACCATCAAGCTATAAGCTATTCTGTGAGGTGGGCTTGTCAGTCTCCCCTACTGGAACTGTTCCACTTTATATTCTCCATAGCCAGGTGGCCTGATGGGGAGCCCAGGAGTTCCACGGCTCAGGGCTTTCCATGCACCCAGAACCCCACCAGCCTGTCAGGTTAGGTGACAGGAACCTGGAAGGCCTGCAGCCATTGGCTTGTGGCTTGTCAGCAGCCCAGGCTCTAGATACCATCTGGCCCTGGTGACTTATTACTGTTTGGTTTATCAATTTGTTCTAAAACCTCCGCTAATGACACCTCAATCTGGGACAGTTCCTCAGATTTGCCACCTAAAGAGAATAGCTCAGGTGTGGGAATCTCCCTCACATCCCCTGCACTGAAGACTGATACAAATGTAACCCACCCCGTATCCTGTTCCCTGGCCCGCTCTGAGGTTGTTCAAGCTGGGATAAGTCTGCGCTGGGGCTTATTACACAACACTGGGATATTGGGCCTGAGGCTCCTCCGTGTGCCCTGCGTTGTGTGTCAGTGTGTGTCACCTCAGACCAGACCCGCTCAGACAAACCATCAGCAACAAGGCGTTATTCTGTAAGGAAACCGAACAGGATTCCAGTCCAGCAGCCTCCTGCCAGCTTGCCTGACTCGGGCTCCCAGCTGAAAAGTCCTACTGGGAGGGCAGAGGGTGCATCTTGGCAGGAGCCAGGACGTTCTCCCAACGTGCCACAGTTTGTCGTCTGCAACTTGCTGCTCCCACTGCTGCTGCTGCAGCATGCTGGACTTGGGATACACCAAGAATTCATTTAGTTTCTTCGCAACGGCCTTATCTTCCTGGAGTGCTGCTTGAGCACCTCTATCGTCCAGCAGCACCACTGATTGTTTGGCCGGCTTCCTGCTTCTCATGTACTTACAGTTTTTCAAAAAATTTTTTGATTTTTGAGTCTTTTGCTAGTTGCTCTTCAACTTCTTTGTTGGCCTGCCTAATTGTACTTTTACAAAAAGAAAAGGAGGACTTGTGGCACCTTAGAGACTAACAAATTTATTTGAGCATAAGCTTTTGTGAACTACAGCCCACTTCATTCTCTGATCACTCAGTGACAGACTTAAAGGTGGCAATTTTGCAACAGAGAAGCTTCAAAACAGACTCCAACGAGAAGCTGCTGAACTTGAATTAATATGCAAACTAGATACCATTAACTTGGGTTTGAACAGAGACTGGGAGTGGCTGGGTCATTACACATATTGAATCTATTTCCCCGTGTTAAGTATCCTCACACCTTCGTGTCAACTGTCTGAAATGGGCCATCTTGATTATCACTTCAAAAGGTTTTTTTTCCCCTGCTGATAATAGCTCCTCTTAATTAATTAGCCTCTTACAGTTGGTATGGGTTCTTCCACCTTTTCATGTTCTCTGTATGTATAAATATCTTCTTACTATATGTTCCATTCTATGCATCTGATGAAGTGGGCTGTAGCCCATGAAAGCTTATGCTCAAATGAATTTGTTAGTCTCTAAGGTGCCACAAGTCCTCCTGTTCTTTTTGCTGATACAGACTAACACGGCTGCTACTCTGAAACCCGTACTTTTACAGTTGACTTGCCAAAGTTTATGCTCCTTTCTATTTTCCTCAGAACAATTTGAATTCCAATTTTTAAAGGATGCCTTTTTGCCTCTAACCACCTCTTCTACTCTGTTGTTTAGTCATGGTGGCATTTTTTTTGGTCCTCTTACCTTTTTTTAAATTTGGGGTGCACATTTAATTTGAGCTTTTATTATGGTGTTTTTAAAAAGTTTCCATGCAGCTTGCAGGCATTTCACTCTTGTGACTGGTCCTTTTCATTTCACGAGCTTCCTCATTTCTGTGTAGTTCCCCTTTTTGAAGTTAAATGCCACTGTGGTGGGTTTCTTTGGTAGCCTCCCATCCGCTCAAGGATGTTAAATTTACTTACATTATGGTCGCTGTTACTGAGTGATTCAGCTATATTCACCTCTTGGACCAGATCCTGTGCTCCACTTAGGACTAGATCAAGAATTGCCTCTCCCCTTGTGGCTTCCAGGACTTGCTGCTCCAAGAAGTTGTCATTAATAGTGTATAGAAATTTTATCTCTGCATCCTGTCCTGAGTTGAAATGGGGTTAGTTGAAAACCCCCCGAGGGACCAGTCTGTGATGCAATCACTCCTGGATACCACCAATTATCTGAGGCATGTCTTACTAAGACCTTCTCTTCCACATGAAAATAACGCAGTTGCGTATGACTATTTGTGGCCACTTGATCACAAAGTTCCTTACAAATGTCCCTACTGATATCGGGCTTTAGCACGTCCTGACGAGACCTTAAAGGATGTCTCCTGAGCAACATGGCTGGTGTCTGATTTGTGGTAGTATGGACTGCATTCCTAACATAGTAGCAAAGTTAAATCCTCTAATCAAACTGTCACACAATGGATAGGAATAGTGTTGGTCCATACAGGGCACCAACTCTTTGAATAAGGACAAGAAGTTCATATTCCCTGAAATGGCCCTTACCCACAATAATGCAGCTTTGCCTATAAAATCAGTTCCGATATATCTGAATAAATCTTTCTGCTAGTTCACTTGTGGAAGGATGGAACACAGCTGATATGACATGTTTGATAGCCTTTCTTTTGACAAATAGTTGGGTCTCTTCAGATGTGAATTGGGTCCCATTGTCAGTTACAATCTGTTCCGGAACTCCCTTCCGAGAAACGCGAATCTGCATGCTCTCGGCATCTGCGCTGAACTAGTTGAATTCATACAGAATGCTTCAATCCATTTAGAAGGAACATCTACTGCAATCATGTACATCTGTCCCATAGATGGCCTGGAGTAATTCGCATTGTACTGTGTCATTTGTTCAATTTGTGCCCTATAGAACATATTGACTGTCTCTGGTTCCATTCAGTATCCTTACCTGCCTCTTCCATGGGCCACCATGACAAGCACTCTGCATTCCCATGGTGGTTCATAGAATCATAGAATATCAGGGTTGGAAGGGACCTCAGGAGGTCATCTAGTCCAGCCCCCTGCTCAAAGCAGGACCAATCCCCAACTAAATCATTGGCACTTTTGAACTCAATACTGTAACAGCAAGCACCCAAGAATATCATCCCATTGCTGGGACTGCTCTTTGGGTTAAAAGGTGAAGATCTGTAACTAGAGTAATTGTTTCCAGATGGAGAGTGGTGAAACTTTAACTCCTCAGACTAAGCTCAGAGCTTCTCCATCAATTTGACCATAGGTACGTTCTGCTGAGGTAAACAAAGGCAATTGGTCTTTCAATGTGATCTTCCACCACAGGACATTACTGCTCCTATGCCACATGGGGAAGGATCACAAGCAAAGCTACACGTTAGCTGGTAAGGGCATCCGAAGCCTGGGCAATGCTGTATGGACAATCTTCATCTCTGTCCCTTGTGTGACAGGCGGTTTGGAGGCTGTAACTCTGTCATTTGTCAGACAAGAACCTGTGGAAATGACAGACCATTCCTAGAAAGGAACGTCATTGTGACACATTCAGAGGCTTCAGCTTTCTAATGTGATCTCTTTCTCAATGGCTTGGCCTCAAAACACACTTGAATTCACATTTCTCCTTGTTTGCTCTAAGTCCTCGTTCAGCCAGCCTCACGAGGAACCTTGAAATCACCACAGATATGGGCAGCGCCAGTCTTTCCATCACTGCCATGACGGCGGCGCTCCTCTCCTTCAGGTCACCTTGGATATAATTCCAGTATCCTGTAAGTCCTGCAGTTCAGTCTCTGCCTCTGGCCATATCGCAAAAGGCACTGGTCGAGCTTTGCAAAATGCAGAAACTACCTCCTCCTAATGCTCAGTTTTTGCTTTCATATGTTTTGAGGTTTTGATACCATCCTGAAAGACATCAGCTGCTTGTCCGAAAGCTCTGCTCATTTTAGTCTGGGCCTGGAGTTTTGTTTTGTTTTAAACCTCCAGACATGTTAGGTTTTGCCAGTCCACCTGAATCTCTCCCAGCCATTCTTTACCATGTAGCGCAAGACTTCCTTGTTTCCCAACATAGAGGTCTGCAAGGCGTTGTTTCCAGTCATGTGTTCCCTTCACTGTAATAATGCCCAGGGATTTCCCCTGTGTGATTTTAGTAGCACTGAGGTTTTCTGCAACTTCGCCCTATTAAGTGGTCTCTGATACTCCTGCTGTGAAATTAGAAAGAGCAGACACTGTAGCTAGCTCCATGGTACGTTTTACTCCTCCCACTTGAAGGGGAATCCAAATAACATTTCATTTGTTGTCTTCTCAATTTAACAGCTGTAGAGGTAGGCTCCATGCTGTCATCTGGTATCCCATCTTCATCTCTGATTGTTGGGTCTTTTGCTCTTTGCATGAAAAAAATAACATGAAGAAACCACAGGGGTACAGCTGGGTCCCAAATAACCGTATTTACTGAATAGACCCAAACACGCAAGGCCTAGCTATGTACACGTGGCTGCTCTGGCTGGGTTCCGATGACTTGTAAAACATAGAACACAGTGAGTACCACTAGAAGGCTCACTGACTATTTAAAGGGATGCTACCTTATTCCTATCTACTACAATAAACCTGAAAACAAGGAAAGCTGGGAAGATGGCGATAGTGCAGACAGAAAACTGCCCTGTTTTATGGTGCCTGGAATCCTGACAAATATACTCTTGGCTTGTGCTGTCCATGCCATTTCTACAGACTTGGTACCGTGCCTGGAGTGCATTTAGGGTTCTGTATGCAGCAGATCTCAGCAATTCCCATCCACCTACTCTGTGTGTGTGTGTGTGTGTGTGTGTGTACACTGTAACATGGGGGTGACACACACACATGCACACGCACAGAAGGTAACACCAGGGCTTCCAAAGAGATAAAAGAAAGAATACACTGACCTCTAGATTCTCTCGCAGACATAAAGAAAGTGAAAGGGACTCAAGGGTTAGCAGGAGCCCTACATTTAGCCAAGAGAAACACATTCAAAGAGCCAGAACTCGCAGATAACAAGCCTTGAAAAATACTGTTTGCCAAGCTCCTTCCCTTCCCAATGCCAATTATATATTTATTTTCTATTTGGCTGAGCAAAAGCATTTCCCCCTAGCTTATGGAAAAAACATCTCAGAGCGCAACCGCTTTTGAAATCTTACTGGAACCCTGTATCTATTTTAGCTAGACCTGACCAAGATACTCAGCAAGTCTCCTGTCTGGGAAGAACTCAGATCCGAGGTTAGAACATATCCTGCTCTTCCGACAGGCGACTGATTGGACCACCATATCTTCCACGGAAGGAGGGAGACTGTGTCTTCCACATATTGCAGCACAGAGACAGGCCCACTGCCTGGGATTCTTACTAAACAGTGGCGGATGGATTTACTGGGGGCAGAATATACTCGTCCTGAACAGATTCCCAGCAATGAACCTACCCTAAAATCTTGGTCTCAAGGTTTGCATTGAGGCTCAGACAAATGCCTGTGTTCGTAGTTCAAATCTGGAACAGGCCTCAACCACAAATGAAGCATCTTAGTGGCCAATGGATATAGCTTGTCCACATTCCAAGACAGTGACAGTCTGGCATGTTCGGAATAAGCATGTGTCTGTCGTCTCTGGCCCTTTCTTGACAGGTATCCAGCACATACACAGTCTGTCTCCTCCCCACCATTCTGAATATATATTTTAAAAGAACAAAATGGTACGAGGGCCTGAAGTGCTTCTAAGTCACAAGTCAAAACCTACAACGTGCGTCTCTCCTTCCCAATGGTTACCATCCCTCTCATGTCCAGCGGAGAGCCAGCCCTCCCCTTCTGACCGGGAGAACAGGCCCGTGCGGTGCACTGGCTCTCAGATCCCTGCTGCCGCTTCTCTCCTTCCCCCAGATGCTAAAGAACAGCCACTGCAGGCTGCTGGCTTCCCCTGCCCATATCTGCGGTCCCAGGCCCCATTTTGCAGCTTTGCTCGCAGGAGCTGGCTGCTCAGACATGGCCGAGCGAGGGCTGGCTCATGTTGCAGATTTGGGGAAACTGGGCCAATTCTTCCTGCTTTATTTCAAAAAGGTAAAATGAGGGCAGGGGAAGGGGCAAAGCCCAGCTGGGCCAGGTCTCCTGCTGCAGAGTGGCTGGAGATGGGGGAGGTACGGGCAAGCACTTCGGAGCCCTTTGAAATGGCTGCTCTTGGCAAAAGCCTTTGCAAAGAGTCTCAGCCAGCACAGGGGAAATGCCATAAATACTCATAAAAATGAATTGCTTTTCTACAACCAAACTCCCTCCCAGACCCAAACCCTTTCCAGACGAGCGACAGCGCAGAGCTGTATAATGTAGAGCCGTCAGCGGGCCAGACTCTGCTGCCTTCGGAGAGTTAAATGCTTTGGCTGCAGCAGGAGCTTGGCTCAGTTAAGGATGTCAGGATCTGGCCCAGCGGCATCCCACTACTAACTGGATTCAGTGCCCAGTGTCAGCACAAAATGTCCCCCTCCCTGGGCTGACTCAAGCTGTGGCTGGCACCAAGTTACAGACCAGCTCTGATGCCAGCAGCTGCGCTTCGTCTTTCCATGCAGCTGCCTTTAATTAAACTCTGTGCTGGGGGGGAGGGGGAAGAGATGGGGCACATCAATTAAACTCTGTGCTGCGGGGGCACTCTGCAGTGCCTCGGGGGGGATCTCAGAGCTCCGTGCATAGGCTCTGGGGGAGGCGAGGAGGCTAGTGTGGAAGCAGCCGTGCTCCCTGTCCGCACAGACCTACCTCCTGAAGACACGCCCCACACCAGAACGCAGGGGCAGGGTTAGCCCCACAAAGCCGGATTCCCTGGGGCCCCTTTGCCCGAATGATGCTGGCACAACAGAGCCACCAAGCTCCCTGGGGAGTGCCCCAGAGGTTCTTACCCACCGGGGACTGGGTTGATGCAATAGGCCACTGGGGCCATGGCAACCAGGGCACAATTTAGGGCAGACCTGGCCTGCACCAGTTACCTGGCCCTTAGCAGCCCTGGATTCGGGTGCTGCCTTATCTCTGTCCCTGCCGTGGCGGTGAATCAACTGTATGTAGGACTCGTATTCCAGCCACTTGGGAATTTCTGTAACATCGCCTAGCTGTGTCTTGGGTCCAGCTGACAGTTAGCCTCCCCCCTAACTTGGGCAGAGGAGGGCATGTCCTCTGGCCCCATCGCTCAGAGCTGAAGCCCTGGTGAGCTATTGTTCTAGTGGCTGTTTGCCATTTGGCCCGGGGGCCCGCGTGTATCGGCAGCTCAGCTCGGTGTTACGGGCTCGGGGCGATTAAAGCTTGGGGAGAAGAGCTTGGACAAGGAGCTGGAGGTAGGTCCCTGCTAAGCGCTCCCCACTCTGGAGCAGCGAAGCAGGGGAGCAGCGCTTCCCGCCGGGCTCGGGGCACTCCGCTGTGAGCGGGGCTCCCGGGGCACGGCTGGGGCAGCACACAGCACAAGTCTTCCCGCGGGAAAGCAGCAACGGGTGGGGGCAAAGGGCTCTTTCAGTGTTCAGTGGATTGAAGCAGAGAGGCTCAGGACTCACGAAGGGCAGGGATCAGTGTGCGTGGTGACAAAGATAAACAGCTGCCTTAATCCTCCCGTTGGAGTTTGCGAACTAGGGCTGAACATGGCAGGGCAAGTGCAGTGGGGCCTAGGTGCGTTTCCACAAGCCCTGCCCCGGGGCCTCCTCCTTGCCTGTCCCCCCCACCCCTCAGCTATGAGGCAGCAAGTGCAGGATGGAGGCTGATGCCCTGGGGGGACATGAAACGCAGGGTGGGGAGATCAGCATGGGGGTGCCCTCCTTGCCGACGATTTGGGGGATGTTTGGGCCCCTGGGAGCCAGCTAGCACAGAGCGATAAGAGCTCCGAAGGGGAGGGGAAGCAGCATTCGGCTAGCAGCACAGCACCTCACTCATATTCAGCGCCCACCCACCTGCCGTGGAGACGGCCAGGGCTGCTCCCTGCTGGGGGAGGAGGAGTCTCCGTGGAAATGTCCCCGTTCCTATAGCAAGCTGCTCTGGGCCCTGCAGCCTCCCCTTCTCTCACGACCCTGGCGCACACAGCTTTGGTGATGGGAGGAGCAGAATTACTGGAAGAGCACTCTGGAAAGCCAGGGCTGCCCCAGAAAGGAGACCTCCATCCGTGCATGCTTTAGAACAGACCATATCAAGATGAGGGGCTCTAGATGACAATGCAGGGGCCAAATCATGCCCCAACTCCCCGCAGTAGCCCACTGACTCAGGTGACTAAGAAGACCTAGGTCTCGCCCTAAGGCTTAGCATTCCTTCACTGCTGCTGTTCAGATCTGTAGGTTTCCAAATCTGCCGGACTGACTTTCTGGCACCTGTTTCCACTAGAAGGAGGAAACGACGTGGAATTTTCTCAGTCCCAAACAGCCAGCCAAATCTCCATTTTCTAGGCTTGCCCAGGTCCTGGACTCTGGCATGCACTCCTCCCACTGCCTCTCTTCTTGGGGGCATGTGTCCAGGCTGGGAAGGAAAGGCTGGGTGCACCCCATCTCTAGCCACATCCTTGTCTGATTTTAACACGCTCCCCATTTCCCCCCTGCCCCAGGCGGAAGGATCAGCCATGTTCTTACTGGGTCTCCAGGCACTCCGAGCGGTCCTTCCCGTCCTTGGTCACCCTGTGGGCCAGGCTCACCCTGAAAAGGCAGAAAAAATATATAACTCAAGGAGTCACTTTGGAAGCCAAAAGTCCTGCAGGTACTGGGCAGCACAGAGACAGAGAGAGCAAAGCGGCATGGGTGGGCAGAAAATGGAGTATTTCAGAAAGTAGACCTTTATCCACACACAAAGCACCTTGGATCGTTAGCCCTCTAGCGAGATGGGTCCAAGTCACAAAGATCAGGTGGGAAATTAGCTAGTGCTCCAGGGAGTTTGCATGCAGGGTTGAGCATCAGCAAATGGGGTTCATCTGGGACGATCAGAATGGATTGAGAGCCAAGCTCGCCCAGTACAGGGATGTTTGTATCTAGGGTTTTGATTTGGGCCCATCTCTGCCTTAACGCCTCCCATGAAGTTTCATTTATCATTGTCAATGAGTATGGCAACGGCACCCCTTGTCCCCAGTCAGGATCAGGCCCCCCTGAGCTAGGGGTTGCATAAGTCCCTTCCTCAATGATCTTATAGTCAAGCCAAGATATCTGCCCAACCTCTCTCCCCACTGTTTGGTGGGTTCCCTGCATTGCGCACGGACAAGATACTTTTATCACTGCACGTACACAGAGAGCGGAGCTGGGGTCCTTGTTTCCCAACTGGGCCCTAACCTCAGCTCTGCTTTGGAAAGAGGTGTGCCATTGACCTGCGTATCTCCCACAGTGCACAGGGCTTCCCAGCCCCGCCCATTCTGGGCTATTGCCAGGTGCTTAGGGACTTTGTGCTCAGAAAAGGGGGGGGCAGGAATTGGCCCTGTTGAAATATTGAGCAGCGAGTGGGAGCAGAGAACCTGGAAATGTATCTGCTAACTGGCCTGGCTTGGTGAAAAGGAATTCCAGGGAGCAAAGGCCAGGAACAATCCCTGTGGAGGATGCTGGGATGGGGGGGTGCCTGCAATGCCAAGGGGATGGCCATGAAATGGCTCGTCACCTCCTGCTTTTAAAGGGTCAGGATCTCCACATTTCTCCCTTAACATCCCCTTCCTCACACCTATTGGCTGTACAGACTGCCAGGGCTCGCTGAGAGCCGGGAAGAGAGATGGGGCTGAGAGGTGGTGACTGGACACAGGAAGCAGGGATTCTCCTGGGAACTTGGTACTGTTAAACTTTCAGAGCTTTTCCTACAGCTGAAACGGATGATGTGCTGGAGCTGGATGTCTCTCTGTCCTGCTTTGGAGAGCCCCGCTCAGCGTAGCTGCAAATGGAAACTCATGGGCAGATGTGCGTTTAGCATTGAAACCTTGAGCCCAGGATTGCTTCTTTCAAAGCACTCTGTGGTAGGGGCCAGTGTCAGGGAGTCCCAGACTGCCCAGTTAGTGAGGAAACCTTACACTGTGGCTCTGCAAGTCAGACCCCACCATGACTAACCACAGTGCAGGGCATTGCATAAAGGAGAACACTATGGAGAAAGCCCAGAAACTGGGCCATCCCTGTGCGCTGACTGGCCGTCCCTGAATCTCAGGATATATGCCACACCAAGAAAGGAGACTGGCAGGAGTTGCAACATGTAGCTCTGAACAGTCAGGAAATGCCTCATTCCCCAGGTTTCACTGTGAATTCAGAGCCACGTAGGCGAATAGCCAGTTCTCTGCAATGCTAAGCTAGCTCCTCTCCCACGCACAGCACATTGTCCCTTAGCTGTGTGCTTATGAGCCCGGCAGCAACAGCCACTGTGCATACTCGCCTCCGCCCTGAGATCTGCCGGCCCCACCATCAGGCCCACTTGATGGGAATCTCGACTCTTCCACTTCTCCTTCCATGCTTCCATAGCCTGCTTTGAGCCCTGCATTCCCTCAGCCTGGCAGTGCCGCACTAAGCATTGGCACATGGTAAAAACTAGCGGATAAATCTTCCATCACTTTTATACTTTACTTACAACCTTTCCTAATGGCTAAGGGTCGGGGGGGCCTATAAAATGAAGAGCAACAAAGCCGTTGTTTGCTAGCTAGACACTTCCATAGGGCGTAAAGCAGTAAATATAAACTGTAACAGTATGAAGGTCCTGAATACTGATGGAGACGTTTCTGGCAATGCGCTCATCCCTCGAGCCAGAACGGAGCCTTGGAAATTCGCCTCTGCCTCTTTCTGGACAGTTTCATTCCAAAGCACTATTGTGGCTTCATTCTAATGAACATCTGCCTTGCAAACAACAGAGAGTGGGGCTGCTGTTCCCAGGACACAATATGTAAACAGGAAATTACAGTTCTGGCATTTTCCAACAACAAGCCGGACTAGAGAACCCCACGGAGTTTCCTTTGTGCTGTTCTGTACACGCCCCACCCTGCATGTCTATAACGCCAGGTAGATCTCTGCCACGCTCACGGCTTCTGGTGCCAATACTCATTGCAGCAGGGTGCATACCAGTTTGCATTCTCTTGCTGTCAGCCAGCCTCCGTAACTAGATAACAGAGGTGTGATATGAGAAATAAGTTACCATGTCTAACTGGTGGAGATGATAAGAGCTGTGTAAATCTTTCCTAGCTCACCCCAGAGGGCAGGAAGAACTGGATCTTTAAGTCTCTTGGGAAAGCCCAGCACTCGACCTATTCATGGAAGGCATCATGGCATCTGGCCAGGCACAGCAGCCTGGCACAGTTCCACGTGACATTCTCATCAGCAAACTAGGGAAATGTCACCAGATACATTTACTGCACGGTGGGTGCACGACTGCTTGAGAGCAGTTATTGATGGTTTGCTGTCAAAGTGGGAGGTTGTTTCGAGTGGGGTCCCACAGGGGTCAGTCCTGGGTCCAGTACTGTTCATCATTTGTTATTAATTATTTTGATAATGGAGATGAGAGTATGCTTATCAAATGTGCAGGTGACACCACCCTGGGAGGGGTTGCAAGCACTTTGGAGGACAGGAGCAGAATTCAAGACGACCCTGACAAATTGGAGAATTGGTCTGACATCAACAAGATGACATTCAATAAAGACAAGTGCAAAGCACTTCACTTAGTAGGGAAAAATCAAATGCACAACTACAAAAGGGGGACTAACCGGCCAGGTGTTCGTACCGCTGAACGGTATCTAGGGGGTAGATGAACATGAGTTAATGCCATGCCGTTATGAAAAAGGCTAAGCTCTGGGGTAGAGTAACAGGAGAGTGGTATGAGGACACGGGAGGTGACTGTCCCACTCTCTGTGCTGGTGAGGCCTCAGCTGGAGTGATGTGTCCAGATCTGTGTGCCATGCTTTAGGCAAGTTTTTAATCTTCCGGTGTGTTAAGGGCTGTTATAAAGAGGATGGTGAACAATGGTTCTCAGTGTCCATTTAAGGCAGGACAGGAAGTAATGTGCTTGTCCTGCAGCAAGGGCGGTTTAGGTTAGACACTAGGAGACACTTTCTAAGTGCCGGGGCAGCTAAGCTCTGGGCCAGGCTTCCCAGGGAGGCGGTGGCATGCCCATCACGGGAGGCTGATGTGGGATGCCCATCACTGAAGAACAGGCTGCAGAAACAGCTCTCAAAAATGGTCTAGGTTGCCTTGGTCCTGTTCTCTCAAGGTTTCTTCCAGCCCTGCCTTGCTACGATTCTATGGCAAGTGCCCAGGCCCTAAGGATAAGCAGGAAATCCCAGCCCTGACCCCATGGACACAGACCGCTCATGCACCAGCCGTCGCCCCCCACAGGCAAGGCCCCCTCTCCATGTGGTAGCAGGACTGGCTTGTTGGGATACCTTTGGCTCTCTCATCAGGTGGCTTCCACCTCTGAGTGCAGAGTTGATGCAGAAATGAGTGACACTGGCCTAAGGAGCCTGCTGCTTATGGCAGCTACCCCATAACTCCTCTATTCCCCCTCTAGCTGGGCCACCTTCCCAAATGGGGCACATTCAGAATCACATGGAGTCTCCCAGAGGGGCTTGGAGAGATTCCACATTGGGGCACACATGGCCTTTAGCAGCCTTTGCCCCACTCCTCCATCCACTGTCCATCCAGCCCCACTGTCACATCCTCAGGACACACGTGCTGTCCTCCCTGCCGTATGGCAGAGGGAAAGAGATGGGCCTAAGATGCTGGCAAATCCGCTCAGGTTTTGGGAGATCCTCCTGGCTGTGATGCTCTGCCAGTCAGAACCACGCGCAATGGCTGCCCAGCCCATCGGGAGTTGCTCAGCTCTTTGCTGCATGGATAGACAATCCCCATGCCCAGTTTAGCAAACGGC